>NW_006779031.1:555849-671698 GCF_000442215.2 Lipotes vexillifer | reverse complement strand
GCGGCAGAGGCCGGCGTGACGTTGCACCAGCCTGAGGCACCGTGCGCTCTCCCGGGGAAGTTGTCCCTGGATCCCGGGACCCTGGCCGTGGCGGGCTGCACAGGCTCCCCGGAAGGGGGGTGTGGATAGTGACCTGTGCCGGCACACAGGCTTCTTGGTGGCGGCAGCAGCAGCCTTAGCGCCTCATTCCCATCTCTGGGGTTCGTGCCGATAGCCGTGGCTCGTGCCCGTCTCTGGAGCTCCTTTAAGCAGCGCTCTGAATCCCCTCTCCTCGCGCACCAGGAAACAAAGAGGGAAGAAAAAGTCTCTTGCCTCTTCGGCAGCTCCAGACTTTTCCCCGGACTCCCTCCCGGCTCCCGGCTAGCCGTGGCGCACTAGCCCCTTCAGGCTGTGTTCACGCCGCCAACCCCAGTCCTCCCTGGAATCTGACCTCCGAAGCCTGAGCCTCATCTCCCAGCCCCGCCCGCGCCGGCCGGTGAGCAGACGAGCCTCTTGGGCTGGTGAGTGCCGGTCGGCGCCGATCCTCTGTGCGGGAATCTCTCCGCTTTGCTCCCCGCACGCCTGTGGCTGTGCTGTCCTCCGCGGCTCCGAAGCTCCCCCTCCGCCTCCCGCAGTCTCCGCCCGCAAAGGGGCTTCTAGTGTGTGGAAACCTTTCCTCCTTCACGGCTCCCTCCCACTGGTGCAGGTCCCGTCCCTATCCTTTTGTCTCTGTTTATTCTTTTTTCTTTTGTCCTACCCAGTTACGTGGGGAGTTTCTTGCTTTTTGGGAGGTCTGAGGTCTTCTGCCAGCATTCAGTAGGTGTTCTGTAGGAGTTGTTCCACGTGTAGATGTATTTCTGATGTATTTGTGGGGAGGAAGGTGGTCTCCGTGTCTTACTCTTCTGCCATCTTGAAGCTCCTCCTCAATAATTACTTTAAATGTAAACAATGAATTAATCGACCAAAAACCATAGAGTGGCTGAATGGATGAAAAAAATAAAAGTGAGGTTATGGGTTTCTGGGAGGAAGACTGCAGAGTTACAGTGCCATTCTCATCAAATCATACCAAAGGTGTATACTATTAATATGACTTATCACTGTTGATGATGACCTTAAATTTCGCTAAGGGAGTGTTTGTCAGGTTTCCCCACTGTAAAGTTACTCTGTATTTTCCCTTTCCATACTGTACTTGAAAGGAAGTCACAATGCACAGGTCATACTCAAGGAATAGGGATTTATGCTCTACCTCATTGAGGGTGGAGTATCTACATAACTTATTTGGAATTTTCTGCCTTGGATGTTTATTTCTTCTTCTGCATTTAATTATTTATTCATTGATTTATAGCAACATGGACTCACTGACTATTTTTTGTTCTTGAGGATATAATTCAACATACTTTATTTTGTTGCTCTAAGTATTCCAGCTTTGGCCATTGGGAGCATTTTCTGTTGTTGTTTGCATACCTTTAACATATGCTTTTCCTTCCTTCCTTCCTCCCTTCCTTTAATATAGGTATGTGTTGTAAAATGGTTACCACAATAAGGCTAGTTAACACCTCTATCACCTCACACAATTACTTTTTTTTTTATGGTCAGAACATTTTACATCAGTCTCAGTAACTTTCAGGTATACAATACAGTATTCTTAACTGTCACCATCCTGCACATTATATCCCAAGAACTTAATCATCTTAAAACAGGAAGTTTGTACCTTTTGACCAAAATCTTTCCATTTCCCCCACCCCACAGCCCCTGGGAACTACCAATCTACTCTGTTGTTATGAGTTCAACTGTTTTAGAGCCTACATATAAGTGAGATCATACAGTATTTGTTTTTGTCTGTCTGACTTATTTCACTTAGTATCAATATAATGCCCATATGTTTTCACAAATGGCAAGATTTCCTTTTTTATGGCTGAATAATATTCCATTGTGGAATATACCACATTTTCTTTATCCATTCATTTCTTTGCAGGTACTTAGTTCGCTTCCATGTCTTGGATATTGGGAATAATGCTGCAATGAACATGGGGGTGCAGATATCTCTTTGAGGTGGTGATTTCATTTTTTTGGATATATACCTAGAAGTAGAATTGATGAATCATATGGAAGTTCTAGTTTTAATTTTTTGAAGAACTTTCATACTGTTTTCCATAGTGGCTGTACCATTTTAATTTTCAACCAGTAGTGCACAGGGTTCTCTTTTCTCCACATCCTTGCCAACACTTTTTATCTCTTGTTTTTTTGATACTAGCCATTGTAACAGGTGTGAGATGATATATCATTAAGGGTTTCTTTTGTGGTATTATTTTTTTCCTTCTAGTTTTATTGAGGTATAATTAACACACAGCACTGTATAAGTCGAAAGAGTACAATGTAATGATAATGTAATGATTTGATTTACATAATAATGAAATGATTACCACAGTAAGTTTAGTGACCATCCATCATCTCATATAGATACATTAAAGAAACAGAAAAAACTTTTTTTCCTCATGATGAGAACTCAGGAATTACTCTCTCCCCAACATTAATGTATAACATACAGCAGTGTTCATTATCTTTAATATGTTGTACATTACATCCCTAGTACTTATTTATCTTATAACTGAAAGTTATATCCTTATGGTTTTGATTTGCATTTCCCTGAATATTAGTGATGTTGAGCACTTTTTCATGTACTGTTGGTGATTTGTATGTCTTCTTTGGAAAAATGTCTATTCAGGTTCATGCCCATTTTAAAAATTAGATAATTAGGTTCTTTGCTATTGAGTTGTATGTATTCCTTATATATTTTGGATATTAAACTCATGAGATAAATGATTTAAAAATATTTTACCCTATTCTGTAGGTTGTCTTCACTTTTTTGTTTGTTTCTTTTGCTGTACAGAAGAGTTTCAGTTTTATGTTGTCCCATGTCTTTGTATTTTATTTCGTTGCTTATGCTTTTGTTGTCCTATTCAAAAAATCATTTCCAAGACCAATGTCAAGAGCTTTTCCCCTATGTTTCCTTCTAAGAGTTTTATGGTGTTAGGTATGACATTTAAGTCTTTAACTCATTTTTGAGTTGATTTTTGTGAATATGTTAAGTTAGGGGTCCAATTTCATTCTTTTGCATGTGAATATCCAGTTTTTCCAACACTCTTTATTGAAGAGACTATCTTTTTTCCATTGAGTAGTTTTGGCTCCCTTGTCAAAAATTGACTATGCGTGTGTGGGTTTATTTCTGTACTATCTATTCTGTTCCATTGGTCTGTGTGTCTATTTTTATGACAGTACCATACTGTTTTGATTACAATAGCTTGGTAATACAGTTTGAAATCAGGAAGCATGATGCCTCCATCTTTGTTCTTTCTCAGAATTGCTTTGGGTATTCTCAATCTTTTATGGCTCCATACACATATTTCCCATTCCTGTGAAAAATGCTCTTGGAATTTTGATAGAAATTGCATTGAATTTATAGATGGCTTGGGTGATATGTACATTTTGACAATATTAATTCTTCCCATCCATGAACACAAGATATCTATTATTTGTGTCTTCAGTTTCTTCCAACAGTGTCTTATAGTTTTCAGTGTACAGGTCCTTCACCTCCTTGGTTAAATTTATTCCTAAGTCTTTTACTATTTTTGACGCTATTCCGAAAGGGATTGCTTTCTTTATTTCTTTTTTCAGCTATTTCATTGTTAGTGTATAGAAATGCAACTGACTTCTGTTTGTTGATTTGTATCCTGAATTCATCGATTAGCTCGAATTTTGTTGTTGGTGGTATCTTTAGGATTTTCTAAATGTAAGATCACGTTATCTGCAAACAGAAACTTGTTTTTTAACTTTTAAGCTAGATTTGAAAGTGATTTATATACCACCATTTTTACATTAGAGAACCTGAATTTGACTATATATTTACCTTTATCATGAATTTTACGTATTCATATGTTTTTACCTTGTTAATTAGCATCCTTTCATTTCTTCTTGAAGAACTCCCTTTAGCATTTCTTGTAAGGCAGATCTAGTGGTGATGGGAAATTCCCTTGGCTTTTCTTTGTTTGAGAAAGTCTTTATCTTTCTATTTCTGAAGGACAGCTTCTTAGAGTATTCTTAGCTAATAGTTTTTCTTTTTCTTTTAGCATTTTGAATCTATCATCCCAATCTCCCCTGACCTTTAAGGTTTCTGCTGAGAAATCTGCTGATAGTCTTATGGGGGCTTCCTTCTATTTTTGGTCACTTTTTCTTGCTGCTTTCAAATTTTCTCTTTGTCTTTGACTTTTGACAATTTAATTAAGATGTGTTTTGGTGTAGCCTTTTTGAGTGCAACCTATTTAGGTATCTTTGGGCCTTGTGAATTTGGATGTCCATTTCTCACCCCACATTTTTTATGTTTTCAACCACTACATTTTTTCTTCAGTTTTATTGAGATATAATTGAAATACAGCACTGCATGGGTTTAAGGTGTACAGCATAATGATTTGACTTACATATGCCATGTAATGATTACCACAAGTTTAGTGAACATCCATCATCTCATAAAAATACAACATTAAATAAATAGAAAAAGCAATTTTTCCTTATGATGAGAACTCTTAGAATTTATCTCTTCACAACCTTCGTATATAATGTGCAGCAGTGTTAACTATATTTATCATGTTGTACATTACATCCCTATTTTTAAAAATAGTCTTTCTGTCCCTTTTTCTCTCTCTCTTCTTCTCTGGAATTCCCAAAATTCATGTTTCTCTTGATGGTGTCCCATAAGTCCCCTAGGGTTTCTTCACTCTTTCATTCTTTTTCTTTTTGTTCCTCTGACTGGATAATTTCAGATGACCTATTTTTGAGTCCATTGATTCTTTCTTCTGCTTGGTCAAGTCTGCTGTTGAAGCTATCCACTGAATTCTTCGGTTCAGTCATTGTATTCTTCAATTCTTCAGCTCTAGATTTTCCGTGGGGTTTTTTTTTTTTTTTTTTTTTTTGATGGCTTCTACTTCTTTGTGGATCATCATTTTGTTCAGGCATTGTTTTCCTAATTTTGTTCAGTTATCTTTTGTGTTCTTGTAGTTTGCTGAACTTCTTTAAGTTAAGGAGAATTATTCCAAATTCTTTGTTAGACAATTCATAGATCTCCACTTCTTTAGGGTCAGTTATTGGATCTTTATTAGTTTCCTTTGATGGTGTCATGTTTACCTGATTCTTCATGATCCTTGTATCCTTATGTTGGTATCTGTGCATTTGAGGAAGTGATCTCTTCTTCCAGATGTTACAGGATCATTTCAGTAGGGAAATAACTTCACCAGTCAGCTTACCTTAGGTTCTGGATAGGTCATCTGGCAGCATCTGCAGGAAGGTGGGGTTTTCTGTCAAGGTCTCTGATTGGATGAGACCGCTTCCTGTGATCTGAGGTCAGGTGGTGGCTGCTGGTTGGGCTCTAAGGTCACATGCGCCTGCTGGCTGGGCTCTGCCTTCAAGTGGGGCTGCTCGCTGGTTTCCCTGGTTGGGCCTGGTTGCTGGCTGGCCTCTGCAGTCATGCAGGGCAACTAGGTGGACTCTGCAGTCACCTCTGATCGACTGGAGTTGCAGGCTGTGTTTCCTGACAGGGTAGTTCTGCGGGCACCATGGTCAGATGGGGCTGCAGACAGGGTTCTGTGATTGGATGGGGTCTCAGTCTGTGATCTGCAATCAAGTGGGGCCACATGCTGTGCCCTGCATTTGGTCAGGTCCACAGGCTGGGCTCTGCAGTCATGCAGGTAGCTAGCTATGCCCCACTGTTGGTTGAGTTTGCAGTCTGAGCTCCCTGGTTATGTGGGGCCTCCAGTTGTACCTAGAAATTGGGTGGTGCTGGAGACTCTGTTCCATGGTTGGGTGGGGCTGCTTTCCAGGTTTCTTGGTTAGGTGGGGGCATAGGCTTTGCTCAGCAATTGAGCAAGCTTTGCTGCTGGATGGGCTTGTAGGCTGGGCTCTGAGGCTGTCAAGGGTCACTGTTTGGGCTCCCTGCTCAGGTGGGGTGAGAGATTACGATCTACAGTTCATTGTGGCTTTTGACTTGGCTCTCTGCCCAAGTGGGGCTGTAAGATGAGCTTTGCAGCTGCCCAGCATCTCTAGCCAGTCTCCCTGGTCAGGAGGGCCCAGAGACTCTGCTTAACAGTTGTGCATGGCTGCTGTCTTGCCTTCCTGCCCAAGTAGGGTTATAGGATGGGCTCTATGGCTGTTTGGGGGGTTTGGCCAGGCTTCCTGGTTGGGCAGGACTGGAGGCTATGCTCTGCAGTTGTATGCAGCTTCTGGATTGGCTCTCTGCCAATCCAGAGCAGAGCTGTAGGATGAGCTCTATGGCTGGTACGGACAGTTAGCTTGGGACCCAAACCAGGCAAAAGTGCCAAATGAGCACTCTGGCCAATTATAGACAGTGGCTTGGTTCTACAAATAGGCAAAGCTATGGGCTGAGATTTCTGCATAGGTGCTTCTTGTGAGAACATAGTCCATCAAGATCCATGGGCTTGTTCCTGTAAGCCCCACCCCCTTCTCCATCTCTGTTTGATTCCCAGTGATCCCTGTGAAGAGAGAGCCATTTGGGTCTCCTGGGGTGCATCCTGCAATGCTGGGCAGCTGGATGTCCACTTTGGGCTCTCTTTTTCCCAGTGGAGAAATCATAGGCCCTGGTGCAGTACTGTGCCATCCTGGGGAGGGGCAATGCAGTCAAAATGAATTTGCTCCTCTTACCCATCTAATACAGCCCTTCTTGGTTTCTGTGGCCAAAGGGGTTCTTCAGGCTCACCTCTGGGTTCTGAGATTTTCATAAAGGTATCTTTTCTATGGATAGTTGCTATTTGGTCTTCTTGTGAGGGGGACTGAAGTCAGAAATGACCTATTCTGCCATCTTGATCTCTTCCTTTCTTTCTTCCTTGTTTCCTTGTGCTTACAAGATACTCCAGTCTCATCTTAAATGTTTCCTTTTCCAGATCCAGAATTAGCCATTTCTCCAAGAAGCCCTCATTCCTTATATTGGAGAATGGTATTAGAAACCAAGATCTGCATGCTTTTTGCTACTAGGACGTTATTGCTTCTAGGCTCTCTGAGATAACAGAGCAAGGAAACGTGTGTATATACTAACCCATGTATATACACATATGTATAAATATTTCTATATGTAACTTGCGACTTTCTGCTAAAATTTTGAACTTTAGGTACATCGGACTGCTCTAATCTCACCCTTAACTTACCCTGCTGGTTGTCACCTCTGGGCCCTTGTTTATGCTGTTATTTGATTTGCCTCCTCTAGGAAGTATTCCCTGACATCTCCAGTTTAGGTTACGTGATCTTCCTCTGTGTTTCCACGGCACACATGCATTCCTTTATCACTGCACTATCGTGCAATATTTGAATGACACTGCCTCTTTCCTCAAAAGATTTTGAGCTCCTTGTGGGAAGGGAATGGGCCTGATCGATTATTATGTATGCAGCACTTGTCTCAGGGTTTGTGTGTTCACCATCTCACACAAAGGAAGGTGGATGATTAGAATTTTGTTAATCGATTGATTCCTTCAGACAAGGAATTGTATTTATTTGAATTAAATGGTTACTATATTTAAATATCTGAGGTGGAGAGTTGTTTTGGCATTGCTTAACTGGGATCTAATTAGAGAATCCTGACTTTCAGTATCTATAGAGGCAATGTAAAGTTAAAATTAGTCTCAAAGGAAAGAGAATCCATTGCATAGTATTCCAGTTTCCCTCCACCTCGTGCCCTGCTACACATCTAGCTAACAAACAAACAACCCAATTCCTCCCTGATGCCAGAAGTCAGCCCTAAATGTTTCTCTCTCCTATGCCAGGTCTTGGAGAAGCCTTTGCCTCATTGTTAAGGAAAAAGAGATCCTTACCCTCTTTCCAGAAACTCTGAGTTGGGCTTTGCAAGGAGTCCCAATACTTTTCCCTTTTTACATCTTCATGGAAATAGAGCTTAGCATTTTTTTCTCTAACTTTAATCAGTTCTGTAAAGATTAATACCAATTAATGCAGCAATATTCTCTTATCTGTCATGCTGAATGTTGACTAGACAAAATAGGAGATGGCTCCAGCCAGGCATTTTTGATTGGAAGCATTCTGTTCCGAGGCTCCTTGACTAAGGTGAAGCAGGCTCTGCAATCATCTGCTTTGATGACGAGCTTGGGGCTGAGCTGGGTCAGGGACTTTGATACATGCCCACTTTCTAGCAGCAACATCAGGCGATAATCCTCTCTAAAGGTGCTGGCAAGGATTTCCCCTCAAGTTAGCTTGGCATAATTATATTTTTTCAAACAAAAATATATTGGAGCTATTTTAACTCTGCTGTTAATGCTTCCAGAAATAATACTGAGAAGAGTGTTTTGAAAACCTGCTTTTTGGAGAGTTTTATGTCTTACATAACTGACGTGACCAATTTATAATACAAAGAAACTTCAGCAATCAAATGATACCAACAGATTTTGCTCTAGCAATTCCCTGTGTAAACCTTTTGTGAGAACTGATGAACAATAGATTACTGTGTAGGAATCAATAGTACTAATGAGCAAGAATTAGTTTATTCTTATTTTTAGTAGAATCAAAAGAGAACTCTCCTGATCTTAGAGGAAATGCTTTCAGCTTTACACCATTGAGTATGATGTGGGTTTGTCATAAATGGCCTTTGTTATGTTGAGGTATGTTCCTTCTGTGCCCACTTTCTGGAGAGTTTTTTTTAATCATAAATGGGTGTTAAACTTTATAAAAAGCTTTTTCTGCATCTATCGAGATGATCATATGGTTTTTATTCTTCAATTTGTTAATGTGGTGTATCACATTGATTGATTTGTGGATATCCTTGCATCTGGGATAAATCCCACTTGATCCTGGTGTACGATCCTTTTAATGTAATGTTGAATTTGGTTTGCTAACATTTTGTTGAGGATTTTTACATCTATGTTCACAGTGGTATTGGCCTGTTATTTTCTTTTTGTGTTTTATCTTTGTCTGGTTTTGGTATCAGAGTGATGCTGGCGTCATAGAATGAGTTTGGAACTGTATCTTCCTCTGCAATTTTTTGGAATAATTTGAGAAGGATAGGTGTTAACTCTTCTCTAAATGTTTGGTAGAATTCACCTGTAAAGCCATTTGGTCCTGGACTTCTTTCTTTGCTGGGAGTTTTAAAATTCCGGATTCAATTTCATTACTGGTAATTGGTCTGTTCATTGTTTCTATTTCTTCCTGGGTCAGTCCTGGGAGATTGTACCTTTCGGAGAATTTGTCCATTTCTTCTAGGTTGTCCATTTTATTGGCATATAGTTGCTTGTAGTAGTCTCTCATGATCCTTTGTATTTCTGTAGTGTCAGTTGTGACTTCTCCTTTTTCATTTCTAATTTTATTGATTTGAGTCCTCTCTTTTTCTTGATGAGTCTGGCTAAAGGTTTATCAATTTTGTTTATCTTCTCAGAGAACCAGCTTTTAGTTTCATTGACCTTTTCTATTGTTTTTTTAGTCTCTATTTCATTTATTTCTGCTCTGATTTTTATGATATCTTTCCTTCTACTAACTTTGGGTTTTGTTTGTTCTTCTTTCTCTAGTGCCTTTAAGTGTAAGATTAGGTTGTTTATTTGAGATTTTTCTTGTTTCCTGAGGTAAGCTTGTATCACTATAAACTTTCCTCTTAGAACTGCTTTTGCTGAGTCCCATAGGTTTTGGATTATCGTGTTTTTGTTTTCATTTGTCTCCAGGAAGTTTTTGGTTTCCTCTTTGATTTCTTCAGTGACCCATTGGTTGTTCAGTAGTGTACTGTTTAGCCTCCATATGTTTGTGTTTTTGCAGTTTTTTTCTTGTAGTTGATTTCTAGTCTCATAGTGTTGTGATCAAAACAAGACAAGGAGGTCCACTCTCGTTTTTATTCAACACAGTTTTGGAAGTCCTAGCCACAGCAATCAGAGAAGAAAAAAATAAAAGGAATCCAAATTGGAAAGGAAGTTGTAAAACTGTCACTATTTGCAGATGACATGATACTATACATAGAAAATTCTAAAGACACCACCAGAAAATTACTAGAGTTCATCAATAAACTCAGTAAAGTTACAGGATTCAAAATTAATATACAGAAATCTGTTGCATTTCTATACACTAACAACAAACTATCAGAAAGAGAAATTAAGGAAACACTACCATTTACCATTGCACCAAAAAGAATAAAGTACCTAGGAATAAACCTACCTAAGGAGGTAAAAGGGCTGCACTCAGAAGCTATAAGACACTGATGAAAGAAATTGAAGACGATGCAAAAAGATGGAAAGTTATACCATGTACTTGGAGTGGAATAATTAATATTGTTAAAAATGACCATACTGGGACTACCCTGGTGGTACAGTGGTCAAAACTATGTGCTTCCACTGCCGGGGGCACAGGTTCGACCCCTGGTCAGGGAACTAACATCCTGCATGCCTCATGGTGCAGCCAAGTTAAAAAAAAAAGATCATACTACCCAGGGCAATCTACAGGTTCAATGTAATCCCTATCAAAATACCAATGGCACTTTTCACAGAGTGAGAATACATACTTTTAAAATTTGTATGGAAACACAAAAGACCCCAAATAGCCAAAACAATCTTGAGAAAGAAGAACAAAGCTAGAGGAATCATGCTTCCTGACTTCAGACTATACTATAAAGCTGCCATAATCAAAACGGTATGGTACTAGCACAAAAACAGACACATAGATCAATGGACCTGGATAGAGAGTTCAGAAATAAACCCACACACTTATGGTCAATTAATCTGTGACAAAAGAGGCAAGAATATACAGTGGAGAAAAGACAGTCTCTTCAGTAAGTGGTGCTGGGAAAACTGGACAGCTTCCTGTAAAGAATGCAATTAGAACATTCTCTAACACCATATACATATACATTTAGTCAAAATGGGCTAAAGATCTAAATGTAAGAGCAGAAACTATAAAACTCCTAGAGGAGAACATAGGCAGAACACTCTTGGATATAAATCGTAGCAATATTTTTTTGGATCCATCTCCTAAAGCAAAGGAAACAAAAGCAGAAATAAACAAATGGGACCTAGTTAAACTTAAAAGTTTTTGCACAGCAAAGAAAACCATCAACAAAACGAAAAGACAACCTATAGAATGGGAGAAGATATTTGCAAATGATGTGACCAATAAGGGGTTAATACCCAGCATATATAAACAGCTCATACAACACAATATCAAAAAAACAAACGACCCAATTAAAAAATGGGCAGAAGACCTTAATAGACATTTTTCTAAAGAGGACATGCAGATGGCCATCAGGCACATGAAAAGATGCTCAACATCACTAATCATCAGGGAAATGCAAATCAAACCCACAATGAGATATCACCTCACACCTGTCAGAATGGCTATCATCAAAAAGAATGCAAACAACAATGTTGGCAAGGGTGAGGAGGAAAGGGAACCCTCGTACACCATTGATGGGAATGTAAGTTGGTGCAGCCACTGTGGAAAACAGTATGGAGGTTTCTCAAAAACCTAAAAATAGAACTACCAAATAACCCAGCAATTCCACTCCTGGGTATATATCCCCCCCAAAAAAAAACCCCCAAAAACACTAATTTGAAAACATACATGCACCCAGCGCTCATAGCAGCAGTATTTTACAATTGCCAACATATGGAAGCAACCTAAGTGTCCATCAACAGATGAATGGATAAAGAAGATGTGGTATATATGTACAATGGAATACTACCCAGCCATGAAAAAGAATGAAATTTTGCCATTTGCCTAGCATGGATGGACTTGGAGGGCATTATGCTAAGTGAAGTAAGTCAGAGAAAGTCAAATAGTCTATGATATCACTTATATGTGGAATCTAAAAAATACAACAAACTAGTGAATATAGCAAAAAAGAAGCAGACTCACAGATATAGAAAACAAATCTGGGGGAGAGGGAAGGAGGGATAAACGATATAGATGTAGGGGGGAAAAGGGTTATGGGATTATTTGAAATCATGTGTGTGAAATTTTTGAAAATTGTAAAGCACTATAGAGTTTAAAGAATTTTTCATTCAATAAAAAGGATATGATTTGAGTTCATTAAAATGCTAATTAAATCTAATCCTAAATTAAAAAAAGAGAGAACTCTCTTCTGAAGGCTTTACAAATCTATAAATTATATACCAAAATCAGCCAGTGAGTTGTTGATAAATGACTGGTACTCAGTAACTCTGTCATGGCAGGACATATTTATTACAGGGGAGGAATATCCACCTCCAGTATTTTGCCTTCAAAAGCTACATTGAAACTCCTTTATGAAACAACTCCAATTGAGGAAAACAGATTGGTATAAGTGTTGATTGTGTTTTGCAACCGGCCATCAAAATTTGACCCTCATAGGAATGCAGAGAAAACTGGCTTTTTAATAAAGCACCAAAATATGTAGGCTTCTGCAGGCCATCAGTTGATTCTTATATGAATAGGCTGAGAGGAAGGTTACTCAACCCATGTGGACTAAGGTGGGTTGCGAATTTACAGGAAATTAGGTGGCTGTGTGTGCGTATGTGGGTGTGTGCACACACGCGTGTTGGGCAAGAAGGAATGGAAAATAATTGCAGCAAATTCCTTTACTTGAGCTTCTCTTCTTAGACCCTCCAAACATTATCTCACCATATTCTGCTTTCCATAGCTTTACTATACTTGTATTGTTCTCTGCTCATGTCCCAGTTCTAGGCCAGGCCCGATTCTCAACAACTTCACTGGACAACTGTGATAATAGTTACGCATATATTGAGCAATGTACATGTGTCGAACTCTCTGGTAGACACTTTAAACACATGATAACATTTAGTCTTCATCACAAATTGTAAGATTGGTGGAGAGTGATAGGGGATGATTTGGAGAAATGAGCAAGAACCAGATCAGATAGGGACTTGTTGGCCGTAACAGGAGTTTAGGTTTTATTATGAATGTGAATGGACATCATTGGAGAGTTTTGAGCCAAGGAATGATACAGTCTGATTTACACCATAAACTGAATCCTCTGGATGTCTGATAGAGTATTGACTGAATGGGGTCAGGAGCAGAAGCATTGAAATCAGTAAGGAGGTTAATGAAATGATCCAGACAAAAGAGAATGGTATCTTTGACCATAGAGATAATGATGGAAGTGGTACGAAGTGCCTGGATTCTGGATATATTGTAAAGAAGAAAGAGTTGACAGTTCTTGTTGCTGGGTTGGATGTAGGGTGGTGAGTGAAAGAGGTTTAAGGATGACTCCAACGTTTTTTTTGCCTGAGTAACTGGGTAAACGCTGGTGCCATTTATTATGATGAGGAACACTGGGGGAAGATTTGGAGTGAGAGTAAAAATCAAGAGTTTAACTTTTTAGGCACATAAAGTTTGAAATGCTTATCAGACACCCAGAGGGGAAGTCAGGTGGGTAGTTGGATGTATGAATCTAGAGCTCAGGAAAATTTAACTGCTACACTTCCTCTCAGTGCCAGGGGCTAGAACATTATAGGAAGCTATTAGCCTAGGGTGGTAGGAAGACCAGCGATCAACTTTTGTTACGAGGAACTAAATCAAGCTGCCACTGGCTGTGCTATATCTTCAATATCACTATGTGACAGAAATCTTTAAAATCTATAATAAGACCTGGTTCTGGACTACAGTCTTGGGAGCCCTGTAGGAGCAACACAAAATGCCAGTAAAAGGAAGCATGGAACCTAGAAATTGTGGGAGAGGAATAAAATTATATTCTATTCAAAATGAGCCTCCACACCAAAATTTCAAAACACATGAAAAAATCTACACTGAGAAATATCACAGTGGAAATAAACCATCAGAATGTGAATTCATTCAGGATGAAATTATTTAATGGTAAGGTCTGTCAAAGATTTTTTTAAAGTATGTTGATGATGCTCAAAGAGGTATACAAACAATTTTCATCAAAAATATCAGGAAATTATGAAACAAGCAGAAACTAAATAAATGAAAGTGAGACCCAGTGGATATGAAAGAACCAGTTAGAAATCTTGGAAAGGAAAATAAAGTCATTTAAATGCAAATTCAAAACCGTATAAACTTGGGATTGGACATATAGAGAAAATAGCAAAGTGAAAGACTACTGAGGAATTCCAAATGTAGTGTGGAAAGAGAAGGATATTTTAAAAATATAACACTGAAGAGAGATTGAGAGGCTTCAACAAATATCCTGCAGGAGTTCCTGAAGTGGTGAAGAGGATTTCGGAGAAATAATATTTGCTGATACAATAACACAAAAATTCCAGTACTGAAGAAACACCTGAGTCCTCAGTTCTGGAGTATACTTTGAGTATTGAGCAGTACAAATGAAAATAAATACACAGCTATACACATCAAAGTAAAACTGTAGAATATGAAAGATTAAGATAATACTTTAAAAAGTACCAGAAAAATTGATTACTTATTAAGGAATGGCAATTAGACTCAGAGTAAAATAAAGCGTTACCTTCAAAGTGCTAAAGAAAAGTAATTCTCAAGAGTGAGGGTAGAATAAAATAATTTTTAGGTATGCAGAGACTGAGTAAGTTGAGAGCCCAGAAACCATCACTTCACTAAAGGAACTCTTAAAAGAAATACTTACCAAGAATAAAGGGAATGTTTAGGATACAGAAAAATAAGAAAAAAAATGATTGAGAAAAAAATCAAAAAGTATTTCATGACATGAGAATTATATGAAATACAAATTTTAGTGTCCATAAAGTTTTATTAGAACATAGATACACTCATTCATTTAAGTATTTTCTGGTTGTTTTCACCTACCACAGAGTTGAGTAGCTGTGACAAAGACTGTACAGCCAGCAATACATAAAATATTTATTATCTGTTCCTTTACAGAAGAAATTTGTCAACTCCTGCTGTGTTCTGTTCCATCTATTTGTTTGTCTTTATGCCAATACCACACTGTCTTGATTACTGCAATTTTATAAGAAGTCCTAAAATGAGCCAGTGTAGCTTATTCAACTTTGCTCTTCTTCTACAAGATCATTTTGGCTATTCTAGGCCATTCACATATTCATATAAATTTTAGAATCAGCTGTTCTATGAATATGAGAGCCTGATACTATTTTACTCTGATGGTGTTTAATTTATAAATCAATATGGGGAGTTTACCAGTGTTGAGACTTTCAATCTGTAAACATGTTACAGCTCTCCCCTCATTTAGGTTAATTTAATTTCTGTCTGTAATGCTTTTTAAATTTTCAATACACAGCTCTTATACAATTTTTGTTAAATTAATTCCTAAGTAACCATGTTTGTGTGTGTGTATTTTTTAGTCAAGTGCAGTAGTAAAAAGGGGGGAAAGAGTATAACAAGGAGTTTGATCTCTAACTGACTATGAACAATCAATTGAGATAACTTCCTACCTTTGGACCAGTCTGTATTTTATATTTTGGTGCTGTTGTAAATGGAGTTGTCTTTAAATTTAATTTGTGATTTTTTGCCAGTATTTAAATTATATGGAAATGAAATTGATTATTATATATGGAACTTGCATCCTGTGACCTTTTAAATTTTACTTATTGGTTCTAGTAGTTGTTTTGTAGTTTCCTTTAGATTTTCTACCTAAACAATCATGTTGTCTGTGAGTAAATACAATTCTACTTCTTCTTTTCTTTGCCACTTATAATTTTTATTGCCTTATTATACTAGACTATACCTTCCAATGCTGAAAATAATTGACGAAAATTGACCTCTTTGCCTTGCTCCTGATCTTAGAGGGAATGTAGTAAATATTTCACCATTAATTATACGGTTGGTTATAGAATTTCTTGTTGACCTCCTTTATCATAATTAAGAAAGTTCCCTTTCACTCCTCATTTGTTGAGAAGTTTTTAATGAATGGGTATTGAATTTTGTCAAATACATTTTCAGCACCTTTCTAACCATATGTTTTTCACCTCTATTCTATTAATGTGGTGAAATACATGAACTGATTTTTAAATATTGCAACAAACTTGCATTCTTAAAATAAACTCCATTTGGTCAAGATGTATAATTAAAAAAAATAAATTGTTGTATTTGATTTGTTAATATTTTGTTAAGGTTTTTTGCATCAATTTTCATGGGTGATTTTGGACTATAGTTTTCCTCTTTTTGTAATTTCTTTGTCAGACTTAAACATCAAGGTCATGCCGGCCTCATAAAAACAGTTTGGAGGAACTTCCGCCTCTATTTTCTGAAAAAGTTTGTTTAAGATTGGCATTTTTTTTTTCCTTTAGTATTTGGTAGTATTCACCAGTGAAGCCATCCACTTTTGGAACTTCCTTGTGAGAAGGTTTTGCATTTCAAATTAATTTTGATATTTGCATTATTCAAAATTCTAGTGTTGGGTTGGTTTTGGTAAATTGTTTTTCAAAGAATTTTTCCATTTCATCTAAATTGTTAAATTTGTTAGCGTGAATTTGTGCATAATATTCCATTCATAGTTTTTAAATGTCTGTAACATGTGTAGTGGTGCCACCTCTATAACTGGTAACTTGTGTTTTGTGTGTTGTTTTTTTTTTTTCTTGATTACTTCTAGCTTAGCTTTTATCAATTTTATTAATTAAAAAAAACTACTTTGGGCTTTCTTGATTTTTCTATATTGTTTTGTCATTTTCTATGTCATTGGTTTCTGCTCCTTGTCTTTATTATTATTTTTTTTCTATTTAACTTGGATTTCGTTTGCTCTTCTTTTTATAGCTTCTTAAAGTGGAATCTTATATAATTCATTTTAAACCTTTTGTCTTTTCTAATATAAAAATAAAACTATAAATTTCTTACTTAGGACTACTTTAGCTGCAACTCACAAAATTTGATACCTTGTGTTTTCTTATGCAGTTTGATTTATCTTCTAATTTCACTTGTGATTTCTTTTTTAACCGTGAATTATTTAGAAGCATGTTGCTAATTCCCAAATATTTGCAGATCTTCTGGGTATACTTTCTGTTTAATGGAAGTATAGTTGATGTACAGTATTATATAAATTACAGGTGTATAATATAGTGATTCACAACTTTAAAGGTTATGCTCCACTTATAGTTATTATAAAATATTGGCTATATTCCATATGTTGTACAGTATATCCTCATAGCTTATTTTATACCTAATAGTTTGTGCCTCTTAATCTCCTACCCTTATGTTGCCCCTCCCCCTTTCCCTCTCCCCACTGGTAACTGCTGTTTGTTCTCTGTATCTGTGAGTCTGCTTCTTTTTTTGTTTTATTCACTAGTTTGCTGTACTTTTTAGATTCCACATATGAGCAATGTCATATGTTATTTCTCTGTCTCTGTCTGACTTATTTCACTTGGTATGATAATCTCTAGGTCCATCCATGTTGTTGCAAATGACAAAATTTCATTCTTCTTTATGGCTGAGTACTATGTATACTATGTAGTATATATATAGTATATATATATATATAGTATATACTATATATATACGATATAGTATATATATACTGTATATATAGTACTATATATGTATATCTCACATATATATATATATATATATATATATATATATATATATATATCACATCTTCTTCATTCATTCATCTGTTGCTGGATACTTAGTTTGCTTCCATATCTTGGCAGCTGTAAATAATGCTGCTATGAAAATTGGGGTGTATGTATCTTTTCAAATTAGTGTTTTTACTTCGTTCAGATATATATCCAGAAGTGGAATTGCCAGGTCATATTTTTAATTCTATTTTTAGTTTTTTGAGAAACCTCCCTACTGTTTTCCACAGGGGCTGCACCAATTTACATTCCCACCAACAGTGTACAAGGATTCCCTTGTCTCCACATCCTCATCAACATTTGTTATTTGCGTTCTTTTTGATGACAGGTGTGAGATGATATCTCATTGTGGTTTTGATTTGCATTTCTCTGGTGATTAGCGATGTTGAGCATCTTTTCATGTGCCTGATGGCCATCTGCATGACCTCTTGGAAAAATGTCTATTCAGGTCTTCTGCCCATTTTTTAATTGGGTTGTTTGTTTCCTTGATGTTGAGTTGTATGAGCTGTTAATATATTTTGGATATTAACTCCTTATCAGTCACATTCGCAAATATTTTCTCCCATCCTGTAGGCCGTCTTTCATTTTGTTGATGGTTTCTTTTGCTGTGCAAAAGCTTTTAAGTTCAGCTAGGTCCCATTTGTTTATTTTTCCTTTTATTTCCTTTGCTTTAGAAGACAGATCCAAAAAATACTGCCGTGATTTATATCCAAAAGTGTTCTGCCTATGTTTTCCGGTCTTATATTTAGGTCTTTAATCCATTTTGAGTTTATTTTTATATATGGTGTTAGAGAATGTTCTTTTTAAAAAAATTTTTGTTGGAGTATAGTTGATTTACAATGTTGTGTTAGTTTCAGGTGCACAGCAAAGTGAATCAGTTATACAGATGCATATAGCCATTCTTTTTTAGATTCTTTTCCCATATAGGCCATTATAGAGTACTGAGTAGAGTTCCCTGTGCTATACAGTAGGTCCTTATTAGTTATCTATTTTATATATAGTAGTGTGTATATGTCAATCCCAATCTCCCAATTTATCCCTCCCTCCCCCTTAACCCCTGAAAACCGTGAGTTTGTTTTCTACATCTGTCACTCTATTTCTGTTTTGTAGATAAGTTCATTTGTACCCTTTTTTTAGATTCCACATGTAAGCGATATCATATGATATTTGTCTTTCTCTGTCTGACTTATTTCACTCAGTGTGACAATCTCTAGCCATCCATGCTGCTGCAAGTGGCATTATTTTGTTCTCTTTTATGACTGAGTGATATTCCATTGTATATATGTACCACATCTTCTTTATCCATTCCTCTGTTGATGGACATTTAGGTTGCTTCCATGTCCTGGCTGTTGTAAATAGTGCTGCAATGAACACTGGGGTGCATGCATCTTTTCGAATTATGGTTTTCTTCTGATATATGCCCAGGAGTGGGATTGCTGGATCATATGGTAGCTCTGTTTTTAGTGTTTTAAGGAACCTCCATACTGTTCTCCATAGTGGCTGTACCAATTTATATTCCCACCAACAGTGTAGGAGGGTTTCCTTTTCTCCACACGCTCTCCAGCATTTATTGGTTGTAGAATTTTTGATGATGGCCATTCTGACTGGTATGAGGTGATATCTCATAGTTTTGATTTGCATTTCTCTAATAATTAGTGATGTTGAGCATCTTTTTATGTGTGCCTTTTGGCCATCTGTATGTCTTCTTTGGTCTATTTAGATCTTCTGCCCATTTTCTGATTGGTTTGTTTGTTTGTTCGATATTGAGCTGCATGAGCTGTTTGTATATTTTGGAGATTAATCCCTTGTCGGTTGTTTCATTTGCAAATACTTTCTCCCATTCTCAGCGTTGTCTTTTCGTTTTGTTTATGGTTTTTTGTTTGTTTGGTTTTTTTTACTGTGCAAAAGCTTTTAAGTTTAATTAGGTCCCATTTGTTTATTTTTGTTTTTATTTTCATTGCTCTAGGAGGTGGATTGAAAAAGATCTTGCTGCAATCTATGTCAAAGAGTGTTCTGCCTATGTTTTCCTCTAGGAGCTTTATAGTATCCAGCCTTAAGTTTAGGTCTTTAATCCATTTTGAGTTTACTTCTGTATATGGTGTTAGAGAAGGTTCTAATTTCATTCATTTATATGTAGCTGTCCTGTTTTCCCAGCACCACTTATTGAAGAGACTGTCTTTTCTCCACTGTATATTCTTGCCTCCTTTGTCATAGATTAATTGACCCTAAGTGCATGGATTTATTTCTAGGCTTTCTATTCTCTACCGTTGCTCTATGTGTCTTTTTTTGTGCCAGCACCATACTGTTTTGATTACTGTAGCTTTGTAGTATAGTCCAAAGTCAGGGAGCATGATTCCTCCAGCTCTGTTCTTCTTTCTCCAGATTGTTTTGGCTATTCAGGGTCTTTTGTGTTTCCATACAAATTTTAAAATTATTTGTTCTCATTCTGTGAAAAATGCCATGGGTATTTTGATAGGCATTGCATTGAATCTGTAGATTGCGTTGGGTAGTATGGTCATTTTAACAGTATTCTTCCAATCCAAGAGCACAGTTATCTTTTCATCTGTTTGTGTTGTCATCAATTTCTTTCATCAGTGTCTTATAGTTTTCTGATTACAGGTCTTTTACCTCCTTAGGTAGGTTAATTCCTAGGTATTTTATTCTTTTTGATGCAATGGTAGGTAAATGGGATTGTTTTCTTAATTTCTCTTTCTGATAGTTTGTTGTTAGTGTATAGAAATGCAACAGATTTCTGTATATTAATTTTGTATCCAGCAACTTAACCCAGTTTATTGATGAGCTCTAATTGTTTTCTGATGGCATCTTTAGGATTTTCTATGTGTAGTATCATGTCGTCTGCAAACAGTGACAGCTTTACAACTTCCTTTCCAATTTGGATTCCTTTTCTTTATTTTTTTTAAATTAAAAATAATTTATTTATTTGGTTGTGCTGTGTCTTACTTGCAGCACGTGGGCTCCATAGTTGTGGCATGTGAACTCTTAATTGAGGCATGCATGTAGGATCTAGTTCTCTGACCAGGGATCGAGCCTGGGCCCTCTGCATTGGGAACACAGGGTCTTATCCGCCAGGGAAGTCCCTATTTCTTTTTCTTGTCTGATTGCTGTGGCTAGAACTTCCAAAACAATGTTGAATAAAAGTGGCAAGAGTGGGCATCCTAGTCTTGTTCCTGATCTTAGAGAAAATGCTTTTAGCTTTTGACCATTTAGTATGATGTTAGCTGTGGGTTTGTCATATATGGCCTTTATTATGTTGAGGTATGTTCTCTCTATGCCCACTAATGTTGTATATCACACTGATTGATTTGCAGATATTGCAAAATCCTTGCATCCTGGGACAAATCCCACTTGATCCTGGTGTATGATCCTTTTAATGTAATGTTGGATTCGGTTTGCTGATATTTTATTGAAGATTTTTGCATGTAGGTTCATCAGTGAAATTGGACTGTAATTTTCTTTTTTGTGTGATATATTTATCTGGTTTTGGTATCAGGGTGATGCTGGCCTCATAGAATGAGTTTGGAAGTGTTCCTTCTTCTGCAAATTCTGGGAATACTTTCAGATGGATAGGTATTAACTCTTCTCTAAATGCTTCATCCAATTCACCTGTGAAGCCATCTGGTCCTGGACTTTTGTTTGTTCTCCCAGGTGTGTTTTTGTTATTGATTTCTAATTTAATTCTGCTGGGGTCAGAGAACATAAAATATTTTAAAATATATTGAAACTCATTTTGTGGCCCAGAATTAGGTCTGTTTTGGTGTAGATCAAAGTTGGTTGATGTAGGTTTCAAATATTATATATCCTTACTGATTTCTTTGTCTTCTTAATTTATCAGTCAAGAAGAATTATTAGAAGAGTGTTTGTATCTACAACTATGATTATGGATTTATCTGTTTCTCTATTTTTGTAAATTTTTGCGTCATGTATTTGGAGCTCTATTATTGCCTACTTAGTTACGATTGTTATATATTCTTGATGCATTAACCCTTTTATCATTGTCAAATGATACCAATTTCTGGTAATGCTTATTGTTTTGAAGTCTACTTTGTCTGATATTAGTGTACTTACAACAGCTTTCTTATGCTTTGCATTTGCATGTATATCTCGTTCCATCCTTTTACTTTCAAGCTAGCTGTGTTTTTATATTTGAAGTGTGTTTCTTGTTAAGGACATATAGTTGGATGTTAATTTTTTGAGTCCATCAACCTCTGTCTTTTAGTTGGAGTGTTTAAGCCATTTATATTTAATAAAATTATTGATATGACTATGTTTAAGTCTACTCTCTTTCTGTTTGGTTTAAATTTGTTCCTTCTGTTATTTGTTATAGTCTTCCTTCTTTCTTGTATTCTTTTGGGTTAATTGAGTATTTTTTGTATTCCATTCTATTTCCTCTATTGGATTTTTAGCAGTATCTTTTTGTATTATTTTTTTAGTTGTTGTAAGATTACTATATGCATCCTTATCACATTTTACACAGAAATAATAACATTAAATGTATAGTATTCTACAATGTAATTACATTTATATTTATCCTGTTCTTAGTTATATTATTGTCATATATTTTACTTTTACTTAAAGTATAACAGCCATAATACATTATTATTTTCTGCTTTCAGTATTCAATTGCCTTTAAAATTTTTTTTAAAAAATATTTCTTTAATTAATTAATTTATGGCTGCACCAGGTCTTAGTTACAGCACGTGGGATCTTCATTGCGTCACGTGTGATCTTTCGTTGCAGTGTGTGGGCTCTTTGTTGTGGCATGCGGGCTTCTCTCTAGTTGCAGCACACAGGCTTCTCTCCAGTTGTGGCACGTGGGTTTTTCTCTCTGTAGTTGTGGTGCGCGGGCTCTGGAGTGCATGGGCTCTGTAGTTGTGGTATGTGGGCTCCAGAGTATGTGGGCTCTGTAGTTTGTGACACATGGACCCTCTAGTTGAGGCGTGCAGGCTCAGTAGTTGTGACACGCAGGCTTAGTTGCCCTGCAGCATGTGGGCTCTTAGTTCCCTGACCAGGGATCGAACCCACGTCCCCTGCATTGGAAGCCAGATTCTTTACCACTGGACCACCAGGGAAGTCCCACCTTTAAAATTTTTAATGAAAGAAAGAAAAATAATGTTTTATATTTACTACCGATTTAACATTTCCATTGCTCTTCATTTCTTACCTTAGACCTGAATTTCCATCTTGTATCAACACCCTTCAGCCTGAAAAAAATTCTTAGCATTTTCAGACAGTGAATGTGCTAGCAACAGATTTTCTCAGCTTTTGTTTTTATGAAACTGTTTTTATTTTGCCTTGATTTTTGCAAGGTATTTTTTCTGGACATAAATTTGTACATCAACAGAATTTTCTAAAATTTCAGCACTTTAATGATGTTATTCTTTGATTTTCAGGCCTTTATTGTTTCTTTCTTTTTTTAATTTTTAACTTTTTTTTGGCTGCATTGGGTCTTTGCTGCACGCAGGCTTTCTCTAGTTGTGGTGAGAGGGGGCTACTCTTCATTGTGGTGCATGGGCTTCTCATTGCGGTGGCTTCTCTTGTTGTGGAGCACGGGCTCTAGGCATGCGGGCTTCAGTAGTTGCAGCGTGTGGGCTCAGTAATTGCGGGACATGGGCCCTAGAGTGTGCAGGCTTCAGTAGTTGCGACACGTGGGCTCAGTAGTTGTGGTGCGCGGGCTCCAGGGTGCACGGGCTCAGTAGTTGTGGCTCATGGGCTCTAGAGCGCAGGTTTAGTAGTTGTGCTTCATGGGCTTAGTTGCTCCATGACATGTGGGATCTTCCTGGACCAGGGATTGAACCTGTGTCCCCTGCATTGGCAGGTGGATTCTTAACTATGGCGCCACCAGGGAAGTCCCTCCATTGTTTCTTATTTGAAGCCATCTGTAATTCTTGTTGTTTCCCTGGTCATAATGTGTCTCTTTTCTCTGATTACTTTTAACATTTTTAAATTTATCTTTTCAGCAAATTGTCTATGGTATGTTTAGGTGAGATTTTCTTTAGGAGTTTCACTAATTTTCCTGAATCTATGGGTTGTTGTTTTTGGTCAAACTTCAAATTCTTTTTTCCTGACTCATTCCTCTGGTATTACAATTGCATGTTCTTAGAGTCCTTGATTTTGTTCCAAAGGTAATTGAGCCTCAGGTTTTTTTCAGTATATTTTCTCTTTGTGCATCATTTGGGATAAATTTATTGACCTATCTTCAAGTTCATTGATCCTCATTTCTGTTGTGTTCCAATCTACTATAAAATGTTTTAATCCAATGATTTTTTGACTCAGATATCATATTTTTTAGTTCTAGGATTTCCATTTGTTTTTTTTTTGGTAGCTTCTGAATCTCCCCTGAACTTCTCCATCTTTTAATCCATTATATCCATCTTTTCCGCTATACTTATTTTTATTGACATAAAATTCACAAAACTGAATTACTCATTTTAAAGTGTACAGTTTAGTGGCATTTGGTACATTCACCATGTTGTACAACCATAACCTCTGTCTACTTGCAAAATATTTGTATCATCCCAATTGAAAAACCTGTAGCCATTAGGCAGTCACTTCCAACGTCCCCCAACACGTAGAAGCCACTAATCTACTATGGATTTACTTACTGTAGATATTTCATATAAATAGAATCATACAATACATTACTTTTGTGTCTGGCTTCTTTCATTTAACGTAATGTTTTCAAGGTGCATCCATGTTATAACATGTATCAGAACTTCATTCCTTTTATGGCTGTATAATATTCCATTATACTTATATACCCCATTTATCCATTCATCAGTTGATGGAGACTTGGATTGTTTCCAGCTTTTGACTGTTGTGTATAGTGCTGCTATGAATATTTATGTGCAATTTTTTGTTTGAATACTTCTTTAAAAATTTTTTTGTTATATACATAGGAGTGAAATTGCTAGATCACATGATAACTCTATGTTCAACTTTTTGAGGAACCACCAAATGGTTTTCCACAGTAGCTGCACCATTTTACATTCCCATCAGCAATATATGAGGATTTCAGTTTCTCCACATCCTTGCCAACATTTGTTTTTGACGGTCTTTTTGACTATTGATATCCTAGTGGGTGTGAAGCAATAGTTCACTTTGATTTGGTTTATACTTCCCTAATGATTAATGATGCTGAACCTCTCATGTGCTTATTGACCATTTGTATATTTTCTTTGGAGAAATGTCTATCCAAGTCCTTTGCCTATTTTCAGACTGGGTTGTTTGTCTTTTTGTTTTTGTTTTTGTTTTTTTTTTTGCCATACGTGGGCCTCTCACTGTTGTGGCCTCTCCCGTTGCAGAGCACAGGCTCCGGACGCGCAGGCTCAGCGGCCATGGCTCACGGGCCCAGCCGCTCCACGGCATGTGGGATCCTCCCAGACCGGGGCACGAACCCGTGTCCCCTGCATCGGCAGGCGGACTCTCAACCACTGCGCCACCAGGGAAGCCCCTGTCTTTTTGTTTTTGAGTTGTATGAGTTCTTTATATATTTTGGTTACTAGACCCATATCAGATATATGATTTGTAAATATGTTCTTCCATTTTGTGGTTTGTCTTTTCACTTTCTTGATAGTGTCCTCTGATGCACAAGAGTTTTAAATTGTGATAAAGTCTAATTTTCTATTTTTTTTCTTTTGTTGCTCATGCTTTCAGTGTTATGTGTAAAAATTCATTGCCAAATCCAAGGTACAAAGATAATATCCCTATCTTTCCTTCTTAGAGTTTTATGGTTTTAGCTCTTATATTTAGGTCACTGATCCATTTTGAGTTAATTTTTGTATATGGTATGAGGCAGGCTTTCAGCTGTAGCATTAATTTATTTATTCAGATTAAATTGGTAGCTGCTAGTGTTTCCTGGGAGGAAAAAAAATTTTTAAACCTTGAGAACTGACATAAGCTCCATCTTCTGCTACAGCTTTGAAGATATCTCAACCCAGCTGAAGAAAGAAGAGCATAAGAGCTCCACAGCCCCTTAGCTTTACATTTGACATCCTCAGCCATCTAACACCAACCTGCTTTTTCAGGTATATCTCTTGCCTTTTCTCTAATTAGATCCTCCAAGCTGAGCAGATTGTCCCTCCCTACCTCAACCTCAGCAGCCCTTTCTTTTGTAAGTATCTTGCTAGAGCTATGTCTGTCTCATTGACCACTGTATTTCCAGCATCTAGCATGATGCATGGCACACATAGTGAAGTCGCTCCTTACACATGAAACAGGTCCTAAAGTCAGCACATAAAATGAAAATCACATGGTTTAAATTACTTTTGATGATGTCTTAGGAAGGTGCCACATTGGAGAATGACATCCTTCTCTCAGAAAGTCCAGCATTACCAGCCTTTTTTCCAGTGTGGATTGCAGATCACTGGGTTGTTCTTTTTGTTTGACCCCCAGATTAAGTAGTTGGCTTGCACTAGTAGTTGGCCATACTATATGAAAAATATACATCTTTAAACAAAAGAATGATACTCAGGAAAGTGAGGTGTTCACACTAGGAGACAGAAAACCAGATTCTTGCATCTTATCTCACAGCAGATTCAAGGTATATATTAATTGAATGTAATGGTAGGAGGATTTGCCCATACTATTTCTCTCCTAGTGTGTATTGCTGAGTTCACGTAAATGAAATATGCCTATGCATGCCAATGTTGTAGACATTCAGAAGTTTCTTTGCATGAGTGACAATTAATTAATGCTGTTCTCTCTACTTGAATGTCTTCCTTTTGTCTCTGCCTATCAAAACCCTTTATGTTTTTCAGAGCCCGGCTGATGACCCACTTATCCCCCCAAGAGGCCAATTATTTCACTTATTATGTGTCTCCTCTCCAGAACACAATGCAAAGCACCTTATATGCTTTGCCCTCCTCTAATGCTCACAGCAATACTATGAAAGAGGAATAATAAATATCTTTCCTGTTTTAAGGATGAGAACATGAGATTTAGAGAAGTTAACTATCTTGCCCAAGGTAGGTGGCATCTACCTTGCTCACTGCTGTCTCTCCAAGAACAGTGTCTGGCATGTAATCCATGTTCAAAAAATACCACTGACTGCATAGAATGACTGTCAGACTCCAAGACTATATGCTTAGCCCATCTGCCAAGGGCTTTTTGACATGTTTCAGTTAATGGCCCCAATCATACTTCCGTATTCTATTATCCTCATATTGCTCCTGCCAATAATATACTGTGGATCTTCATTTGCTTTAAATTGTATTACAAAAACTATAGGTATCATAAATGTTTTTTCAAACTCCACCCACTCCTGGAGAGTCGGATATGCTTTCCAACTCCTATTCCCTTCTCTTTCCTCATATGTCCCACAAGATATAAGGTCTGTACCGTCCAAATCATATTTAACAAAATATTGCTTTTTGTGGCAGAGGCTTGAATACACACCTCCCCTCCTCTCTTAGATGCTGACTGAGTAGTATCATTCTGAAGCATTCATTACTGAGCCCTAGTCTTGATAAGCTACGTGTCTAGAGATAATTGCTTTTCTGCCAACATGTTCCGTACCCTGACAATCTGGACTGAAGGGGATGTTCCTTGCAGGCCTCCTGGTTTCCCTCACATAAGTGTCTTGCTGCCCGTCCTGAAATAAACTGGTCGAAGGATGATCATGCCTAAGTCTGCCTGGTCAGGTAACTGGCAATTTTGATACATCAGAAATTTACAAAATGCATTTTACGTACAAAAGAGAAGGGAGAAGGATGACTTCTTAAACATTGATGTGATCTATTTAGAGCTTCTGATTTATTAATGATGTAGACATGTCTGCTCCCATGGCTTCATGGAACCCTTGGACCATTCTGAAGTTCCAGTGTGGGAGCAACCTTAGCTTTTATTAATCAGAAGAACAGAGACACAACGATAATCATCAACCACAAACTGTCATCTTTTTAAATAAACAGGCTTATGGTGAGACTTGCAAACACAGAAATCATGGTTGGTTGGGACCATATAGTAAAAGGATCCAAGTTTCCCTTCATAAAATGATAAACAGCAAAGTATTTGTGTGAATTGGGTAGAAATGACTAAACTAGATTTCTAACAGAATTTTTCATAGGCCATACCAATGTCATTCCTAGGCAATCAATCATTTTAATTACTGTAGTCAGGAGGAATGAGTGGATAGACAGATTTGGGCATTGTATAGTAAGGGGTTACTGCATGCCAAGTCCTTTAAATGTATTAGCTCATTTGATTCTCATAACTCTGGGATGTAGGTACTGTTTTCATTCCCATCTTACAGATGAGGAAATTGAGGCTCACAGATTGTGAATTGTTTGTGATTATAGCCTGTAATGGCAGAGCTGGGATTTGAATTCAGATCCTGTGCTCATTTTACTATATCACACTGCCTCTCAGTGGTACCTATTAACCGCTGATAATAATAGCCAACATTTATTGGTAACTGTAAGAACAGAAGAATGGAAAAGTGGATACAATCCCTCTGCTTTATAAATAATAGTTACCGTTTACTGAGTGCTAGACATGGTGATAGGGGCTTTACATGTAATAACTCGTTTAATCATCAAACCGCGCTATGAGATAGGCATTATCAATATCTCCATTTTACGGATGAGAGTGGGCAGGTATCTGGTGGTTAAGTAACTTGCCCACAAGAAAGAAAGTTTCAGAGCCAGATTTCAAACCTGTCTGTCAGATGCTGGAGCTAGAGCCCATATACCACTAGTTCAAGAATCAGCTGATGAGGCTGTTAAAAATATGGATTCCTTGGCCCCATCCCTGAGAGTCGGATTTGATAGGTCTTTTCCAGCTTTACTGAGGTATAATTAACAAATGTAATATAGTTGGAATAATACAGCCCTTTCAGACTGGCTTCTTTCACTTAGCAATATGCAAACTATAGAGACAATGAAAAGGTCAGTTGATGCCAGGGGCTTGGGAGGAGGGAAGGATGAACAGGTGGAGCCTAGGGGACTTTTAGGGCGGTGAAATTATTCTATATGATACTATGATGGTGGATTCATGACATTATGCATTTGTCAAAATGCATAGAACTGTGCAGCATGAAGAGTGAACCTTAATGTAAACTAATGCCTTCAGTTAATCATGTATCAATATTGGTTTATTAAGTATAACAAATGTACCTCACAGCTCTAAGTAAGATGTGATATCTTTGTTGAATTTATTTCGTTTCTTTGGTGGCTCTTATATCTGGTAGTGTTGGCCTCATAGACCAATTTGCGAAGTGTTCCCTAGGGTGGTGGCCCTATAGCCTTCTTGGTTGCTCCTCCCAACGTGGGACCTACACACTCCCAGTGAACTGGGGCACCGGAGATCAGGACGCAGGATATTCAGGCGGCTGTGCCTGGCTGGGTGTGGAGTGGGACTGTAGACCTCTCTGCCACACTTGCCTAAAATAGCTTTTGTAACAAAGAGTTGGGACCTGCCCCTCCCAGGGAGACACCATAGCCCTAGACTAAGAGTTTGAGGGGAGAGGAGTCCCTACTTTCCTGACTGCACCTGCCTGGAGTAGAGCTCTCAGAGTAGATTCTTCCAAAATAGAGCTGGGAGAGGAGGAAGGGCAGAGCAGAGATGGCTCAGATACCACAGAGTCACTGTTCTTGCCATGGTTTAGTAGATTTCCTTGATTGTGTTTTTCTTTATTTGCTATATGCCCTTAGGAAAATTTCCAGAGACTTTCAATTATTTAAAAATTTTTGTCCAGATAAATGGTTGTTTATTGGGGTGTGAGCTGCACTCCTCACTCCACCACCCTGGAAATCTTATATAAGATTTTACCTTCTGTCATGTCAGCAGATTCTCTCTCTTGAGAGAAGCAAGCAGCTATGTTGTCAGTTACTCTATGGACGAGACCTACATTGTCAGTTACCCTCAAGGAACTGAGGGCAGCTCTGACAGAGATATAGCAACAAGAAACTGCCTGTTGATCTGAATTCAGCAAACAACCATGTGAGCTTGGGAATGAGTCTTTCCCCAGCTGAGCCTCAAGATGCAACCACAGCCCTAGCTCATGGCTTGATTGCAGCCTTTATATATATATATTCTTATATATATATACATGTATATAAGAATATACATGTATATATATAAGAATATATGTGTATTATATATATATACATATATAAGAATATATATATATATATATATATATATATATATATATATATATATATATATATATATATATATATATAAAGGCATATAGCGAAGCTGCACCCAGACTCCTGACCCACAGAAACTGTAAGATTGTAAATACCTGTTGTTTTAAACCACTAAGTTTGTGGTCATTTCTTATGCGGTGATAGATAACTAATATGATGGCATAAAATAAAATTGAAATAGTTATAATATTTAAAAAGAGCCTGTGATATAATACTATGTATGCTTCTTTGTTTCTTTTTTTATAATTTTTTTGGAGTATAGTTGATTTACAGTGTTGTGTTCGTTTCAGGTGTACAGCATAGTGATTCAGTTATACATATACATATATTCATTCTTTCTCAGTTTCTTTTCCCATATAGGTTATTATAGAATATTGAGTAGAGTTCCCTGTCCTATCCAGTAGGACCTTGTTGTTTATCTATTTTATATGTAGTAGTGTGTATCTGTTAATCCCAAACTCCTAATCTATTCCTCCCCTACCCCCTTTCCCCTTTGGTAACCATAAGTTTGTTTTCTATGTCTGTGACTCTATTTCTGTTTTGTAAATAAGTTGATTTGTATCATTTTTTTAGATTCCACATATAAGTGATATCAGATGATATTTGTCTTTCTCTGTCTGGTTTACTTCACTTAGTATCATAATCTCTAGTTCCATCCATGTTGCTGCAAATGGCATTATTTTATTCTTTTTCATGGCTGAGTAGTATTCCATTGTATATATGTACCACATCTTCTTTATCCATTCCTCTGTTGATGGATATTTAGGTTGCTTCCATGTCTTGGCTATTGTGAATAGTGCTGCTACAAACATTTAGGTGCATGTATCTTTTCAAATTAGAGTTTTCATCTTTTCTGGATATATGCCCAGGAGTGGGATTGCTGGATCATATGGCAACTCAATTTTTAGTTTCTTTTAAGGAACCTCTATACTGTTCTCCATAGTGGTTGCACCAATTTACATTCCCACCAACAATGTAGGAGGGTTCCCTTTTCTCCACAACCTTTCCAGCAGAAAATAAAAGTTTAGATTTTCCCTCTCCTAAATTACTCAAGCTCTCTGCATTCTATTTCACAAAACTCCCAAGGTTAAAACCCCCTGATATAGACCCATTCTTTGCAAGAGTCTTTTCTGTTCCTGTTTAAGTAGCCTCTCCACCCTGGGTCATTCTGTATCCCAATGCCCTGTGGGACATGCCACCAGGAGCAAACCTTTCCTAACATGTCAGCTGGAAGTTTTCTCTCTTTTGCCTGAACTTGAAGGGTCTGTGGGTATCAATTAATTGAAATTAATTACAACAAGTGTAATCTCTCAAAATTTTAAATGTACGTAACACTTCATCCAGAAATTCTGTTTATAGAATTCATCCTGCAGGTGGACAAAGATAAATGTAGAAGGATATTCATCACAATGCTGTCAGTAATGTTACACAGATGTACATCAATAGAAGTCTTGTATAAATTACCGTAACCATGCAACTATTTAAAAAAACACAAGGAATTTTATGTACTGCTAACAAATTATCTCCAGGGTTTATTAAGCAAAAGAACAACAACAACAACACAGATCAGGACAGTAGGTATAGTGTGTTTCCATTTGACTATGTGTAGAAATTTTCTGGAATTATATACGAGAACCATTAATACTGTGTACCCATGGGAAACAGAAATGAGGTCTGAAATTGGAGGGACATGTAATTTTCATTATATACCTGTGGTTCCCAAACTGTGCACCAAGTTGCCCTGAGGCACTGGAGGATAATTTAAAAATTTAAGGCAAATAAAGTGATACTAGAAATCTGTTGTACATTGTGAAAACTACTGTCAAGTTAATTCATAGTTTCAACATTATTTTATGATATATTCGTTTCAGTGGCGTTATATCTTTGCAAATTTGGGTTTTTGGCAGTTGCTATGATAAACTACCAAATGACCTTGGTGGGTCATCTAAAAGGTACCCCACTACAGTTCAACTTATCTTCATCCTGAACTGACTGAAGAAGCCCTGCTAGTTTTGGTAAAAAGATCTAGAAGATATTATCATTACTAAACAAGGAAAACCTTCTCCAAACCCCCAGACTGGAGCAGCTCAGTCTTTCTGGTTCATCCCCTTTGATTAAAAGTGCCTTCACTAGACTGACCAGGTTTCTTCATTGCTCTGTCCTTGGGCAGAAGCACTTCCTCCAAATATATCAAAGCCAACCACAGGAAACCAGGCATCATGGTCTGGCTCTTTTCTTCCCTTGAGAGTTGTGCACGAGCCCTGGTTCCAGAGACTTGACTGAGGTCACCCATTAAGACTGTGGCTCAGCCAGGACTTCAAAGTAGGTTCTCTGGACTAAGTTCAGTGCTTTTTCTATTCCATGTCACCGTCTGCAATGTAAGTAAGAGCATGAGGGACTGAAGTTTCATACTTTGACTAACTTTAAACTTAGGAAGTCCAGCAGGTGTAATGTTAGTCTAATTGTGAGACTTCTCTAACCCTCAGTTTCCTCACTTGTTTGATGGGGATGATGATAATATATACCCCACAGGATTTTGTGATGATTAAGTGAGATAATGTGGATAAAGCACTTAATGTAGGGCCTAGCTCAGGGTAAATTTTCCAGTAAATGTTGACCTTTACTCTTGGCTAAGAGCTTCATCTCTGGAGTCAGTAAGGCATTGGTTCGAAGCTCAAGTTCTACCGCTCTTTGGATGTGTGACTTTGAGCTGGTTACTTAATCTCTCTGAGCCTGTTTCCTCATCTGTCTCATAGGATTGTTGTGAGAATGCAGTGAGATCATGCATGTAAAGCAGTGAGTACAGTGCCTTTCATAGAGGAAGTAATCAACATTGGATAGTGTTGCATGATTATTAATGCTGGGGGTACTAAGGGAAGTTTGATGTGAGTTCCTTGTCTGGAACAATCTTGTTTGTTTAATGGAGAAAGTCTGCCACTAAAGCTTGTGTTTGGGGTCCTCCATATTCGATTTTTCCTCTTCTTCCATCTTTTTTTCTTTTTTTTCTTTCGGCCAGACCGCGTGGCTTTTGGGATCTTAGTGCCCTGACCAGGGATTGAACCCGGGCCCTCAGCAGTGAGAGCGTGGAGTCCTAACCACTGGACCACCAGGGAAGTCCCCCTCTTCTTCCCTCTTGTACCCTCCATCCAATCCCATTCACAGCTCCTTCCTTCATACTCAGATATAAAGGGTCAACAGCATAGAACACTGCTCTCAGTGGGATTTGCATTTTCCAAGGGACCAAAATCCTAAACTGGGAGAAGGAAGCCCTAAGGGTGCAAGTCTCAGCCCTGCTTTAGAGAAGGTTTTTCAATCTCAGCACTCTTAACATTTGGGGCTGGATAATTGTTGTAGGGGACTTTCCTACACATTGTAGCATGTTTGATAGCATCTCTGGCTTCAACCCACTGGATGCCAATAGCACAACAACCCCCTTCTTAGTTATGACAGCTAAAAATATCTCTGGACATTGCCAAATGTCCCCTGGGAAGAAAAATTGCCCATAGTTAAGAACTGTTGGTTTAGGGGATTGTGTGGAGGAAGTGAGGCCTTTCAGGATAACTTAAAAAAAAAAATCACACCAGGGGTCATAAGTGTAAATGCCTTCTGGGGCCAGGCAGAGATGGAAATGCAAAAAATCAGAGGAGTATAACACAATAAGGAGTGGTGGGGCTTGTGGCATAAAAAGATCTCTGTGAGCCAAATGAAGCCCATGTGAGGATTGCAATGGGCTGCCAGTTTGGAGCCCCAGATGCAGGCTGTCCCTCAAGATGGCTTATGCGCTCTTATTTTGGGCTAGTGACTCCCCACCCCAGTTTCTGCTCTTTTCCCCCTCCCCTTCCTACCTTCAAAATAAGGGTGTCCCTAGATCATCAAGGCATATTAGGTCATCCTAAAACATAAAAATAATTTTAAATTCCAGTAAAACTTTGAAATGAACAAATTTCAAACACTGTTCAGTCATTTGAAACTGCCAGTATGTTAAGTGGACAGGACAGTACCATGTAAGAATCGTAAAGGCAGGAAGGAAAATCCACCAAAGAACACCAGAAAAACAGAGATCAAAATGCTAACAGGGATTGTGTCTGAATGTATTTTTCCTCCTCATTTTTGCTTTCCCATATTAGACGAAAGGTTAATGTTACACTGGGAAAAGTCAGCACTTGAAAGGAGAGCTGTAGGCCATCCAGTACTTGTCCGGGTAGGGAAGGTGTCATGAAATCAAATCAATGATACAGATTCCAGTGGCTAAGCTAGCCCTCCCCATCCCCGCACTGTCGGAGGTGTCCTGTCTGCTGCATAATCAGAGAACCTGGAGCTCCCCGCGTGTGGTTATTAACATTAATAATAATTGGAACACTGATCTCTGACCACCGCGTTCTGTTCTCCAGTTGCTTTCTGCTGCTTTTTAATGACGCGCTTTCGCTTTTTCCCATGTACTCCGCATTATACACATGCTGTACCGCTCTACCTTCCCTCGATTTATGCATGTCTCTAGCAGATGGTTGGGCCAGTCTACCTCCGGTGGTGCTTGTTTAGCATAACAGAGAGCTCAACTCCTGGGGCCGCTCACAGGGTTTATCTTGCATTTCTGGATCCTGGTGGGGTAAACACACAGGCTTAAGGCCAGCACTTGCCATCTCTGACCTACCTTCACAGCAGTTAGGGATGGGTTTTCCTTTTTGCTTTTCAAGAATTGTTTTTCCTCTCTCCCTTTATTCCATCCCCACTCAATCCTTTCCCTTGGGCTTCCCTAGATTTCTATGAGACTTCACATGGTGGCAATGGGGACAAGGAATTTTCCAGAAGCAAAATGCCACGTTGAAAACCCAGGACTGGGAGCCCCTGCCTAACCTCTGTTGTTGGTGACTGAGTCCCGGCGAGGATTGGAGGGTCGCCCCTCACTGGCCCGTTCCTCAACCTCTTCCTTTTTAGAGAAAGGTATGCTACCTCAACCGTGCAGTCTCCTCGGTGTGGTAGGACTTGAAGCACGTGAAGATATGAGCTATTATAGAAATTGGGATTGACTCAAATAGCACGCTTCCAGTCTCTTGAAGCCTGTGGAGTAGTTCAAGTCACCTCCCAGGAGGTTGGCCTTCTGGCTGCCTCAATTCAGAGCTACACTTCTCCCCATGCTCTTAGCACGTTGATTTTAAACTCCTGCTGGTCTCAGGAGTACTTATGGATGCTTCTTATGGCAAAACAAGCTTTATTTCTTTTCGTCTGATCTGTGTCCTAAGATCTTCTAGGCTTTTATGTGTGAAGGAAAAAAATCTCATGGTAAGGACACCTAAGGAGCTGAAGGTTGTCATTGTTCTAGGATGCTACAAGGTTTGCCTTAACGACTTAAGATGCACACAGCTTGAGATGAGAGAGCTATAAAGTGCCAGCCTGAAGTTGACTGTAATATGTTATTTCCATGTGGATGGAAAAAATTGCTTTCTGATTCATAAAGTGTATCCCCAGATGCCAGTCATTACGCACTTTTCCAGTTTCAGCTTAAAAGTACTGTGAGTAGTGTATTCACAGAAGGCAGAAAAGGGGAGTTGCTTTCTTCTCACCCCAGGTGAAAAAGGACAAAATGGAACTTTGTGGAGAGGAAGCCAAGAAAACAGTTGGGGTGGGGGAGGAGCCTGGACAAATGGTGGTCTCCATATATTTTCAGGACGGCTCTTTTCTCTCCAGAGCTGGAGGAAAATCAATATCTTGTTTTCAGATGGGTAAATGGAGTCGTCTCTTTAAAGTGCCCCGGTCAGTTCACCACACGTCGGGCAGCTGCTGCTTTCCAGGCTGCCCTGCGATTCCCAGGCTAGGAGGATTGACAAGGCAATGATAAACTAACGTGCCCCCTCAGCTCTGGGTGTGCACCATTGTTCCCGCAGCTGAGACCCTCTGCTGCTATTTGCTTTCTCCCACATACATTATTCAACAGCCCAGGAAAAGGCCAAGAACCTCTTTCATTCAGGAATTCTGTATTAAAATAATCAATTTCAAACTGAAGCCGGGAAGGCCAGCTTGCTACAGGGAGAGCCTATTAATAAGCCACCAGTCTTTTCCATTTGCATTGAACTCATGCTGTATTGTGGTAATACGGGATTATTTTTTTTTTTCGGTTTCCTCCAAGAAACTAAGCATCACATTGGTTCTCCTGCTCTTTCATACAGAGCATGTAGAAGAGCTTCGTCGTTTGATCCCATCGTTAATAGAACACCAGAGGCCATATTTGTACCTGCTACTCTGTGCTGGCTAATTCTGAGGTTGAAAGTACTTTAAAAAAGCCATTAACTCTCCATGAAATGGAGCAGGGAGAAAAGTTTTCAAGTGTTTTGTTTTCCATTCATTGGCCTTACATTTCTTGTCTTGCCTCTCCTGCCCCCTGCCTCTAACCATCCCCCCACATGCAGGCGCGCAGATACACACACAGAAGTTGTGCTATTCAAGCACCAAGCCAAAAAATTAGAAACCTTTCATACATAAGTCAGGATAAGTTTTAAGTGCCTTCTTCCAGCACCATGAAGTGCTCTCCCAAACGACGGAGCTTTTCTGGTTTGGTTAATAAAGGGTTAATCAGAAACTCCCTTTTTGTGGCTGGCTTATTGTCAGAATTCTTTCTAAGATGACATTGGTCTCTTTTCATGCATTTAAACAACTCAGTGACCAAAAGGTAACTATTAATAATCATCCTTATGTAATCAGTTCAACAAACATTTATTGAACACCAATTGTGTATACAGGAAATCCTCAGGGCTTTAACTTGATGCCCCAAGTGTCGTGTGAAATATAGATTCTTAATAGGGTTGCCAGATTTAGCAAATAAAAATACAGGGCAATTAGTTTCATACAAATTTTGGAGTAATAAATAATTGTTTAAGTATGTTTCATGCAATATTTGGTACATACTTATACTAACAATATGCATTGTGTATCTGAAATTCAAATTTAGCTGGAAGTCCTATATTATATCTGGAAGCCCTGCTTTTGAAAGGAATTCTTGACGTGACCTTGAGGGTTTTGATGTTTGCTCTTTTCTACTTCCCCCTCACCTCCAAAGCTTAGAACAGAGAGAAACTGATTCACCAAAGACTTATTTATTAGGGTTCAAATGGATCAAAATTTTACTTTTACATGTAAGGTGAAGCTTTTTCAACCAATTTAGAGGGGCCCGTTTTTCTTTTTGTTCAACAGGTGGCATAGATTTTTTTTCAAATGTGTGTGATAAAATAAATTATTAAAAGTACTAAACTATTTAAAAGTAATTCTAAAATAGCCCATAAAAATAAACACTGCTATCCCAGTAGTAGATTGATATCATAAAGAAAAGTTACTCAGAATAATTCACTGTCTGTCCTATACAGTGCCAAGGACTGCTAAGCATTAGAGAGACAAAGCAGAGGCGAAGGCATCCGTGAAAGAGCCCAGGGCAGGATACTCGGTGAACAATAGCTACAGTGGTCCATCCCAGAGAACAGAGGACTCGGCCTAGATTTGCAAAGTAAGACAACTTAGAACTCCCAAAGCACATGGCTATTGTCTACAAGGATGAGTTCTGATTAATCCTTTATTAAGGGTGATCTAGGTGCCGAGGGAGCTGAGGCACAGTTACCGCCCTTCAGGAGCTCAAAGTAGGCTCACAAAAGGCGCACATAGCGCATACACGACAGAATAGATAAGTGTCAAGAGAGCAGATATAACAGCAGCTACACTTTATTAATAGGATGCTATGTGCCAGGCACTGTGCTAAGTGCCTTACATGCCTTGTTTCCTTTATCCTCATAATATCCTTTTTTAAAATTTAAAATTTTTATTTTACATTGGAGTATAGTTGATTTACAATGTTGTGTTAGTTTCAGGTGTACAGTAAAGTGCTTCAGTTATACATATACATATATCCATTCTTTTTCAGATTCTTTTCCCATATAGGTTATTACAGAGTATTGAGTAGAGTTCCCTGTGCTATACAGTAGGTTCTTGTTGATTATCTACTTTATATATAGTAGTGTGTTATCCTCATAGTATCCTTTTGAAGTCACCCATGTTCTTCTTTGAGGGTCTCAAAGGCGGGAGAGTTGTTGGTACAGGTTAGAAGGGTAGAGTAGAGAGGGAGATGGGGAGTAAAAGATGTGGGGAGAGGAGTGAGTCATGTAAAAAGGGGAAAATACAAAGATTGCACTAAAGAGAAACTCCATGTATGTGTGTATTCTTCTTTAAGAAAAATCTAGGAATTTTTTTTCTGCAACATCTTTTCTGTGTAGCCCTAAAGGAGGTAATTATTAGGTTTATTGCTGGTGACTGCAGCTGTCAGCATGTGTGTAAGGCAAGCTCCCTTGCTGAGGAAGAACATTCCAACTGCTGTGAAGTGGAACCTTCACTAGAGCACGGAGACCGTGGTTTTGCCCAAGACCACTAAAACTCAGAGGGTTCATCAACTTTAAATAATGCTTTTCCAAGTCTAACTCCTAGTTAGCAAGACTCGCTAGCTAAAATGGGAAGCTCTACTGATGTCCCACTCACTGCAGTATAACCCATCTCTGGGTTGCCTCATGAATTATGAAATTGACTTGAGGGTTTTTCCTCTCTGCCTCTGTGCCAAAATTGCTCCGACTCCTAGCAATCTGGTTCCTCAAACTTCCTCTGGCTATCAACATCCCATCTCAGTGATATGCTTCTGGAAACTGTGTGGGCTGTCTTTTAAATAAAACTAAAGTAAGAGAATATACCCTGGAAGAGTTCTACGATATCTCTGCTGCGTTTCTAATAAAGGGCTCGCAGTGGTTAATGGGAAACTTCCCACTTCCAGTTTCTACAGCCAAGGAGGAGGCTCATCCCACCAAAAAAGTCAATCCAGTGCAAAGATGTACGATGCAGCCTTCTTCATCTCTCCAGGAAAACAAAAAATGACAAGAGCCTGAGCTGAGGCTTTGGCAGCGGGTGTGGAAAAGACAGTCCGCTTCTCAAAGCCAAGTGAGTATTTTGCAGGGGAACTTAGGTGGTACTATTTATAGAAACAGACAAGTCTGTAGGAAGAGTAGGTTTGGGGTGGTGAGAGGTCCACAGGTGTCCCATGCCAGGCATGGGGATGGTAGAGGTTGAGCAGGGACTTGGAAATTTGAGACTTGAATTTAGGAGAGAGGTAAGGTCTGAGAGAGGTAGAGGAAGGAGAGCCAGGAAAAGATAAAGGTGTTGGTGAGAGGTGAGGGGGGAAGCCGGAAGTAGGAAGGGGCAGTATCTGTTACCACAGCTATGGTTTCATGAAAGAGCTTGATGGGCACTGGCAAATGCGGCCTGGGGGTGGAGATGTTAAGGGCTCCTGGGAAGCACTTGGAGTAGGCAATTAGAAGTGGTGATTTGATTGATTTTGAAGGCAGATTGTGAAGGTTTAAGGAGTAGTTGGTAAAGAGGCAGAGGAAGTAAACGTAGACCACACTTAAAAGATGTTCTTGGTGGAAGGAGGGAGTGGCAGAATGAGCCCAGGGTTAAGTGAGAGTGATTTGGAGCTAGTAGGAATGTGATCGTGTGTAAGGGCGGAGGAAAAGGAGCCCATGGAAGGGAGAGAAACAGAGCTTTCAAAAGAGGATAGTTAGTGATGACCCTTGAAAAAGGTGGGGGTTAGGGCGCTGCTCCCCACCCCCACGCAGTCGAAAATCCACTTTACAGTGGACCCTCCTATCTGTGGTTCTGCATCTACAGAGCCAACCAACCGTGGATCGTGTGGTACTGTAGGATGTGTTCATGGAAAAAAGTCCGTGTATAAGTGGACCTGCACAGTTCAAACCCATACTATTCAAGGGTCAACTGTAATTGACCTTGGCGACAATGAAAGTAAACCCAGGACAGGAGAAGGAATACAGGGTTCTTTAAGACTTGAAGGAAAGAGAGGAAAAAGGGGATGAGTAGGTGGGTGGATAGATGGATGGATGCAGAGAAAAACATTGAAATTATGTTTGTGATTCTTTTAAATTATAAACATAATACACGTCTGTTTTAAAGAAGTTGGAAAGTGCAGAAAGTTAAAAAGAAAATAAAAGTAACCTGTAGTCTCATCACTCAGGGATAACATTTGGTTATATTTCCATCTATATTTTTTTCTATGCAAATATTTACTTTTATCTTTTTTTGTTTGTTTGTTTGTTTTTAACGGTACGCGGGCCTCTCACTGTTGTGGCCTCTCCCGTTGCGGAGCACAGGCTCCGGATGCGCAGGCTCATCGGCCATGGCACACGGGCCCAGCCGCTCCGCGGCATGTGGGATCCTCCCGGACCGGGGCGCGAACCCGTGTCCCCTGCATCGGCAGGCGGACTCTCAACCACTGCACCACCAGGGAAGCCCTTACTTTTATCTTAAAAATTGGGATCATAGCACTTCCCTGGTGGCGCAGTGGTTAAGAATCCGCCTGCCAATGCAGGGGACACAGGTTCAAGCCCTGGTCCAGGAAGATCCCACATGCTGTGGAGCAACTAAGCCCATGCGCCACAACTACTAAGCCTGCGCACCTAGAGCACGTGCTCTGCAACAAGAGAAGCCACAGCAATGAGAAGTACGTGCACCACAACTAAGAGTAGCCCCCGCTTGCTGCAACTAGAGAAAGCCCACGCGCAGCAACGAAGACCCAACCCAGACAAAAATAAATAAATAAATTTTAAAAAATTGGGATCATAGTGTATAAATTTGAATGCCCTCTCTTTGATTTTTGCTTAATGTTTTTGAGCATTTCCCCATTCTCATAGATATTCTTGGAAAACCCCACTATTAATCTTCACAATTGAAAGACACATTTGTTTTGTTTGTTTGTTTTTTTTGCAGTACGTGGGCCTCTCACTGTTGTGGCCTCTCCCGTTGCGGAGCACAGGCTCCGGACGCGCAGGCTCAGCGGCCGTGGCTCACTGGCCTAACTGCTCCACGGCATGTGGGATCTTCCCAGACCGGGGCACGAACCCGTGTCCCCTGCCTCGGCAGGCGGACTCTCAACCACTGCGCCACCAGGGAAGCCCCATTTGTTTAACTAATTTTGTCTTTTATGAACAGTCCTGTGGTACGCAGTTTGTCAACATTATAAACACTAGTATTCTTAGGAAGGATTCCCAGAAGATAAATTAGCAAATAAAATTGTGAATTAAAAACATTCGCTAGGGGCTTCCCTGGTGGCGCAGTGGTTGGGAGTCCGCCTGCCGATGCAGGGGACACGGGTTCGTGCCCCGGTCCGGGAAGATCCCACGTGCCGCGGAGCGGCTGGGCCCGTGAGCCGTGGCCGCTGAGCCTGCGCGTCCGGAGCCTGTGCTCCGCAACGGGAGAGGCCACAACAGTGAGAGGCCCGCGTACCGCCAAAAAAAAAAAACATTCGATAGATTGCTTCCCAGGAAAGGTGTATCAGTGTAAACTCCCAGCAGGAGGATTCAGTGTCACTGTTTCATCTCATCCTCGCCAAATGTGGAAATTATAATAAAACGCACACAAAAATGTCTTGTTATAATGAAACACACAAAACAGTCTTTCTAATTACTAAGCCAAAAACATTTTAATTTGTATTTCTATTATTACATATAGTGTTTAGCATTTAAATATCTTGATTAGGCTTTATGTTTCATTTGTGTAGCATCTATTTTAGGTCTTTTCCATTTTTTTCTATTGGGTTGTACGTTTTCCCTACTCCTTTTTATGATCTCCTTACATAATCAGAATAACTACCAACACTTTGTTATGTTGTTTCAAAACAAAAATCTTAGTTTTTAGTTGGTCTTTTAATTTTGTTCATTGCATGTTTCACATACAGAAGTTTTCAATTTGAATATGGTTGACTCTATTATGTTTTTCTCTTTTTGTTTTTTTTTCTATTGCTTGTATGTTAATAAAGTCTTTCTCTAGCACCAAGATATTTTACATATTCACTTTTAGTTTTATCTATGCATTTGTGCTTTCCTTTTCTCCACTAGCTCTCTAAATCACAAAATTTTATTTTGGTGTGAAATATGAAGAAAGGATCCAACTTTATTTTACAATAGTTAACCAATTTACCCAACACTGTTTGCACACTACATTTCGTTTTCTCTCTGATTTGGGGTACAACTTACTCATACTAAAAAGCATTTGAAGATATGACAGTCTTTTTCTGGGCTGCCTACTGCATTACTTTGATTTGTCTTTCAATTCTAGTTTTGGAACTGCACTGCTTTAATTAGTGTAGCTTTAAATTGTGTTTTAATGTAAGAAGATAATTATCAGTTTCTCTAGCCCATTGCTTTGTAAATGAACTTAGAATCTCTCAAGTTCTACTTGCAAAGATCCTGCTGGAATGGTTATGGGAATAGCACTAAACTTGTAACTTACTATGGGAAAATAAACATCTTGGCACTGTGGTGTATGAGGCATCACACGGCTTTGGTGAAGTGCTCGGCCTTGGGAGTGCTTGAGTTCAATTTCTGGCATTGGTACTTCTGAGCTGTGTGACTTTTAGAAAGTTACTTAATCTTTCTGTGCTCTAGTTTCTCTATCTGTAAAATGGGGATACTAATAGTACCTACTTCTTAGGGTTTGTGTATAGATAAAGTACATTAACCCATGTAAAGAAGAGCTTAGAACAGCACATGACACATAGTAAGCACTAAGTAAAAATTAAATTTGCTCTCTTTCCATTTATTAAAGTATGTTGGGGTCCTTATGTAAAGTATGGGCAATCCTTTCTTTGCATGGTTCCAATATTCACAAATTTCAGTTACTGTGATTTATTAGATAATATCAGTCCTCCAACAACACAGTTGGAATTTCAGTCACCACGGTATATTAACTATGAGTAATTGCATAAATTACAAACTTCGGTGCTATCTCTTCAGTCCACAAATTTACTACGTAAATAACGGAACGGTTAGTGACCAACCACATCACTTTTTCAAAGTCTGTTGGTGATTGGCCACTGTGCAAAATGTGTAGTTGTGTTGCCTCTTTGTCTCTCAGTGATAAACTCCATAACATTTTACAAAAATGGATAATCAAAAGAATGAATTGGCCAACAAAGATGAAAGTGCAGCGAAGAAACAAAAAGTGATAGTGCTAGAAGTGAAATTAGAATTGAATATAAATGAAGTTAAAGAAATAGCTAACTGTGGGAATTTTGTCACTGCTGCATTTCTAGGGATCCTAGAAATGCGGTCCAAGAATTTAGTGAGGGTGACATTATCTACATAAGTGTTGTGAAAAGTTGTTGTGATGAAAGGGATGAAGATGTCCCAGAGACAGTGATGCCAGTAAAAACCTACCCAGTGAGGGAACTCTTGGAGATATTTTATGACATTGAAAATGCAAAGGAAAAAATACTGAATGCTGATCCCGCACTTTAAAAGGAGTGTGATAATTCATCTAGGCATAGAAAATATGCCTGCATGCATTGCAAGTTATACAAGGAAAAGGCAAGCACTGTTAAAATGAACATTGGTAAGTTTTTTTACAAAGTAATACAATGCTTTAATTCTCAATGTTTTTAATGTTTAAATGCGAGTGTACTAAATAAATAATAATTTTATTATTTTTTCATTCCCCTGTATATTTATAGTGGAATGGACAGTAAGAGAATTTTTAGTGTTTTGCCAAAATTTTTTAAAGGTCACAGAACAATCATAATTTTTCCCATTGATTATTAAGATTGGTTTGCATGATTTCAGCATTTCTGGTCTTCTTTACAGTTATGGACCACCTTGCTTGTATTATCATTTTCTTCATATAGCCCATCTCATACATACATTTCTTAAGATTATTCTTAGTTGTTTTAAATTTATTGTCGCTGCTGAGAACGGGATTCATTTTTATTATTTTCTACCAAGATACTTCTGCTAAATAAGGAAGCTCTTGCTTTTTGTATATTGGCATCTGAATACTTTAAGTCCTTACTATTTCTAAGAGGTTCTCGGCTCATTTGGTGTCTGTCCCTGGGAATTGTGGCTCTAGATTTTACGTAGAACATGCGTGTTAAAAAAACAAAAAAGTCTTGTCTAATTCAGAGAGAGGGTTGCTTGTCCTCTTCTGCTTCGGAGATGGGTCCTTGTTTCTGACGTAGGCTTGTTTCCAAAGCCACCTTGGTGGCATGGCACATTGCCCTGAGTTCAGACATCCAATAGCCACATACTCGCTGTGTGATCTAAACCTGTGTGAACTAAACCTCACTGAGCCTGTTTTCTCCTTGGGAAGTGAAAATAATAGTATTTACTACATGAGATTATTAGAAGGATTAAGTGAGATATTGCATGTCAAACACCTCCCTGGGAGTTGGCACAAAGAACAAACTACGTCAGGTATATATGTCAAGTATTATTATGTCATCGTTATTTTGTAATATTTTTATTGAGAAATAATTGACATATAACATTATATTAGTTTCAGGTGTAGAACATAATGACTCAATATATGTATATACTGCAAAATGGTCACCACAGTAAGTCATTCATCACCACACATTCTTCGACAATTTTTTTTTCTTCTGATGAGAACTTTTAAGATCTACTCTCTTAACTCTCAAATATACAATCAGTATCATTAACTATAGTCACCATGCTGTATATTAGACCCCCAGAACTTACTCATCTTATAACTGGAAGTTTGTAACCTTTGAACATCTCTCCATTTCCCCCACCCCCTGCCCCTGGCACCCACCAATATACCCTCTGTTTCTGTGATCTCACCTATAAGTGAGATCATATGGTATTTGTCTTTATTCATCTGACATCTCATTTAGCATAATGTCCCCAAGCTCATCCATGTTTTTGTGAGTGGCAGGATTTCCTGCTATTATAGCTGAATAATATTACATTGTGTGTGTGTGTGTGTGTGTGTGTGTGTGTGTGTGTGTATGTATATATATATATATATGTACATGCCACATTTTCTTTGTCTTTTATTATTGCACAAATTATTATTACTTAGGAGCAACTTCTTCCTTCCCAGCCCAGCTATGCTGCTTTGGAGCCCACCTATGCTTTGCTTAAGGACAGTTCTGCCAGAGCTATGGCAGATGTGGAGGCAAGTTGCTGGTTTTCAATCGCGCTGCATCTCTTTATCTCTCTGTGTTTTCTTATGTATTTAAATGAGGAAGGTGGCTTCTCTTTTAACCCCAAAGTCAATAAGATGAAGTTTTGAGCTGGAAAGAAGGGTGTGGCATGGGTCTGTCTTCTCTGGTTCCTCCCAGATTTATTCGGTTGATGAGTCCTGTGAGCCCCATCTCTAGTATCCACCATTGCCCTTCCCTTTCCGTTCCCATTGTCTTATCGTCTGGACCTCAGCTTGCACTTGAACCTCTATAATAGCTTCTAAACAGATCTTTCTGCTTCTCCTCTCTCACTGCCATTACTTACAACTTGCACCAGGAAATTCCTTCTAAACCGCAGGAAGAAAAAATAATGTCTTTATTGATTAAGGACTCTGACCACACCGTCTCACCATTGCTAACACCATTAGCAGCTTCACCTCTAGACACACACACCCAGTCACTCCCCATTCCCCGAATATATTCTGTGCTTTTCTGCTTCCGTGTGTACTCACAACGTTCTTCCAGCCTACAGTTCTCTCCTCATCCCATGTCCATCTTTTAAAACCCTGCTCATTGCCGCATGCCGTGCCTTCATGAAACCCTTCTTGATTTTTCTTTTCCCACCCTCTCCCTCAGAAATCAGAGTGAATCTTTTCTTCTTCTGTGTTCCAGACATACTTGCTTGTACTTTGTGTCCTTACACTGAATTTATCTTTCTTCTTAGAAGTAAAGTAGGTCTCTGTAAACTGAAATTTTCTCAAGCACAAGAGCCACGTCTTAAGCATCCGGTAGGCACTGGAGGACCTCCACATCATATTGTATCTGTCTGCTTGTCATTCACCCATCTCCCCACCAGCCCCCATAACAGGAGAAGGGTGAGAACCATATCTTGTTCACCACTGTATCCCAAGTGCCTGACCCAGAGCCTGGCACACAGTAGGTGCTCAGTCAAAGCTTGTGGAATCAAAAATAGCTCTCCCATTTCCTTGACCCCTTTGACCTCATGATTTGGGCCTTCGGTCGACTTCATCAGCCACTGCTATCACTTGCAATTGCCTGCTCCCCCTCTTAGATCTTGAACTCTGAAATGCCTTCCAGTTACCAAAACTTTCCATCTTTCGCCGTGACTGATGGCCCCCTGACCTCTCCCTATTCTTGCAGTCAGTTCCCCTCAGACTTCCCTCACCTCCCTTCCCAGCTCAACAGTCTGTTCAGTTCTTTTCAGAGCCCTGGCTAGGGTGGGGTCACTGGGGCACAGAAATTTAGAGGGCACCGCATTTTTCTCCCACCACCTCTCTGGTCTCTGTTGGAAGCCTCGCCCTGGCCCCAGGCCAGCCCCGTTGGCAGTCGCAGAGATGGATGGAGTGAGAGGCCCGAGGTCAAGGGCTGGGAGCGCACCAGCCAGGGGACCTTTTGTGCACAGGGCTACCCCTCCCCCTGCCAAGAGCAGCTTCCATTGAAGAGAAGGCGAGTTTCACGCTGCTTGCCCCGGGCGCCAAAAATGTGAGTTAGGGCTCGGGTTCTGTCCCCCTTTCCCTCACCCCTTGACACTGTGCCAATCTCACGCTGCTTTCCCTGCTACAGCCAGCCCTGTCACTGGGCTTCCGGGGACCCACCACCAGGTCCAGCTGTCTGTCCTTGGTGGACACTTGATGGCTGCTCAGCCATCATTTTAACTACTATGTGTTGAATCCTGGGGAATATTTGTATTGGGGGATATTTGTGTTGTAGGATGCATCACACACACACACACACACACACAACCTGAGTCCGGGATATATAGGACTAACCGAAGAGACAGCAAGTCCCTTCACCCCTCTAAGTCTCTGCTACCTCATCTGTAAAATAGCAGTGATAACAGTGTCTACCTTATAGTGTTGTTCTGAGGAATCAAGTGCATAGCAGAGTGCCCAGTACATATAAGAAGCACTCAGTAGGGGTGAGTTCCTTTCCCTGAATTTTGAATTATCACCCTGCATTTACTCGTTCCAAGAGTGATGAGGATTAGATAAGGAAACTAGAATGCACCTGCTATGTAGATTTAATCAATGTTAGTTAAGACCAACTCCAGAGGCCAGGCAGCAGCTCTTCTCCCCTTAGTGGCCCCCACTGCACCTCTGCCCCCATCCCATCGGTGATCTGAAATGCTGAAGGGCTCCTAAGAGAATTTCCCTTTCAGGAACTCAAAACTTTTTGAGCTGGTGCCAAGAATGTTCACTGCAATCCACTTTGTCTATCATAAAGAGGCCAGCCTTGGGTTTCAAATTCTGCCACTGTGTCGGTCCTCTCCTTGGGTGCAATGGGAGATTTAAGTGCAGTTGAAATCAAAGCCAGCTCTTTCTTTTTATCAGTGGGTTTTAAAAACTCAGGGACATTTGTATCCATGTTTTTGAAATTGCAACCAACTCTAGGGTCAGAATTGCGAAAAGTGAGGCCGCTGTGAAGTCCTTTACTGACTTTTACCCAAATGTGTTTCTTCTTAATGTGCCTGTTCCTTATATGTTGTTTCCAGCTGACTTACCCTTTAGAAAAGTCACAGCCACGGGAAATGCACACCCTGGAGGTGAATCAGGACCCACAATAGCACATCTCCTGCATACTTAGCCTCCAAGGAAGGTGGACTCACCACTCCACAGAAACTAAACCAAAGTCTCTATTTGCTACATCTGGAAATATTTGATCACGTTCACATTTTGGTTATTTATTTTTTATTAGAAGAATTATGTTTTAATGCTAGCTTATAGCATTTTCAGAGCAAAGTATCTTAATCTCAACAAGTCCAATTTTTCAGTTTTTTTTCTTTTATGGTTTGTATTTCTGGTGTCAAATATAAAAACCCCCGATCCCAAATATTTTCCCCTATGTGTTGTTTTTCCTGAAAGTCATATATTTTGCACTTAAGTCTGTGACCCATTTTGAGTTAGCTTTTGTATAAGGTGTGAGGCTTAGGTCGAGGTTCATTCTTTTGCCTACAGATGTCTAGTTGCTTCAGCATCACCTGTTGAAAAGACTATATTATCTCCATTGAATTGCTTTTACACCTTTGTGAAACATCATTTGGGCACACTGGTGTGAATCTATTCCTCATTTCTCTTTTCCATTCCACTGATCTATGTGTCTGTCTTTCAGCCAGTACCACACTGTCTAGATTACTGGAGGTAAAGAGTAACCCTTATTATCAGGTGGAATGATTCCTCCCACTTTTTTCTTCTCTTTCTTCAATAATGTTTTAGCTACTTTAGGGCCTGTAACTTTCCATATAAATTTTAGAATAAGCTTGTCTATGTCTACCAAACTCTTTGCTGGCATTTTGATAGGAATTGCATTAAACCTATAGATCAGTTAGGGAAGAATTGACATCTTGACTGTGGTGAGTCTTCTAGTACATGAACACAATATATTCCTCCATTTATTTAGTTGTTCTTTGATTTCTTTCATCAGTGTTTGGTTAGTCTGAGCATACAAGTCCTGTACATGTTTTGTTAGGTTTGTACCTATTTCATTTTCCTTAAAGTGATTGTAAATTACATTGGTTTTATTTTGATTTCCAGATGTTCATTGTTAGCATAAGGAATGCAATTGATATTTATGTGTTTATCTTGTGTCCTGTGGCCTTGATGAATTCATTTATAAGTTCTAGGAGATTTTCTGTCAATTCCTTGGGATTTTCTAATTATAGTCATGTTGTCTGCAAATAGGGACAGTTTTATTTCTTCCTTTCCAATCTATAGTCCATGTATTGCTTTTTCTTGCCTGTTTCAGGGCTAGAACTTCTAGTACTATGTTGAATAAGAGTAGTGAAAGCTGCCATCATTGCTTTGTTTTGGATTTTAGGGGGAAAGCATTCAGCTTTTCACCATTATGAATGGTGTTAGCTGTAGGTGTTTGTAGAAGCTCTTTATCAAGGTGAGGTGGTTTTCTTTTATTCTTAATTTACTGAGAGTTTTTGCTTTTTAAATTATGAATGGTTGTTGAATTTTGTTAACTGCTTTTTTTCTGAACCAATTAACAGATCGTATGATTTTTCTTCTTTAGCCTGTTGATATGGAGGTTATATTGATTGGTTTTTAATTAATTGATTTTTGAATATTGAACCAGCCTTGGCTAAATAAATCCCATTTGGTCATTGTTTATAATTCTTTTTATACATTGCTGTATTCGAGTTGCTAATATTTTTTGAGGACTTTTAATCCAAATTCTTAAGTATTGGTCTGCAGTTTTCTTTTTGTCTTTTTCTTGTCTTTTTTTTTTTTTTTTGGCACTGTGTCAGTTCGTGGTATCAAGGTAATACTTGCCCCAGAAAATGAGTTGGGAAGAGCTTCCTCTTCTATTTTCTGGAAGAATTTGTGTAAGATTGGTGCTAATTCTTTAAATGTTTGGTAGAATTCTCCAGTGAAACCATCTGAGCCTGGATATTTTCCTTTGGGGGGGAGTTTTAAATTACATATTCAATTTTCTTTAAAGGTATAAGACCATTCAGGATGCCTATTTCAGCTTGGTTGAATTTTGGTAGTTTGTGGTTTTCAAGGAATTGTTTCCATTCTAAGCTGTGAAATTTATGAGCCTCAAGTTGCTTGTAGTGTTCTCTTATTTTTCCTCTAATGGATACATGCTCCGTAGTAATATCCACTGCTTCATGCCTGATATTGTTTATTTGTGTCTCCTTTCTTTTTATCTTTGTCGGTCTTTTACTGATTTTTTTCCCGAAGAACCAGTGCTTTGTCTCACTGATTTTCTCTACTGTTTTTCTTTTTTTCAGTTTTATTGATTTCTGCTTGCACCTTTATCACTTCCTTCCTTCCTTCTTCTTGCTTTGGGTTTATTTTGCTTTTCTTTTTCTAGTTTCTTGAGGTAGGAGCTTAGATTATTGATTTGAGATTTTTCTTATTTTCTAATGTTAGCATTTAGTGCTATAAATTTCCCTTTTCACACTGCTATGGCTGAATCCCACATATTTTGACAGGTTGTATTTTCATTTTCATTCAGTTCTCTATATTTAAAAAAATTTTGAGACTTCTTCTTTGATCGGTGCATTCAGTTTGTTGTTTAATTTCCTAATGTTTGGAGATTTTTTTGGTTGTCTTTCTGTTATTGATTTCTAGTTTGATCCCATTGTGGTCAGAGTACATACTCTGAATGATTTCAGTTCTTTTAAATAGCTCATAGTGTTTGAAACTGTATGAAATAGCATTTTTCTATATTTGAGGCATTTGAGGAGCAGAGTACTTCATGAAGAGGTGCACAGTTATTTTTGTTGGGGGACAGGAGGTTATCACTTCTTGAGTATCTACTGCTCACTCCCTCATTGAGTGCTTTACATACATAATTTCATCTAACCCTCTCAATAACCCTCTGTGGTCACTACTATTATTAATTCCATTTTAAATATGGGAAACCTGAGGCCAGAGAGTTTAAGTGACTTGCCTGGTTTCACTTGGCTAGGATGGGATTTGAATTTGGGTCCTTCCATCTCCAAAGCTCTTTCCACTAGAGGGTTACAGATGAAAAAACTGATGAGGACATGAGGAATTGAGCATACTATGGGACCACGTCCTAGAAAAGCAATCAGGCAACCAGTTATCCAATACCTCTCTTGTCATTGCTCCTCTGTGATGGTGTTTATGTACCGACATCTATTTGATATTTAATTTTGTTTGTTTGTTTGTTTTTGTTTTTTGTTTTTGTTTTTGTTTTTTGTGGTACGTGGGCCTCTCACTGTTGTAGCCTCTCCCGTTGCGGAGCACAGGCTCCGGACGCACAGGCTCAGCGGCCATGGCTCACGGGCCCAGCCGCTCCGCGGCATGTGGGATCTTCCCAGACCGGGGCACGAACCCGTGTCCCCTGCATTGGCAGGCGGACTCTCAACCACTGCGCCACCAGGGAAGCCCTGATATTTAATTTTAAAAGTCTTAATTCAGGTGATATGGATCTTTTCAGCCACACAATGCCAAATAATTGGTTTGACTAAAATTTCATTTCTTGACTTAAGTTTATGGAATAATGTTGAGTTTAATGGCAGAGTCACTTAAGATAGGTCTGCACCATTGATGTATTTGTGCAACAGCGATGAAAATACCTACCCCAAAGATTTGTTGTGGTGCTGAGATAAGGGATCTGAAAGTGTTTTCACCATCAAGCACTATACGAATATATGGAATTATTATTATGATAAAGGAGATGATACTAGTGTTTCTCTAGGAACCAAGGCCCCTGTCCATCATGTAGAACAAATATTTTTGGCCTTGAGGCCACGGACCTCATGGGTAGGCTTCAGGGTTCTCTGAAATTGTATATAAACAATATGGGAAGGTATGTCTGGGGGAGGGAGACATATCATCTCCTTCCAAAAGATATTTGGAACTGACTAGCTGAATGGATGAATAAACAAAATGGGAATATCTGACCTGTGCTACAGGAAATAGCACAGTCACTGACCTGTGCATACTGAGGTGGCTCTGTCAGGTGTAGCCAACTTGGAGCGTGTTTCTTTTCTTATCCCCAGGCTTGAATGGCCTATATGCTACTTCCTACCTGCACTGAGTGTAGCAAGAAGCAAGTTCATGAGATAGAGAGAGAAGAGTGTGTGTATGCCTGGATAGGAAGCTTCAGGCATTTCGCAGATGGAACAGTCTTCTTTAAGGTTCCGTTTTGAACGGGTCTGTAACACTAGCCATTTAGGAACTTGGATAGCTAGCTTTCTGGAACTAACTAAGATGATTCTAACACTCTAAGATGGAACAATTGAGGACACAGAGACTGTGAAATCTCTGTAATTAGCTTAAAAGTCTCCAAACAACAAAGTGGTCTTAATACTGTAAAACTGGTCTGGACCAAGCGACATATTGTAAGGGGTACAGAAGAAGCTCTATGAGTGACTCAGAACCCAGGTGACGAAAGAAGATTTAGGCAGAACTGGGAGAGATGTAACTTCTTTAGCCACATTTGGCTAAGGCATTGCATAGCTCCAAAGATAGGAGGTATTGGAGATGACATTAGGGCTGACCAGTTGGTGTCTGTGAGGCTTGAGTGAGCCTAGCACCACTGCTAGACCTCGAGGGCCCGTTTATGTGGAATGTCTTGGAGCACATGAAATGCAAGAGAAAAGAGTCGTGGTCCCAGAGGAAAACTGATATAAATATCTTTGTAGTATCAACCATTGAGTCCGAGCAACTGTAAACTTGCCAAATAAAATACAGGGTGCCGATACTGCATGGGAAATACATATACTAGATATTATTTGTCGTTTAGCTGATATTCAAATTTAACTGAGCATCCCGCATTTTTGTTTGCTGGCTCCAACAACCCTAGATGAGTGAGAAGTCATTTTCAGGAGATAAAGGAGCAGGCTAGTGTTTCTCAGACTTTAACGTGCATATGAATCACCTAAGAATTCAGCAGGTCTGGGATGGGCCCAAGCACTCGTATTTCTAAAATGTTCCCAGGGACTTCCCTGGTGGCACAGTGGTTAAGAATGCCAATGCAGGGGACACGGGTTCGATCCCTAGTCCAGGAAGATCCCACAGGCCACGGAGCAACGAAGCCCGTGCGCCACAGCTACTGAGCCTGCGCTCTAGAGCCCCTGAGCCACAACTACTGAGCCCGCGTGCTGCAACGACTGAAGCCCACGTGCCTAGAGCCTGTGCTCCGCAACAAAAGAAGCCACGGCAATGAAGAGTAGCCCCCACTCGCCGCAACTAGAGAAAGCCCACGCGCAGCAACGAAGACCCAACGCAGCCAAAAATAAATGAAATTAAATAAAATGTCCTCAGGTGACGCCAATGCCACCGGTCACAGACCATACATTAAAGAGCAAGGGGTAGCATAGTCATGTAGGTTAATGCTTCAGGCACCTTTCTTGTTGCGTAGTAAAAATTCCATCATTATCACTTAACTCTTCTGTCATTACCCTAAGCCCCAAGTAAAAGAAAGTCTTCAACTATGCTGCAGATAGGTGTCTAGAGGTATCTAGAGCAGGTGAAGCATTTGGGGTCCAAACTGGGTGGACCAAGCAAACAGAAACTCTAACAGAATGGAGAATTAATAGGACTCCTTGCTCTAACCCAGTAGTTCCCAAATTGTCTGCACATTATTATCATGTTTTAAAAAATTCCAGAGCCTAAGCCGCACCCCCGCAAGAGTAATGAAATCTCAATCTTTGTGGGGTGGGTGGGTGGGAAATAAGCATTGGTATTTTTGAAGCTCCCCAGGTGATACTTACGTGCAAGACAAATTTGAAAACCACTGCTCTACTGCTGGTATTGCCAGTGAGAGAGCTTCGTCAAGAACAAAAACAGTTTTATAGTTCTAAAATATGAGCTGGTATGGTAGAGCCAAGCATATGGGCCTAAGAAACCTTCTTTGGCATAAAAGAAGCATAAACTCTCAAGTAGTTTGGAGAATAGCTACTTGTAAGGCCCTGTCTTGGATGTTCTGATCAGAGATTTGTGGAAGCCCCAAGGCCTGATTTGGAATTGTCAAATTTCTGGCCCCTCTCAGACTACCTGTTACTTTAAATTTTCCCTGTCACCAAACCTTCTACCTGACATTGAGTACAAATATTTGCAACTGTGGCAAACCATCTGCTGATGCTACTGGATGTGAAAGCATGTGAAAAAAATTCAACGCTATGTAAACACAAGGTAATTATTATATTCTCCCCTCTTGCTAAAACAAACAAAAACAAAAATATAAAAAAACCCTCCACCTTTGCTTTCTACAGCACTGGCCCTCGAATTTGGCTTCACATCGGGATTAACTGGGGAGCTGGAAAAATACTGATGCCTTGGTCCCACTCCCAGAGATTTTAATTTAATTGATATAAGGGGGGAATGGGCTTTTGGGTTTTTAAAAGATCCCTAGGTGATTCTAATGTTCAGAATGTTTGAGAACTACTGGGTAAAGCAATGGGCTTGGTCTTGTGTTCTCAGTCCAGCAGTATCAACATAACCTGGGAACTTGCTGGAAATGCAAAATCTTCAGCCCCACCCCAGGCCTAGCATCAGGAATCTCTGGGTGTGGTCTCAACAATCTGCTGTCTAACAAGTCTGAAACGTAGTTTTCTTTAAATTCATTTTTTAATTGTGAGCTAAATCTATGCCTTTTGTAATGCTCAAAACAGTGACACTGGCTTTGCAAGTCACCGTCAGGCTGAGGGGCGTTTGGACTGCACGCTTTCCCTTCCTGATGATGGTGAATGTGCCCATCAGCTAGTAGCAGTGATGAGCCTTGGAAGGGAACTGCCTATGGTCCTTCTACAGTAGTGTGATGAACAGTGTTTGCTGTAACTGTGAACATGCTACGTTACTTGTTTGAACCAAGTCTGTTGAACCCCAAACTCTAGGATGGTAGCGACAGACCCCACATGGATGACATTCCCATTTGAGTGGGGATGTAGCTCTGACTCTTGGCACATGGTCTTCGGGATTGTAATCTCAAAATCCTTTTTTCCCATCCAAGAGGCACACTTTTGGGAACTCTTTTTATCACGGGGTGGGTTGAAAGTCACATCTGTACGTGTTTTCTGTGCTAATCTGAGAGCTGGACTCAACCCCAGGACTTGGGTCACTTACACACAGAGATCTCATTGTGAGGGGGGAGGAAAATGGCAGCTCCTCAGCTGCACTTAGAAATTCTGCATTAAAAAAAAAACACTAAGTATTCATAAGCCTCTTATTTAATGAATGAATCCCTTTGTGTTTACATCCTTCACAACTCAGGGAACAAATAGGGTTTAGTTGCTAGAAAGTGAAAACTTCAAGCTCCTCAGAATGGGGTAAATAGTAGGCAGTTTAGATGAACAGTGGAAATGGCTCCATCCCAATTTCTTGGTACCTGCTCCTAAGGACATGCCAACCAATGCTTTAATTGTCAGTGTCTCCACCTCCTGTTTAGGGCATTATCCAAAAAGGGGTAACAAGATGCTTATCAGCATAAATCTGTATACAGCTGGTTATATGCTCACCTGAAATCAGGGGACAAGGGAACAGAACAACTAGTGAGGTTTGGTAATTGCCAGTTGCCCATGAATGGCCTGACTACGTTCTGCCACATGCCTTCACCTCACTCCCTCTTTTATCTAAAATAGGTGTTTACTTCTCCAGAATGAGCAAACCATTGAGGAAGCATTTAAAGATCAAAGTCTTATCAGAATAGACTCAAAAGAAAATTTTGAGTTGACATGATTTCAAAATGGAAAGGGAATAAATTCATTCTTGGGTTTTCCCACTCATAAGGGTAATTTCAAGCAGTTCTTCAATACTAATTAGTAGGCTGTGAATTCAGTTCTGTGCCATTATGATGAGCCAGTTTTTGGAGGATGAAAGAGCTAAGTTATCGTATGTTTGAATTACTCATCTAGAAGCCTGAATATTTTTGTATTTCCATATTTCTCGAGTAGCACTTAATTTAATCTTAGCCCCATTTCTTTCAATAAACCATTGTTGCATCTCGTAAGCAGCACAGCTTCTTCCTCTAACTCATCTCCCCGTGAAATTGGTTTAATGAAGCAGAAAGGTATGAAGCATTAGCAACAGTGGAATCCATGTGGTAGCACTTCATTTTTCAGAGGCACTCACATTTCCACCCTAATTTATAAAATCAGCACACAAATGATTTTTATCATGGCCATTACATCAGTATAAATTACTGCCTTTTCTGTAACACAGCAGTTAGTCAAACTGTTGAAATGATATCTATTAGTCAAGGGCCGGGGCGGGAGGGCGGTGGGCAGGGAGAGGTAGGAAAGAGTTAGTGAAAATGAGGGCTGATGGTTGTCTTACACAAACACTAATATTAATTTACCATAATGAACACCGATGGGGTATTTTGCAAACGTACAGATGAAAATTAAATGCACAGAGTGAGGCAAATGGGTCAATTTGTTCAGGACAAAGAAAAGGACCTTCAATAAACAAAACGGTGCTATATAGAGACCGACAGCGATGCAATTAGTCAGGCACTCCTCCTGGCCAGTGGGCAGGCCGCGGCCACCCTGGGCAGGGGCCATTGTTGTTCTCTCCCGCGTGGGTGTCTTCATTTATCTCATTGTAGGAACTGTCATCCTGGTTTTGTGCCCTGCAGCCTCGCCATGTCAAAGCCATCCTGCCAGAGCCTCCTTGGAGAGTACTGCCTACTGGCATCTCCTCCTTTCACCACTGCCACCTAGGTCGCCTGCCAGAACCTAGTGGCCCCCCTTTCAAGTTAGGCAAACCTCCGTCATCTGACCTCGCTAATTTGAACCTTGCAATCATTTGGGTGGGATTGGGTTCGCGGTTCCCTTTACTCTCACTGTGAACAACAGTTTACCAAGCAAACAATTTACTAGTTTGACAGTTTCTTTTGGAGACGGTATGGATGGATGGGTATAGGATGAGTTTAAACTTAAAAGAATAAATTGTTCACATAGTTCAGAAGCGACATTTAGCCATAGACAATTTGTGTATAAAGTGAAAGTCATTCATGTCCATTGAATGGCATGGTTGCTCTGGGTAGACTTCTGTTGTGAATTCTATGCAACAGTAATTACACAATATTGAAGATGGAACCCTTCTTCATACTGGCTTCACTACCATCTACCAAGTCTACTTTAGTGAGAATATGTAAAATCCTTACGGGCAGTTCTGAGTTCTATTGTTTATTCAGTAATTCATTCCATTAACGAATATTCATTGGGCATATGCTATGTGCCAGGGGCCAGGCTAGGTGCTTGGGCTCCAATGGCAAATGAGCCTTCTAGTGGAGAAAGCAATCACTTAACAAGTAATTCCAAGCAAGATTTATACAGTTCCTGAGGTTAGTTGTAATTCCACATTGGTTTTTCTCAATTACCTCTCATTACCTTCAGCCAGAGTGTATTCGGGGAATACAAATTCATTGATCATAGGCAGTCACCATGTCTGTTTAGTCACCATGTCTAAAAACCAAATGCATATTGGTTTTTACCTGCCAGAACCTAGTGGCCCCCCACTAATCTTAATATTAGACAAGCCAAAATTAGTAATATCTGGTATCAAATGTCCTAAAATAGAATCTAAAATCTTTTTGCTTTGGTTTATTATTTTTTTTTGGTAAGCACTATTTTCTTTTTAACCAAAATATAGTTAATTTACATTGTTGTGTTAGTTTTGAGCGTACAGCAAAGTGATTCAGTTATATATATATATACACACACATATATATATATACATCCATATACATATATACATATATATATATCCATATACATATATACATATATATATATATAAAACTGAATCACTTTGCTGTACACTCGAAACTAACAGAACAATGTAGATACATACATATATGCATATATATATATATATATATATAATCTTTTTCAGATTCTTTTCCATTATAGGTTATTACAAGGTATTGAGTATAGTTCCCTGTGCTATACAGTAGGTCCTTGTTGTTTACCTCTTTTATATATAGTAGTGTGTATGTGTTAATCCCAGACTTCTAATTTATCTCTCCCCCCACTGCCCTGCTATCCCCTTTGGTAACCATGAGTTTGTTTTCTATATCTATGAGTCTCTTTCTGTTTTGTAAATAAGTCCATTTGTATCATTTTTTTTATATTCCACATATAAATGATATTTGTGATATCATATGATATTCATCTTTCTCTGTCTGTGTTACTTCCCTTAATATGATAATTGCAAGGTCCATCCATGTTGCTGCAAATGGCATTACGTATTTCCTTCTTTTTTATGGCTGAGTAGTATTCCACCATGTGTGTGTGTGTGTGTGTGTGTGTGTGTGTGTGTGTATACACATACCACATCTTCTTTATCCATTCATCCGTAGTTGGACATTTAGGTTGCTTCCATGTCTTGGCTATTGTAAATAGTGCCGCTGTGAACATTGGAGTGCATGTATCTTTTCGAATTATGGTTTTCTCTGGATATATGCCCAGGAGTGGGATTGCTGGATAATATGGTAGTTCTATTTTTAGTTTCTTAAGGAACCTCCATACTGTTCTCCACAGCGGCTGTATCAATTTACATTCCCACCAACAGTGTTAAGAGGGTTCCCTTTTCTCCACACCCTCTCTAGCATTTATTATTTGTAGACTTTTTAATGATGGCCATTCTGACTGGTGTGAGGTGATACCTCATTGTAGTTTTGATTTGCATTTCTCTGATAATTAGTGATATTAAGCATCTTTTCACGTGCCTGTTGGCCATCTGTATGTCTTCTTTGGAGAAATGTCTATTTAGGTCTTCTGCCCATTTTTTGACAGTTAATTTTTTTTATATTAAGCTGTATGAACTGTTTGTATATTTTGGAAATTAATCCCTTGTTGGTCACATCATTTGTAAATATTTTCTCCCAGTCCATAGGTTGTCTTTATGGTTTCCTTTGCTGTGCAAAAGCTTTTAAGTTTAATTAAGTCCCATTTGATTGTTCTTGTTTTTATTTCCATTACTCTAGGAGACAGATCCAAAACAATACTGCTGAGATTTATGTCAAAGAGTGTTCTGCCTGTGTTTTCCTCTAGGAGTTTTATAGTATTTGGTCTTACATTTATGTCTTTAATCCATTTTGAGTTTATTTCTGTATATGGTGTTAGAGAATGTTCTAATTTCATTCTTTTACATGTAGCTGTCCAGTTTTCCCTGAACCACCTATTGAAGAGACTGTCTTTTCTCCATTGTGTATTCTTCCCTTCTTTGTTGTAGATTAATTGACCATAAGTGCATGGGTTTATTTCTGGGCTTTCTATCCTGTTCCATTGATCTATATGTTTGTTTTTGTGCCAGTACCATACTGTTTTGATTACTGTAGCTTTGTAGTATAGTCTGTAGTCAGGGAGCATGATTCCTCCAGCTCTGTTCTTCGTTCTCAAGATTGTTTTGGCTATTCGGGGTATTTTGTGTTTCCATAAAAATTAAGAAGTTTTTGCTCTAGTTCTGTGAAAAATGCCATTGGTAACTTGATAGGGATTGCATTGAATCTGTAGATTGCCTTGGGTAGTATGGTCATTTTAACAATGTTGATTCTTCCAATCCAAGAACACAGTATATCTTACCATCTCTTTATGTCATCTTCAATTTCTTTTATCAGTGTCTTATAGTTTTCCTAGTACAGGTCTTGTCACTCCATCATTAGATTTATTCTTTTTGATGTGGTTGTAAGTGGGATTGTTTTCTTAATTTCTCTTTCTGGTAGTTTGTTGTTAGTGTATAGAAATGCAACAGATTTCTGTATATTAATTTTATATCCAGCAACTTTACCAGATTCTCTGATGAGCTCTAGTAGTTTTCTGGTAGCATCTTTAGGATTTTCTGTGTATCACATTATGTCATCTGAAAACAGTGACAGTTTTACTACTCCTTTTCCAATTTGGATTCCTTTTATTTCCTTTTCTTCTCTGACTGCTATGACTAGGACTTCCAAAACTATGTTGAATAAAAGTGGCAAGAGTGGGCATTCTTGTCTTGTTCCTTATCTTAGAGGAAATGCTTTCAGCTTTTCACTGTTGATTATGATGTTAGCTGTGGGTTTGTCATATATGGCCTTTGTTACGTTGAGGTGTGTTCCCTCTATGCCCACTTTCTGAAGAGTTATTTTTATCAATAATGGATGTTGAATTTTATCAAAAGCTTTTTCTGTCTCTATTGAGATGATCATAGGGTTTTTATTCTTCAGTTTGTTAATGTGGTGTATCACATTGATTGATTTGTGGATATTGTAAAATCCTTGCATCCCTGGTATAAATCCCCCTTGATCATGGTGTATGATCTTTTTAATGTATTGTTGGATTCAGTTGGCTAGTATTTTGTTGAGGATTTTTTTTTTTTTTTTTTTTTCTTGCGTTATGCGGGCCTCTCACTGTTGTGGCCTCTCCCATTTGCGGAGCACAGGCTCCGGACGCGCAGGCTCAGTGGCCATGGCTCACGGGCCCAGCCGCTCCGCGGCATGTGGGATCTTCCCGAAACGGGGCACGAACCCGCGTCTCCTGCATCGGCAGGCGGACTCTCAAGCACTGCGCCACCAGGGAAGCCCTGTTGAGGATTTTTGCATCTATGTTCTTCAGTGATATTGGCCTGTAATTTTCTTTTTTGTGTGATATCTTTGTCTGGTTCTGGTATCAGCGTAATGGTAACCTCATAGAATGAGTTCAAAGGTGTCCCTTCCTCTGCAGTTTTTTGGAATAGTCTGAGAAATACAGGTGTTATCACTTGTCTAAATGTTTGGTAGAATTCACCTGTGAAGCCATCTGGTCCTGGACCATTGCTTGTTGGGAGTTTTTAAATTACTGATTCAATTTCATTACTGGTAATTGGTCTGTTCATGTTTTCTTTTTCTTCCTAGTTCGGTCTTGGGAGATTGTACCTTTCTAAGAATTTGTCCATGTCTTTTAGGTTGTCCATTTTATTGGCATATAGTTCCTCATAGTAGTCTCTTATGATCCTTTGTATTTCTGTGGTGTTGGCTGTAACTTCTTCTTTCTCATTTCGAATTTTATTGATGTGGGCCCTCTCCCTTTTTTTCTTGATGACTTTGGCTAAAGGTTTATCAATTTTGTTTATCCTTTCAAAGAACCAGCTTTGAATTTTGTTGATCTTTTTGATTGTTTTTTCAGTCTCTATTTCATTTATCCTCATTTTTTCTATATGATTTAAAAGACAAAATGATAATTAAAATGATAATTATATACTTTTGTTTATGGACATACATTCATGTAGATGTAATTTGTGACAATAAGAATAAAAAGGGTGGAAGGAGCTGTAAAGGGGCAGAACTTTGAATACTGTTGAAAGGAAGTTTGTCTTAATTTAAACTTAATTGTTATAAAGCTAAGATATTAATTGTAATCCCCAGGGTAGCTACTAAGAAAAAAATAACCTAAAAAATATACAAAAAAATAACTGAGACGGAATCAGAATTGTACACTGGAAAAAAGTCATTCACAGCAGAAATCAGTAATGGAGAAATTAAAGGAGTGAAAGAAGGTATAAGACATATGGGAAACAGTTATTAAGATGGCAAAAGTTATCTCCTTACCTATCAGTAATTACTTTAGATAAAATGGTTTTTAAATTATCCAATTAAAAGGCAGACATTGGCAGAATGGATAAATACACATGGTCCAACTATCCATCTACAGAAGACTAAATTTAGATCCAAATACACAAATAGGTTGAAAGTAAAAGGAAGGGAAAAGATATTCTGTGCAAATAGTAGCCAAAAGAGCTGGCGTGGCTGTACTAATATCAGACAGAATAGACTTTAAGACAAAAAAAATTGTTACAAGAGATAAAGGATGACATTATATATTGATCAAAGGAGTAATCCATCAAGAGGATATAACAATTGTAAACATATATGAATTTAATAACAGAGCTCCAAAATACATGAAGGAAAAACTGACAGAATTGAAGGGAGCACTAGACATTTGTACAATAATAGTTGGAAACTTAAATATCCCACTTCAAATAACGGGTAGAACAAGTAGACAGAAGATGATAAAGAAATAGGGGACTTGAACAACACTATATAACTAATTAGACTTAACAGACATGTAGAACATATCACCTAACAAGAAGAGAAGGCAAATTCTTCTCAAGTGCACAAGGAACATTCTCTAGGACAGACCATATGTTAAGCCACAAAACAAGTTTCAATAAATTTAAAAAATTTTAAATCATATAAAGAATCTAATCATAATGAAATGGAACTAGAAACAGATAACAGGAGGAAAACACAATTTTTTAATGTGGAAATTAAACAGCACACAGTTAAAAACAACCATCAAGTTAAAGAAGAAAATACAAGTGAAATTAGAAAATAGTTTGACATGAATGAGAACAAAAACACAACATCCTGACATGTATGGGGTACAAGAAATTAGTGCTCTGAGGGAAATTTATAGCCATAAATGTTTATATTATAAAGGAAGAAATATCCCAAGTTAATAACCTAACTTTGCACTCTTAAGGAACTAGAAAAAGAAGAGCAAACTAAATAAAAAGCTACCAGAAGGAAGGAAATAGTAAAGATTATAGTGGAGATAATTAAAATAGAGAATAGAAAAACAATAGATAGAATCAGTGAAACAAAAAGTTGGTTTTTTGAAAAGATCAACAAAACTGGCAAACCTTTAGCTAGACTAACCAGGAAAATAAGAGAGAAGACTCAAATTACTAAAATCATAAATGAAAGTGGCATTATTACTGTAGACCTAGCAGAAACAGAAAGGATTATAAGAGAACACTGTGAACAATTGTATGCCAACAAATTAGATAACCTATATGAAATGGACAAGTTCCTAGTTGCACACAAACTACCAAAACTGACTTCAGAATAAATACAAAATTATAAGTGAAAGACTTATAACAAGTAAAGAGATTGAATCAGTAAACAACATCCCAACAAAGAATGGCCCAGGACCAAATGGCTCTTGGTGAATTCTACCAAACATTGAAAGAAAAATTAACATCAGTCCTTCTCAAACTCTTTTAAAAAACAGGTGAGGGGCTAAAACTTCCTAACTCATTCTATGAAGCCAGCATTACCCTGATACCAAAGCCACACAAAGACTGCACAAGAAAACTATGTACCAATATCCCTTGTGAATATAGATACAAAAATCCTCAACATAAAACCGGCAAACTGAATGCAGCAGCATCTTAAAAAGATTATACTCCATAACCAGGTGGGATTTATCTTACGAATGCCAGGATGCTTCAACATACGAAAATCATTCAATGAAATACAAGACATTAATAGACACAGGAAAAAAATCATGCCTCAATTAACACAGAAAAGTCATTTGACAAAACCCATCATCCTTTCATGATAAAAACACTTACAAACAAGAAACAGAGGGAAGTTCCTCAACATGATAGTGGCCCTATATGAAAAACTCATAGCTCATATAATGTTCAATGGTGAAAGACTGAAAACTTTTCCCCTAAGGAACAAGAGAAGGATGCCCACTATCACCTCTTCTGTTCAACATTGTACTGGAAGCTTTAGCTCAGGCAATTAGGCAGGGAAAGAAAAAAACAAACTGTCTCCAAATTGGAAAGGAAGGAATGAAACTCAATTTTCAGATGATATGATGTTACATATTTTAAAATCCTAAAGAATCCACAACATATTAAAGCTAATAAATGAATTCAACAAAGTTATAGTATACAAAATCAACATCCCAAAATATGTTGAATTTCTATATACTAGCAATTAGCAGTCTTTAAATGAAATTATGGGGCTTCCCTGGTGGCGCAGTGGTTGAGAGTCCGCCTGCCGATGCAGGGGACATGGGTTCGTGCCCTGGTACGGGAAGATCCCACATGCCGCAGAGCGGCTGTGCCCGTGAGCCATGGCCGCTGAGCCTGCGGTAAAGAGATTGAATCAGTAAACAACATCCCAACAAAGAATGGCCCAGGACCAAATGGCTCTTGGTGAATTCTACCAAACATTGAAAGAAAAATTAACATCAGTCCTTCTCAAACTCTTTTAAAAAACAGGTGAGGGGCTAAAACTTCCTAACTCATTCTATGAAGCCAGCATTACCCTGATACCAAAGCCACACAAAGACTGCACAAGAAAACTATGTACCAATATCCCTTGTGAATATAGATACAAAAATCCTCAACATAAAACCGGCAAACTGAATGCAGCAGCATCTTAAAAAGATTATACTCCATAACCAGGTGGGATTTATCTTACGAATGCCAGGATGCTTCAACATACGAAAATCATTCAATGAAATACAAGACATTAATAGACACAGGAAAAAAATCATGCCTCAATTAACACAGAAAAGTCATTTGACAAAACCCATCATCCTTTCATGATAAAAACACTTACAAACAAGAAACAGAGGGAAGTTCCTCAACATGATAGTGGCCCTATATGAAAAACTCATAGCTCATATAATGTTCAATGGTGAAAGACTGAAAACTTTTCCCCTAAGGAACAAGAGAAGGATGCCCACTATCACCTCTTCTGTTCAACATTGTACTGGAAGCTTTAGCTCAGGCAATTAGGCAGGGAAAGAAAAAAACAAACTGTCTCCAAATTGGAAAGGAAGGAATGAAACTCAATTTTCAGATGATATGATGTTACATATTTTAAAATCCTAAAGAATCCACAACATATTAAAGCTAATAAATGAATTCAACAAAGTTATAGTATACAAAATCAACATCCCAAAATATGTTGAATTTCTATATACTAGCAATTAGCAGTCTTTAAATGAAATTATGGGGCTTCCCTGGTGGCGCAGTGGTTGAGAGTCCGCCTGCCGATGCAGGGGACATGGGTTCGTGCCCTGGTACGGGAAGATCCCACATGCCGCAGAGCGGCTGTGCCCGTGAGCCATGGCCGCTGAGCCTGCGCGTCCGGAGCCTGTGCTCCGCAACGGGAGAGGCCACAACAGTGAGAGGCCCGCATACAGCAAAAAAATTAAAAAAAAAAAAAGAAATTATGAAGACAATTCTATTTACAGTAGCATCAAAAAGAATAAAATAACTTGCAATAAATTTAACAAAAGAAGTGTAAAGCTTATACTCTAAAAAGTACAAAAAAACTTGAAAGAAATTATGAAGACCTAAATAAATGGAAAGATGCCCATGTTCATGGACTGGTAGACTTAATACTGTTAAAATGGCAATATTATCCAAGTTGATCTGCAGATTCAATGCAATCCCTATCAAAATCCCGATGACCTTTTTATTTATAGAAATGGAAAAGTAGATTCTGAAAGTCATGTGGAATTGCAAGGGACCCCAAATATTCAAAACAATCCTGAAAAACAAAACTAACATTGGATGACTCAAACTTTCCAATTTGAAAACTTAATACAAAGCTGCAGTAATCAAAGCAGTGTGGTACTGGCAAAGGGATAGACATATAGATCAGTGGAATAGAATTGAGTCCAGAAATAGATTCATACATCTATTGTCAATTGATTTTCGACAAGGGTGCTAAGACCATTCAATTAGGAAAGAATAGTCTTTTCAACAAATGGTGTCTGAACAACTGAATAGCCACATGCAAACTATTGAAGTTGGACCCCTAGTTCACAGTATATACAAAAATTAAGTCAAAATGGGTCAAAGACCTAAATGTAAGAACTAATGGTATAAAACTCCTAGAAGAAAACATAGGGGTAGATCTTCATGACATTGGATTTGGTAATGGATCCTTAGATATGCCATCAAAACACAAGCAACAAAGAAAAAAATAGATAAAATGGAATTCTTCAAAATTAAAAACATTTTGTGCTTCAGAGGGCACTATCAAGATAGTGAAAAGACAAACTACAGAATAGGAGAAAATATTTGCAAATCATATATCTATTAAGGGTCTAGTATCCATAATATATAAAGGACTCTTTCAACTCAATAACAAAAAGACAACCTGATTAAAGAGTAGTCAAGGACTTAAATAGGCATTTATCCAAGGAATATAAATAAATGGCCAAGAAGCTGGTGGTGGGAATGTAAAATGGTGCTTTGAAAAACATTTTGGCCAGTTCTCCAAAATATTACACATAGAATTACCATATGAACCAGTAATTCCACTATGTACTCAAAAGAATTGAAAACAGATATTTAAACAAATACATGCATATGAATGTTCATATTAGCACTATTCACATTAGCCTCAAGATGGAAAAATGACAATAAATATCTATCAACTGATGAGTGGATAGCCAAAATGTAGTATATCCATACAATGGAATATTATTCTGCCATAAAAAGCAATGATGTACTGATACATCCTACAACATGGATGAACCTTAAAAATATGCTAAGCGAAAGAAAGCAAACAAAAGGTCATTATATTATATGATTCAATTTATATGAAATATCTAGAATCAGCAAATCTAAGAAACAAAAAGCAGAGTAGTTGTTTCTGGTGGGGTAGGGGGAGGGAGAATGGGAGGTAACTGCTTAATGTGTATGGAGTTTTCTTTTGGGGAGATGGAAATATTTTGGAATTAGAGGTGATGGTTGCACAACACTGGGAATGTAGCAAACACCTTTGAATTGCACACTTAAAATGATTAATTTTATGTGACACAATTTTTACAGCAATTTAAAAAGTGATCACTCTAGGTGCCATGAGGAGAATGGATTTGAAAATAGCATGAATGGAGATGAGACCAGGTAGAGGGCTATCACAGTGGTCCAGATGAGAGATGATGGTGGCTTGAATTAAGGTACTGGCAGGAAGGATGAAGAGAGGCAAATTAATTCAAGTTATTTAGGAACCAGTGTGTATAGAACTTGGTAGCCAACAAGATGAAGAGTGTATGACAGACATTGAAGACATCTCCAAGATTTTGGGGCTGGGTTCTTAGGCAGATCGCAACACCATTGGGATTAAAACCCATTTTAAAGATGCAAAACTGGAGAAGCCATTGGCTTGCCTGCTGTCACACAGTGAGCCAGCAAAGGGGATATGCCAGTGCTGCTCTCCTGCTCTCCTGACTTCTGCATATGATACAGAAAATATGAGTAGTAACTTAAAAAAAGTCACTTGAATATTTTCAGACAACTGCATAATTGGTTTCTTATTTACCTTCATTTTATGTATTTTATTTTTTTAATTGAAGTCTAGTAGATTTCCACTGCTGTGCCAATCTCTGCTGTACAGCAAAGTGACTCAGTTATACACATACAGACATTCTTTTTTTTATATTCTTTTCCATTATGGTTTAGCCCAGGAGATTGGATACAGTTCCCTGTGCTATACAGTAGGACCTTGTTGTTTATCCATTCTAAATGTAATCGTTTGCATCTGCCAACCCCAAACTTCCAGTCCTTCCCTCTCCCTCCCCTTTTCCCCCTTGGCAACCACAAGTCTGATCTCTATGTCTGTGAGTCTGTTTCTGTTTTGTAGATAGGTTCATTTGTGCCAGATTTTTTTAAAATTAATTAGTTTTTTTGCGGTACGCGGGCCTCTCACTGTTGAGGCCTCTCCCGTTGCGGAGCACAGGCTCCGGAAGCACAGGCTCAGTGGCCATGGCTCACGGGCCCAGCCGCTCCGCAGCATGTGGGATCTTCCTGGACCGGGGCACAAACCCGCATCCCCTGCATCGGCAGGCGGACTCTCAACCACTGCGCCACCAGGGAAGCCCAGTGTGCCAGATTTTAGATTCCACATATAAATGATATCATATGGTATTTGTCTTTCTCTGTCTGACTTACTTCACTTAGTGTGATAATCTCTAGTTGCATTATTTGCGTTCATCACTGTCAAGGACAGTATCAAGGAGCTTTTTTCCTGTTTCCTTCTAGGAATTTTACTGTTTCAGGTCTTAAGTTTTTTGGGTTTTTATGGCTTTTTGAATTTTTGAATTTTATTTTATTTTTATACAGCAGGTTCTTATCAGTTATCTGTTTTATACATATTAGTGTATACATGTCAATCCCAGTCTCCCATTTCATCCCACCACCCCACCCACTCGCTTACCTGCCTTGGTGTCCATACGTTTGCTCTCTGCATCTGTGTCCCTATTTCTGCCTTGCAAACTGGTTCATCTGTACCATTTTTCTAGATTCCACATATATGCATTAATACGTAATATTTGTTTTTCTCTTTCTGACTTACTTCACTCTGTATAACAGTCTCTAGGTATGACAGTCTCTAGGTCCAACCACGTCTCTACAAATGACCCAATTTCGTTCCTTTTTTATAGCTGAGTAATATTCCATTGTATATATGTACCACAACTTCTTTATCCATTCATCTGTCGATGAGCATCTAGGTTGCTTCCATGACCTGGCTATTGTAAATAGTGCTGCAGTGAATACTGGGATGCATGTGTCTTTTTGAATTACGGTTTTCTCTGGGTATATGCCCACTAGTGGGATGGCTGGGTCATATGGTAATTCTATTTTTAGTTTTTTAAGGACCCTCCGTACTGTTCTCCATAGTGGCTGTATCAATTTACACTTCCACCAACAGTGCAAGAGGGTTCCCTTTTCTCCACACCCTCTCCAGTATTTATTATTTGTAGATTTTTTGATGATGGCCATTCTGACTGGTGTGAGGTGATACCTCATTGTAGTTTTGATTTGCATTTCTCTAATAATTTGTGATGTTGAGCAGCTTTCCATGTGCTTCTTGGCCATCTGTATGTCTTCTTTGGAGAGATGTCTATTAGGCCTTCTGCCTATTTTTTGAGTGGGTTGCCTTCATTTTAATACCTGTGTTTGGAATGATAAAGTTTTAGACATGACCATATTCTGATGTAACTCTGTCTCTCCTCTCTGAGCCCCCAGTGTCTGCCACCTCTCTTTATAATGTTTTCTATCCAATACTGACAACATTGAAAGGCCCTTCTCTTATTGGCCTTCCTCCTTCCACCAACACAACCCAGGGACATACTGTAGCCCCTCCTTCTCTCTCTGAAGCAGTATAGTTGTAAGGGACTGAATTTCTGCAGCCTGAAGGCTTCTGGTATTGAGATGGAGATGAGCCACTCAGAGCACCCAAAATATAAGGATGAGTAGAAGAGGCTTTGGGCTTGGGGTTGGGGGCTGGGCAGGAGGAAGGAGAGAAAGCAGTGGCCCTATCACAGGGGAACCTCAGTCCTGAGTGGCAGGAGGCAGTCGGGGTGGGGGCACAGCAGAACCTCAGCTGCTGGAGAGGAAGAGCCAGGACCTTTTGTCTCATAATGTATGGAAGAGTGTGTGCATGTATGTGATGATGATGATTAAATGGTACACGGTATCAGCGAAAATTTTTAGCACGGATGCTGATTAGGGATGCTGAAGGTCTAATAGTATGGAAGGAAACTGGAAAAATTGGTCTGAGTGTGGAAAAGTAATACTAATTACAATCATTTATGCATACTGCTTACCATTTATGATTAATTACCATCCAACACAATAATCATTAGGTATATCATTAAATATGTGTCAGATTAACTTTGTTGTCAGTTTTATTTGTGATTAGAACGGTAAACTCTGCATGTATGCTTGTGCTTAATAGTTTGTTGCTCATGCAAGCACGGCTGTCAGCTCACAATTTGAAAAAAACATTATGTTAAGGGCTGGAGCGTGGCAGGCTTTGAATTCCAGGCTAAGTAGTTTGTAGTTAATTTAGGAGGCAATGGGGAGCCCTTACAAAATAATCAACAGGGAAGATACATGATCAGTGCTGTACTTTAGGAATAACAGACTGGCAGGGCTGGAATATTCCTTAGAGGTTACTCACCCAATGGTCGCCAGCCAGGGGGCACTGGCAGCTACACTGGAATTCTGGAGTGATTGTCAAGATTACAGGGAACTATACTCAATATTTTGTAATAACCTATAAGGGAAAAGAATCTGAAAAAGAAAACATATATATATGTATATATATATGCATAACTGAATCACTTTGATGTACACCTGAAACTAACACAACATTGGAAATCAACGTTACTTCAATAAAAAAATAAAATTAAAAAAAAGATTTCAGAAAGATTAAAGGGAACCATGTACTTCTCCATAATAAAGCTGTGCAGATCAACTACAGTATCAATATTATTTGTTGTAGGCTAGAATCAGTCAAACTGGGACACTAATCAGAAGCATTGATTGGCAGTTATGAAAGTCTGATGAATTTTTTTAAATGGGAAAACAAGTTAATTGTTTCTTAACAAGTGAAAATTTTAACATTAGGAAAAATTTTCTAATCATGGGCTCCACATGTTAAAAACGAAACGAAAGGGGTCTTGGGTGGTGAAACAGTTAGGAGCCTCTATTATAACCCAGCCAATCCTTTCATTTACAGATGGGGAAACAGAGGCTAGAGATGGATGGAACTTGCCTTAGAGGTAGATGGATAAATGGATTGGACAGTACATGTGGAAGGTGGGTAAGACTAGAGGCCACAAAACCAATTCAGTAACAAATTGAGGTGCCTAAATTAGGGTGGTAGAAATTGATCTGCAAAGGAGAATGGCAGATGGGAGAGAATGAAAAGGCAGTGCCACCAGGACCACTTGTTGGATGTGGGCAGAGAAAAAGAGAAAAGTTGAGGGTAAGTCTGAAATCCCCAGCGTGCATGAATGGGGCAATGATAGCATCATTAGCATAAATATAAAAATCTGGAGGAGGAACTGGTTTGGTAGTAGAGGGGAATCATATGTTTGGTTTTAGACATTTTGAGCATAACTTGTAGTGTTGCATATTCAGAAAGAGAATGGCAATAGAAATTAGAAACATTTGGCCTTAAATCCTGACTTCTTTACACTGTGTGGCCTTTGGTAAGGAGTTTTTCCTTTCTCTCAATTTCCTCATCTGTAGATCTACAGTGATGATATCTGCCTTATTAGTGAGAAGATTAAATGGGAGAATGTATAAGTACCTCGCATAATATCTAGCAAGTGGCAGGCAAGTGCTTATTACTCTTCCCTGGAGGAAATATGGAGGTAGAAATGTTTAAGAAGAGGCAGTTAAGAAATAAGGGAGGGCTTGCCTGGTGGCGCAGTGGTTGAGAGTCCGCCTGCCAGTGCAGGGGACGCGGGTTTGTGACCCGGTCCGGGAAGATCCCACGTGCCGCAGAGCGGCTGGGCCGTCAAAAAAAAAAAAAGGGGGAGAATTCAAGAGAGATGTCATATCCCAAGCTATACTTTTAGGATCTAACTGCAAAACAGTGATAGTACTTTCCCAGGGTTTCTGGGAGGATGAAGTTACTGGAACAGAATACAGGAGAAGCCACACTTGCTGAGAATTTGGGAAGGAATCTAGCAAAATAATTTGAAGGAATAGATAGAGGGGGTTAGAGAACATATTGTCAATGAAGCCAAGGGAGGCAAAATAATTTGAAAGTGGAAGGTTTGGTCCATGGGGTCAAATGCAGTAAAAAGGTCTAGAAAATGAAGACAGAGATGAGGCCATTTTGGAGGTCACTTTTAGAGAAAGCAGAGAACTAGGGATGAATTAAATAAGAAGGTGGAACAGCAGAGGCAGTAAAGAAAACGTAACTCTTTCAACATGGCTCTTGAAACAAGAGGGATGAGGTGACAGTAACTCGAAAGACTAGCAACTATAAGGGAAGATTATTTCAGGCTACTTAAAACCTGAGCATGTTGTATGCTAAGGGAATAATTCCACTGGAGAGGAATAGACTGATATGGCAGAAGAGAGAGGTTATATTTGTGAAAGAGGTTCTATTAAGATATGCATACGCAGCCCCAGGCTATGGTCACTCTAAAGATGTACTTGGGGACGACCTAATGCTTGAGCCGGGAGAAGTCACCTGAGGTCAAACTAGAAGCAAGCAATCCCATTGGAGCTGTTCGCCTAGACTTGTGAACAAACCACCCCAAGTAAGGAGCCAATCTTCTCGGTGTGCACGATACATGACATAATTTAAAGACTCTGAACTCTGAGTATGGTTCCCCAAAGCAGGGGGCTCAAATTTCTGTCCCTTAGGACTTTTTGATGCAATTATCAGGCATTAATGACCTAACAGTCACTAAAATTAAACCTTCTATTCTCTTTAAAGTATGGAATAAGACTCGGAGGTCCACCATTCCTACTTGACATTATTCTGAACATACTGGCTAATGTTAACTAGACAAGAGAAAAATAAGAGATTAAAAGAAATTGGAATGGCAGTGTGAAGAGCTTGGCAGACATTCTCCCCAGCAAAACAACCGTTTAATGGTTGAAAATTGTTTTTTTAAAAAACACACACACAAACATTTAAAGTCTCTGGAAATTGTCTCAAGACATAAAGAACATGGAGAAACATTTATTCAAGAAAACCTACTAAATCTTGGTAATAACAATGAGAGACTGTGGCATTTAAGCCAAAGATGCTCCCATCCCCTACCCTATCCCAGGTCAGTGATGGGAGTTCTATTCCAGCCAGCTGTGGATAAGAAGAGGGCTCCCTCTGCTCCAGTTCCTAGTCTAGGGCTACTATTTCACAATTGAATAGGCAGGCTGGTAGCATCCCTCACTTCCCTGATCCCATGGTGCAGAACCACTATTCAGGGAGGTACAGCTAAGAGGACTGGTGTTCCCTTCTCCTCAGCTTCCATTTGTAGGGCAAGGGCTCTGCCCCAATCATGACAGGCTGAGAATACTGAGATTCCAATCTCTCCTGCCCCAGCTCACTCAGAGGTTATAGGTTCCATGCTTGGAGGGCAAGCAAACAAAAGAGATCAGGGGCTGTTATCTCCCCTACACTACCTGCTTGTAGAAAATGGGTGTCATTCAGAGAGAAACAGACCACTGACCCACCCTCCAGCTCCAGTGGGATAGTGTGGAGGTTCTGCCCAGCGAAAAGGCAGACTGTAAGGATGAAGGACTCTGAAACTCTGGCAGAAGGTGTTATTTAAAACAATGGCAATCTTGGTAGCAAGCTCTTAAGAGAGGGCTGGTAGCTCTGTGAGACTAGTAGCAACAAGTGAAGCTACCTAGAACTTAAACACAGAATCAGGAAGAGAGATAATAAGAACCCTACTAGGATCACACTCATCCCTGGGGGCCCAAAAGGCTGTGTGCATGCCGTAGGCTGCACCTACTCAGGAGCAATCAGAGCAGGGCATGCAGCAGACTTGAAAACATTCCCCCAGTTGCACACAGACCCATCAACCCAGAGTGGAAGCCTCACTGGTACTAGAGGATTAAACACAACCTCTGATGAAACACTGGCTGAAAAATAAGCTATAGTGGCCCAGGGGCAAATCCTAGGAAGCACGAGGGGATTTTTCTTCAGTATTCACTGTGAGAACCTAGTAGAGCTCCAGGAGGTAAAACTCTGGAAAGTGTGGGAATTCCACCCCTCCCCCCATGACTGGGTCCTGTGGAGTTTTTAACTTTCAGAGTTGCTCACAGTGAGCCTCCAGCAATCCATCAATTACAGTTCAGGTTTTCTTACTCCACATTGGTTCCCATGGAGGTTTCTTCTCCATTAAGTTGTGAGTCTCTGCATTCACCTGTTGCTTTCTCCAATTTGGGGGGCAATGGTTTGCCCTGTGACTTCACTTATCTTACAGATCTAAAAAGAGTTGTTGATTTTTCAGTTTGTTCAGCTTTTTACTTGTTGTTAGGATAGAGTGGCAACTCCCAAGCTTCTTACATGCCAGACCAGAATCTGGGACAATCTTTGTCTTTTAATTGGTGTATTTGGGCCATTTACATTTAAGATAACTGTTGATATGTTAGAACTGTGTCTGTCCTTTTCGGTTTGTTTCCTCTGGTTCTTGTTCCTCTGTTTTCTAACTTCCTGTGAGATTCTTGAACACTTTTTAGGATTATTTCTTGATTAATTTAAAGTTTTTTAGAGCCTCTTTTTTGTAGTTTTCTTAGTGGTCACTCTGGATACTAAAATATACTTTTGTGGCTATTGCAGTTTCCAGATACCAACATTTTACTACTTTGGGTATATATCCAAAGGAATTGAAATCAGGATCTCATAAAAGTATCAGCACTCCTATGTTCATTGCAGCATTATTCACATAGCCAAGATATTAAAACAATCTAAGTGTCTCTTGACAGATGAATGGGTAAAGAAAATGTAGTATATATACAATAGAATATCATTCAGCCATTATAAAGAATGAAATTCTACTATCCGTGACAACATGGGTGGAACTTGAGGGCATTATTTCTTCTTTTTAAATTGAAATATAGTTGATTTACAGTATTGTGTTAGTTTCAGGTGTACAGCAAAGTGATTTGGTTTTACATATATATATATATATATATATATATATATATTCTTTTTAAAAATTATTTTCCATTATAGGTTATTACAAGATATTGAATATAGTTCCCTGTGCTATACAGTAAATCCTTGTTGTTTATCTATTTTATATATGTAGTGTGTATGTGTTAATCCCATACTCCTAATTTATCCCTCTCCCCTCCCCTTTTGTAACCTTGTTTTCTATATCTGTGAGTCTGTTTCTGTTTTGTATATAGATTTATTTGTATTATTTGTAGATTCCACATATAAGTGATATCATATGATATTTGTCTTTGTCTGACTTACTTCACTTAGGATGACAATCTCTAGGCCCATCCATGTTGCTGCAAATGGCATTATTTCATTCTTTTTATGGCTGAGTAATATTCCATTGTATATATGTACCACATTTTCTTTATTCATTCCTCTGTCAATGGACATTTAGGTTGCTTCCATGTCTTGGCTACTATAAATAGTACTGCAATGAACACGGGCTGCATGTATCTTTTCAAATTAGACTAGGGGTCCCCAACCCCTGGGCTACAGACTGGTACTGGTCCGTGGCCTGTTAGGAACTGGGCCGCACAGCAGGAGGTAAGCGTGGGCGAGCAAGCAAAGCTTCATCTGCCACTCCCCATTGCTCACATTTTTGCCTGAACTCCACATCCTGTCAGATCAGCAGCGGCATTAGATTCTCATAGGAGCGTGAACCCTACTGTGAACTGCGCATGCGAGGGATCTAGGTTGCGTGCTCCTAGTGCTGGGGAGCGGCTGCAAATACAGATTATCATTAGCAGAGAGGTTTGACTGCACAGAGACCATAATAAATCAGTTGCTTGCAGACTCACATCAAAACCCTATCAGTAAAAAAAAAAAAAAAAAAAAACCCTATCAGTGGGCTTCCCTGGTGGTGCAGTGGTTGAGAGTCCGCCTGCCAGGGCGGGGGACGCGGGTTCGTGCCCCGGTCCGGGAAGATCCCACATGCCGCGAAGCGGCTGGGCCCGCGGGCCATGGCCACAGAGCCTGCGCCTCCGGTGCTCCGCAAGGGGAGCGGCCACAACAGTGAGAGGCCCGCCTACTGCAAAAACAAACAAACAAACAAAAAAACCCTATCAGTGAGTGACAAGTGACAATTAAGCTGCATCTGGTGACAGGCTTTAAGTCAGAATCTGACATGTTTTAGTCCAAGCATAGCCCGCCCATTATTTTATTTACCATTCCTTGCCTCTTTACCGCACTGTGCACTTGTCTCAGTCACAGTTTTGGTAAGCCCACAAGCTAACCCTAGCCAAAATGAGTGAAAAACAAATGTCGCTGGAGAGCTTCTTTGGAAAGGGGGAAAGACCCAATGATGAGACAGCAGAAGACTCTAAGACTGCCCACAAAAAGAAAGCTGCATTTAAAAGAAAATACCAAGAGTCCTACTTAAATTATGTGTTCATTGCAACAGGTGATTCACGTTCTCCAAGCCTGCTTTGTATACTGTGGGGTGACCGGCTATCCAATGAAGCTATGAAAGCTTCAAAACTGCTTTGCCACATGGAGACCAAGCACCCTGCATTAAAAGACAAGCCTTTGGAGTGTTTCAAAAGAAAAAAATGTGAACATGAACAGAAGCAATTATTGAAGGCCACCACTTCATCAAATGTGTCTGCACTGAGATCATCATTCTTAGTGGCTAACCGCATTGCTAAAGCTAAGAAGCCCTTTACTGTTGGTGAAGAGTTGATCCTGCCTGCTGCTAAGGACATCTGTCATGAACTTTTAGGAGAGGCTGCAGTTCAAAAGGTGGCACGAGTTCCTCTTTCGGCTAGCACCATAACTAGACGAATTGATGAAATAGCAGAGGATATTGAGGCACAGTTGTTAGAGAGGATTAATGAGTCACCGTGGTATGCAGTCCAGGTTGACAAGTCTACTGATGTCGACAAGGCAACAATGCTTGTTTTTGTGCGATATATTTTTCAGGAGGATGTGCATGAGGATATGTTATGTGCACTTTTGTTGCCAACCAACACCACAGCTGCAGAACTATTCAAGTCTTTGAATGATTACATATCAGGATAACTGAATTAGTCATTTTGTGTCGGTATGTGCACGGACGGAGTGGCTGCCATGACTGGACAGCTTTCTGGTTTCACTACTCGGTTCAAAGAGGTCACTTCTGAATGTGAGTCTACACACTGTGTCATCCACAGAGAAATGCTGGCTAGCTGAAAAATGTCATCTGAACTTAACAACGTTTTGCAGGTTGTGATTAAAATTATCAACCCCATTAAAGTACAGGCCCTTAACTCACATCTGTTCGCGCAGCTCTGTGAGGAGCTGGACGCAGAGCACACACGCCTTCTCTTATACACGGAAGTGAGATGGCTTCTAGAGGTAGATCACTGGCCAGAGTTTCTGAGTTATGAGAGCCTCTCCAGAGATTTCTTTTAGAAAAACAGTCACCACTGGCAGCACATTTCAGTGACACAGAATGGGTTGCAAAACTTGCTTACCTGTGTGACTGTCCACCCTGCTCAACGAACTCAATCTGTCACTTCAGGGGGGAACAACAACTGTGTTCAAGTCAGCAGATAAAGTGGCTGCATTCAAAGCCAAACTGGAATTACGGGGGCAACGAGTGAACATTGGGATTTTTGACATGTTTCAGACGTTAGCAGAGATTTTGAAAGAGACTGAGCCAGGGCCTTCTTTCTCCCAGCTGGTGCATGATCACCTACCTCAGCTTTCAAAAGAGTTTGAGCATTACTTCCCAACCACAAAAGACCCCCGAACTGGGAAGGAATGGATCCGCGGCCCATTTGTGAATAAGCCAGGTGAATCGACTTTGTCGGTGCTAGAAGAGGATCAACTGCTTGAGATCGCAAATGACTGCGGCCTTAAAAGTATGTCTGGGACAACTTCAAATCTCCATACGTTCTGGATTAAAGTCAGGGCGGAATATCCTGAGATTGCCATAAAGGCACTGAAAAGCCTGCTTCCATTTCCAGCATCCTGTCTTTGTGAAGCAGGGTTTTCTGCAGTGACAGCAACCAAAACGAGATTACGGAGTAGACTGGACATAAGCAACACACGTCAGGTGTCACTGTCTCCCGTCACCCCCAGATGGGACCATCTAGTTGCAGGAAAACAAGCTCAGGGCTTCGACTGAGTTTTGCATTATGGTGAGTTGTATAATTACTTCATTATACATTACAATGTAATAATAATAGAAATAAAGTGCACAATAAATGTAATGCGCTTGAATCATCCTGAAACCATCCCCCCACCCCCCGTCCATGGAAAAATTGTCTTCCATGAAACTGGTCCCTGGTGCCAAAAAAGATTGGGGACCACTGAATTAGAGTTGTCATCTTTTCTGGATATATGCCCAGGAGAGGGATTGCAGAATCATATGGTAACTCTATTTTTAGTTTTTTTTTTCTTTCACCTATGTTTAAAAATTTTTTTTATTGAAGTATAGTTGCTTTACAGTGTTGTGTTAGTTTCAGCTGTACAGCAAAGTGATTCAGTTATACATATACATATATTCATTCTTTTTCAGATTCTTTACCCATATAGGTTATTATGGAATATTGAGTAGAGTTCCCTGTGCTATACAGTAGGTCCTTGTTGGTATCTATTTTATATATAGTAGTGTGTGTCTGTTAATCCCAAGCTCCTAATTTATCCCTCCCCACCCCGTGTTTCCCCTTTGGTAACCCTAAGTTTGTTTTCGAAATCTGTGAGTCTGTTCCTGTTTTGTAAATAAGTTTATTTGCATCATCTTTTAAAAAATTAGATTCCACATATGAGTGATATCATATGATACTTGTCTTTCTCTGTCTGCCTTACTTCACTCAGTATGATAATCTCTAGGCCCATCCATGTCGCTGCAAATGGCATTATTTTGTTCTTTTTTATGGCTGAGTAAGATTCCATTTATATATATACCACATCTTCTTTATCCATTCCTCTGTTGATGGACATTTAGGTTGCTTCCATGTCTTGGCTACTGTAAATAGTGCTGCAGTGAACATTGGGGTGCATGTATCTTTTGGAATTATGGTTTTCTCCGGATATATGCCCTGGAGTAGGATTGCAGGATCATACGGTAGCTCTATTTGTAGTTTTGTAAGGAACCTCTATACTGTTCTCCATAGTGGCTGAACCAGTTTACATTCCCAACAATAGTGCAAGAGGGTTCCCTTTTCTCCACACCCTCTTCAGCATTTATTGTTCGTAGACTTTTTGTTGATGGCCATTCTGACCTGTGTGAGGTGATACCTCATTGTAGTTTTGATTTGCATTTCTCTGATAATTAGTGATCTTGAGCATCTTTTCATGTGTTTTTTGGCCATCTGTATGTTTTCTTTGGAGAAATGTCCATTTAGGTCTTCTGCCCATTTTTTCATTGGGTTGTTTGGGGTTTTTTGATATTGAGTTATATGAGCTATTTGTATATTTTAGAAATTAAGCCCTTGTCAGTCACATCATTTGCAAATATTGTCTCCCAGTCCGTAGATTGTCTTTTCCTTTTGTTTATGGTTTCCTTTGCTGTGCAAGAGCTTGTAAGTTTGATTAGGTCCCATTTGTTTATTTTTGCTTTTATTTCTATTGCCTCAGGAGACTGACCTAAGGAACCATCACTATGATTTATGTCAGAGAATGTTTGCCTATGTTCTCTTCTAGGGGTTTTAGGGTGTCATGTTTTATATTTAAGTCTTTAAGCCATTTTGAGTTTACTTTTGTGTATGGTGTGAGGGAGTGTTCTAACTTCACTGATTTACATGAGGTTATCCAGCTTTCTCAACATCACTTGCTCAAGAGACTGCCTTTTCTCCATTGTATATTCTTGCCTCCTTTGTCAAAGGAGGGCATTATTTCTTAATAAATATTAAGAAAATCCCCCCTTTATCTGTGGTGTTTGTTCACTCTTTCATTAGGTATTTATTGAATGCCTACTAAGTGTCAAGTAGTGTGCTTGGTTTTGGGGAACAGTGGTGAAAAAAACAAAGTCCCAGCCCTCATAGAACTTATATTTTAATGGAGAGAGACAGGCAATAAAAAAAAATAATATTCCAGGTGATGCTAAGTAGAATAAAATAATAAAGCATTGTAAAAGAAGCAGGAAATGCCTGAGATGGGGGAGTTGCTATTTTATACATAGTGGCCAGGGAAGGCCTTTCTAATAAGGTGACATTTGGGCAGAAACCTGAAGGAAAAGAGGAGGTAAGACATGCAGATATTCATTCATTTCAAAAATACTTATTGAGTACTTACCCTGTGCCAAGCACAATTCTAGACTCTTGGGTTACAGCAGCAAACAAGGCAGACAAAAAAAAAATCTTGCCCCCCGTGGTTCACACAATCAAGTGGGGGAAGAAACAAGCAATAAATGTAATAATAAATTCAATGTGTACTATGTTAGTAGGTGGTATGTGCTATGGGTAAAAGAAAAGGTAGAGTAGGCTAAGAGGGATCAGGAGTGCCAGATCGAAAGAGTTTGCAAGTTTAAATAGATGACATCATGAAGGGCCTTGTGGGCCATTGAATGGATTTTGGCTTTTACTCTGAAGTAGATGAGAACCACTGGAGAGTTTTATACAGAAGAGTGATGTGACATAACTTTCATTTTTGAAGGATCAATCTGAGTGCTGTGTTGAAAACAGACTTTATGAAGGAAAGAGAGAAGTAAAGAGAATCATTAAAAGGCTATTGTCATCACCCAGGCAGGGGATGACAATGACTTGCAACAGGGTGTCAGCAATGGTAAGAGCAAGTGATTGGATTCTGCTTATATTTTGAAGGTAAAAATAAAAGTGTTTCCTGACATACTGAATGTAGGGTATGAGAAGAGAGGAGTCATGGATGACTATAAGATTTTTGGCCCCAACACTGGAATGATGGAGTTGCCATCAACCGAGGTGGGAAAGTTTGTGATTAAAGAAGTTTTGGAAGGGTGAGGGAAGATCAAGAATTCAGTTTTGCACGTAAACTGTTTATTAGACAACTAAGTGACGATGTCAAGTAGGAAGCTGGATGCGTTCTAGACTGGTGTTCTAGAGAGAAATCTGGGATGTATATATATGTTTATATTTGAGGGTTGACTACAAACAAATGCAGTTGAAGGGTATGAGACAAGATGAAGTCACCAAGGGAGTAGTGAATATAGATACTGCAGAGAGAGGGTCTAGAGATTGAGGCCTGGGTGGAGAGATGAGTAGGAGGCAGCAAGGGAAACTAAGAAGGAGCACTCAAAGAGGTAAAGATAGAATGAGCCTGTATCCATCTGGGAAAAGAGAATTCCGATGAGAGGGAACAGCAAGTGCACAGACCCTAAGGCAAGATTCTGTATGGCATTAGTGTTTGTCTTTTATTATTTTTTCTGTATGCAGAAAATTTTACTTTTATGTAGTCAGATCTATAAATCTTTTTATGGTTTTGGGGTTTATGTCAGGCTTTGAAAGGCCTGTTAAAGTCATCCCACTACCATTTAGTGTTTCCTTACTAATTTAAAATACCAAATTTATCATACACTAAATTCCCATATGTATTTGGATCTGTTTTCCATTGATTTGTCTGTCTAATCGTGCACCTGTTTCAAACAGCTTTAATTAATGAAGCTTTATAATATGCTTTATATGAGGTAGGTCTATCCCCTCTCATTGCTTTTCTCCTTCAGAGTTCTTCTGGCTATTATTGTATTTTTTTCATAAGAATCTTTGACTCTGTTTTTGCCCTCAAATTCTATTTGTATTTTTATTGGGACCATGTTAAAGGTAGTGATTAATTTAGGGAGAATTGATATCTTTATAATATTGAGTATTTCTAGCCAGGAGTAAAGTATGTCTTTCCATTATAATTATTCCTTTATGTACCTTAGTTGCATTTAAAATTTTTTCATCTACATATTATATTTTGCTTGATAACTTTATTCATAGGTCATATATCATTTTTCTCTTATAAATGGAGGTCTGTCTTTCCTTTATGCTCTCTAAGTAGTTGTGGTTTACATATAGAAATGTATTTGTTGTTATATATCATTTTGGTATCCATTCACTCTACTGCATCTTATTGTTTATAAGATTTTTCTGTTGATTTTGTTGGACTTGCCTGGTATACAATCAAAGCATCTACAAATAATGAAAATTTTGCATCTTTCTTTCCAGTTTTTTAAAGAGTTTTATTCATATATATTTTATCTACCATAAAATTTACCTATTTATAGTATACAATCAATGGGTTTTCGGTATATTTACAGAGCTGTGCAAGAATCGATGACATTGAATTATAAAATATTATCATGATCCCCAAAGGAAATCTTGTACTCATTAGCAGTAAATCTCCATCCTCCCCTTCTCTCTTGGCCCTGGGCAACCACTAATCTACTTCCTATCATTATATGTGTACCTATTCTGGATATAGCATATCAATGGGATGATATGATATACAGGTTTTGTGTCTGGTTTCTTTCACTTAATGTTTTCAAGGCTCATCCATGCTGTAGTACCTATCAATACTTCATTCCTTTTTTTAATGTGGCAAAATATGTATAACTTAAAATTGGCCAATTTAACCATTTTAAAGTATACAGTTCAGTGGCACTAAACATTCACGTTGTTGTGCAACCATCACCTCCATCCATCTCTAGAATTTTTCATAATCTGTACCCATTAAATAATAAAGTCCCATTCTCCTCTACCCACAATCCCTGGTAACCACTATTCTACCTTCTGTCTCTATGACAGAAACTATTGTAGACAGAACTGTTGTAGTTTCCTCATGTAAGTGCAACCATACAATATTTGTCTTTTTGTGTCTGGCTTATTTGGCTGAATCATATTCTAGCATATAGATATACCACATTTTGTTTACCTGTTCGCCAGTTGATGGACATTTGGATTGTCTTCGCTTTTTGGCTATTATGAATAATGCTGCTATGAACACTGTTGTACAAGTTTTTGTATAGACATATGTTTTCATTCCTCTTGGGCATATACACAGGACTGGAATTGCTAGGTCACATGGTAGCTCTATGTTTAACCTTTTAAGGAACTGTCAAACTGTTTTCCAAAGCAGCTCCCACCAGCAATGTAGGAGGCTTCCAATTTCTGTCATCTCTACCAACACTTGCTATTAATTTTTAAAAAATTATCATCATCCTAGTGGTATAAAGTAGTATCTCATTGTGGTTTTGATTTGCACTTCCCTAATGACTAATGCTGTTAAGCACCTTTTCATGTGCTTATTGGCCATTTGTATATCTTTGGAGAAATGTATATTCAAATGCTTTGTCCATTTTTTAATTGGGTTGTTTGTCTTCTTATTATTGTTTTTTAGGTGTTCTTTATATGTTGTGGATACAGGTCCCTTGTCAGATATATTATTGGCAAACAGTTTCTCCCATATTGTGGGTTGTGTTTTCACTTTCTTGATGGTATCATATGAATCACGAAAGTTTTCAATTTTGATGAAGTCCAATTTATCTATTTTTTCTTTAGTTGTTTACACTTTTGGTGTCATGTTCTGCAAACCATTGCCTAATCCAAGGTCATGGAGATTTACGCCTGTGTTTTTTCTTCTAAGCGTTTTATAGTTTTAGCACTTCAAAACTAAAATACATAGTATTACCAAGGAGCCAATCACATGGAAAAAGTTATTCAACTATTTGAAAATTTATAATATAGTTTTATGTAGATAAGTATAGATATAGATATATCTTTATGAACTTAGAAATAACAAGATCTATTGGTGGGTTTAATAACTATTATAATTTTGAGGTACTGATGAGCATGATGATATTTTGAGATATCTACAACAAATGTAACATGATATGAGAATATCTGTGATTTCTATTGGTGATCAAGTCATAAGTGCTGTTGATACTACTTTGGTCTGTTGCTTACATCATAACAAAAGGCGCTGTTTCATTTTAGTTAGAGGTTAGTAGAAATAAAGCGTAATTTTTTTTCCTTTTGGACTAATTGGATTCAAATTTTATCTAAATACTCTAATTCGCTCTAATTCCAACTGAAGTTTGAAAACATGCATAATTTACTTTCTGGTCAGATTTATTCAAACAGTTCTCAGAAGAGACAAGTTTGTTGAGGCTACCAGCTGCTCTGGGTATTCTCAGGTGGAGAGCTGTGCTCAGTTGTAAAGGAAAAAAATACCAAATGCTAGAAATAGATCCCAGAAGAGAGTGTCTAAGGGAAAAGTTTAATGAGGGGTTATATTTACTAGCTCACTGGAAACAGATGCCACCCTCTAATAGTCTGTAGATATATTTGCTATTATTATGGTTTTGAATAGGTAGCACATTTTCATTGTTCGAAAGTCAAACTGATACAACAAGGAATCCACAGAAAAGTCTTACTCTCACATATAGTACCATTTACCTTCCCCCAGCCCCTACAGATAGTGATTCTTTATGAAAATGAAAGCAAATATATACATTTTTACCGCTTTCTTATACAAATGGCAATATACTGTATATACTGCTTTTCACTGTGCACTTTTCACTTAATAGTATATCCTGGAGATCTTTCCATATCAGTGTATCAGAGGATGAGCGCCCTACAGTGGGAATGTACCTGTCATTATTTGCTTCATACATTCTGTTTGATAGACCCTAGAATGGTTTCCAGTCTTTCCTATTTGTTGGTCTATTTTTAAACTTTTACACATTTTATTTAGAACTTGCATTAGTCTAGACTCTTTTGGTTGTAAGTGGTAGGAATTCAATTTAAATTAGTTTAAATTAAAAATGGGATGCTTATACTACTGAGTGGTGACTCAGTCTTCCCTCCTTTTTTTGCATTCAAACCACTGTGAAACCTTTGGCTTTTCTTTTCTTCTGGTCTAAGATTCTTTATTTTTTTAATTAGAATTTAATTACCTGATGTGTTATATGTTCTTTATAATAAATACACATGGTCAGATTACTCTAAGAATAATTGTACACCAATATTTAAGTTCTCTCGGCACCATAGAATTCCTTAGACTATTTAAGTCAGATTTCACAGGCTAGTATTGCAGACATACATCTCCAATTGATGGCATATCTGGCTGACCACATTATTATCTGTAAAAATTCAACATATATTGAATATTCACCTTTGCTTTTACAACACACCTCTGGCCTTTGCTTCCCTTCTTTACCCATTAGCCCACTACAATTCAAATATCACTGCTTGGAACCTCCTTGATCTTAAATCAAAAGCAGAGTCAAGCCCAGGAACCATATGTCAATCTTCTGTTAGAAGATGGCCATCCAGATGATTCATAGCATGCCTACATAAAGGTCTTTTTTAGATAAGCATCAAAATAAAAGCACAAAATTTAAATATTCTCATGGAGGCCTCATATTCTCCCAGGATGATTTCTGGAATCACAAGTGGGGCAAGCACTGGACTTCAGTATAAGTTTCCAGGAATATTTTAGGTGCAAAACTAGGAGTCTAACACAGAGAAAGAGAGAACTTGATCCAAGACAAAATAAGCATTCCTGAAGAATGACCAGACTGTTGCCCAGGAAGTGGGGATAATCTGCACTTCAGAACTTCAGCAAGCTGGGAAGTACCTGCTACCGCCAGAAATCAGCTTAGTGGGTGGAGCAGTTGGCCTGGCCTGCATCAAAAAGGTCATCCCACCCAGTGTCTGGAGAACTTTTTAAAAAAGACATTTGAAGGGGCTGGAAAATTAGAACTGTATGATAAAAAGTGAAGTGAATTGGTGTTATTCAGTTTGAGGATGAAAAGAATGAATTTGAGTTGAATATATGAATCAAGATGAAGATCAGTTCATCTCTGTAGGAGGAAGAGAAAATAAGTGACCTTCACTTGCAGGTAGATAGTGAATGAGGACACATTCTCTGAGAATTAGAAAACGTTGAGCTATGGAAGAGGATTAGGATTCCCTTTGCTTAAAGGTGAAAAAGGAAGCATCTGTTTATGTGTGGAAGCAAGGTGATAATCAAAGAATCTTGGAGCATTCCTTATTTTAAGCATCATGGTAGTGTCTGTGGCCTTCGCTAAGGGTTGAGGTAAATTGGAAAGGAACTGTGGATGCTTTTGGGGATTTGCTTTGTAGATACAGCTTAAGAGACGATTCACATATCTTCCCCACATCTGTTTTAACCAGTGAAAGATTTAAATTACAGGTGTGTTCCTTCAGGAAATGGCTGGGCCTCTTAGAGGAGAGAGAATGATGAGCTCTGCTCTTTTGTCTACTCTGAAAAGCAACTGTGGCAAGTTTCATGTTCTCACCTAATTGAATGAGTTCCCTGGGATTAATCTTCTCTCAGGCTATTCTGCAAGACATACAACTTGACATCTTGTCTGTTTGGGGTTTTTTTCCCCCATCAACCCTGGTGCCATAGTCCTAGGGTGACCTTGGTTTCTGAAAAAGATTTGTAACACCTGGTTTGAGAAGAACCTGCTTGGGAATAGTGGTATGGATAACTTAATAGTTATTCACTCTGCACCTACTCTATGCCACACACTATTCTAACTACTTGGAAAACAGCAGTGAATCAAACATACAGAGTTCCCTGCCTTCATGGACCTTACACTATTGTGAGGGGAGAAAGAATATAAACAATTTTTCTTTTTATTTATTTCTTTGTCTCTGTTTAGAGGTTCTTATTCTCATTTTTTTCTGGAGAGCAGCCTGAATGGTGACCCCATCATCATCTGTATGTATGATTCTGGAAACCCATATGGTTTGGGCGGGTTTGTGGGGGACCCATAGAGAATACACCTCGGTAACTGTCAGCATACGACATTCCTTGCATCTAACCACCAAACTAATTTTTTTTCTTTCTTTCTTCCTTTTTATAATTATTTTTTATTGGCGTATAGTTGCTTTACAATGTTGTATTAGTTTCTACTGCACAGTAAATTGAATCAGCTATATGTATACATATATCCCCTCTTTTTTGGATTTCCTTCCCATTTAGGTCACCACAGAGCACTGAGTAGAGTTTAAACAATAGATATTTTAAAATAAGTAAATTGTATAGTATGTTGGACAGTAATAGGTGCTACTGGAAAAAGAAAAGGCAGAGCCAGGGAAGGTGGATTGAGCATGCTGGGTCTCAGAGCAGGAAGTAGGTTGCAGGATTAAGTAGGGTGGCTAGCATGGGCCTCTATGAGAAAGTTAGTTTTGTTCAAAGGCTTAAAAGAAGTGAGGAAGTTATCCAGGTGGACATCTTGCGGGAGAGAGTCCTAGGCCAAGGGGACAGCCAATGGAAAGGCCTTGAGACAGAAGAATGCTTTGAATGCAAAAAACAGCAAGGAGGCCAGTGTAGCTGGAGAGGAGGAAGTGAGATGAAGGGTAGTAGAAGAGGAGGGCCAGGTCACGAGGACCTTGTAGATCACAGGAAGGGCTTTGGCTTTTACTCTGAGGAAGATGGCAGTCATTGGCGTGTTCTGAGCAGAGGAGGGTCAGATCTGATTGCTGCTTTAGCAAGATTGCTCTGGCTGCTGTGTTTAGAATAAACTGAAAGCAAGTGAGGTGCATGGTTCTGATATCCACAAATTGGATTACCACAGTTTAGTTAAATAACAGCGTCCCTAATAACACACTTCACATTTCAGTTATCATCACATACTGAGTAATTGCATAAAGTACAGATTGTGCTGGTTGCTCTTTTCAGTCCACAAATCACTACGTAAATAACAGATGTGCATCACGATCAGTGAACAATCACTTCACTTCTTTTAAAGTCTGTTGGTGATTGGTATTGGTGGTACATGTTATTCAGTTTATGTATAGACAGTGTGTACTTGTGTCACCTCCTTGATTCGCAGTGATAAACCCACACATTTTATAAAAATGAATAATCAGAAAAGGAGGAATTGGCCAACAAAAATGAAAATGCAGCAAAGAAATGAAAAATTATAGAGCTGAAAGTGAAACTCGAATCAAAGGTATATGGCATGACAGAAGAAATAGCTGACCAAGGGACCATGGTAATGTTGACACTGCCCCCATTTGACAGACCCATGCTATGCAGCCAGAGGAACTCAGTGCACGTAAACTTTCTAACATAAATGAGGAAAGTTGTAACATAAAGAATAGATATCCCAGAGGAGGTGACACCAGCAAGAAGTTCACACTGAAGGAACTCAGAGATATTTCACAATATAGAAAGTGCAAAGGATAAAATGGTGGAAGCCGATCCAAACTTCAAAAGGAGTAGGGCAATTCACCAAAGCCTGAAGAGAGGTTCTCTTAGTATTGTAAGTTATGGCAAGAAGGAGGTAAGTACTATTCAAACTACCCTTGATAAGTTTTTTACAAAGACATGGAACACTTACTTCTCAATGTTTCTAATGTTTTAAATTACAGTGTACTAAGTAAATATTATTTTTACGATTTTTCGTTCTCTCTATACACTTATCGTGAAATAGTGAGTTTTCACCATTTTGACAAAAAATTTTAAATGTCACAGAACAATTGGAATTTTCCCCAATGATTGCTTTGCACTGTTTCAGTTGGGAGTCATTTTCAACATCCCACACTGCTATGCACGGTGAGGACAGCCTGTATTTAGTGATAATGAGTAGATCTGGGGCTTGACCTAGAAGCTAGTGGCTGCAGTGAAGTGGAGGTGGTCTTGTAGTTGAAGGCTTTTTGTTGCTCCTTTTCAGTAGAAATTCTAGAACCCTCGACAGCTGTGAGAGATTTGTATCAGTGACTTGTTCATATAACCAGCTCAACAGCCTGATGCTTGGTGGTATGAGGAGAGGTGCCAGGAAGATCCCACAGTCCCAGCCCTTCTCTCTCTTGTTGCCACTGTACCCTAAAATGCTGCCATTAGAGATTTAGTCCTTCAGGTTAAGCACTGCCCCTCTTGAATCATTAAATAATATATTCCCGCAATGGCAATTATGAGAGGTGATGGATGTATGAACTAACCTTACTGTGGCGGTCCTTTGCAATATATATGTACATTCAGTACAAAGGAAAGTATCAGGAAAGACTGATACAGCAAGTAAGCACACTGTGAAACTGCAGGAAGAAAGGGACATTGAGGTTCCAGAAAGGGCATCTTTTTAAAAAAAGTAGAAATAAATTTGGCAATTTGTAACAAAAGCCTTAAAGAGTATGTTCCCCTCGCCCACACCATACACAAAAATAAACTCAAAATGGCTTAAAGACTTAAATATAAGGCATGACACCATAAAACTCCTAGAAGAGAACATAGGCTAAACATTCTCTGATGTAAATTGTAGCAATGTTTTCTTAGGTCAGTCTTCCAAGGCAATAGAAGTAAAAGCAAAAATAAACAAATGGGACCTAATCAAAGATAAGCTTTTGCACAGCAAAGGAAACCATAAACAAAAATGAAAAGACGACCTACAGAGTGGGAGAAAATATTTGCAAACAATGCAACCAACAAGGGCTTAATTTCCAAAATATAAAAACAGCCCAGACAACCCAATCAAAAAATGGGCAGAAGACCTAAATCATTTCTCCACCAACAAGGGCTTAATTTCCAAAATATAAAAACAGCCCAGACAACCCAATCAAAAAATGGGCAGAAGACCTAAATAGACATTTCTCCAAAGAAGACATACAGATGGCCAAGAGGCACATGAAAAAATACTCAACATGGCAAATTATTAGAGAAATGAAAATCAAAGCTACAATGAGGGGACTTCCCTGGTGGTCCAGTGGTTAAGACTCCATGCTCCCAATGCAGGGGGCCCGGGTTCGATCCCTGATCAGGGAACCAGATCCCACATGCATGCTGCAACTAAGAGTCTGTGTGCCACAACTAAGAGCCTGCATGCTGCAACGAAGATCCTGCACGCGGCAACGAAGATCTCATGTGCCTCAACTAAGATCCAGCACAGCCAAGTAAGTAAATAAATAAATAATAATAATAATAAACTACAGTGAGGTACCACCTCACACCAGTCAGAATGGCCATCATCAAAAAGTCCACAGATAATAAGTGCTGGAGAGAATGTGGAGAAAAGGGAACCCTCCTACGCTGTTGGTGGGAATGTAAATTGGTACAGCCACTATGGAGAACAGTATGGAGGTTCCTTAAAAAACTACAAATAGAACTACCATATGATCCAGCAGTCCCACTCCTGAGCGTATATCTGGAAAAGAAGAAAACTCTAATTTGAAAAGATGCATGCACCCCAATGTTCATTGCAGCACTATTTACAATAATCAAGGCAAGGAATCAATCTAAGTGTCCATCGACAGATGAATGGATAAAGAAGATGTGGTGCATATATACAATGGAATATTACTCAGCCATAAAAAAAGAATGAAATAATGCCATTTGCAGCAACATGGATGGACCTAGAGATTATCATACTTAGTGAAGTAAGTCGGACAGAGAAAGACAAATATCATATGATATCGCTTATATGTGGAATCTAAAGAAATGATACAAATGAACTTATTTCCAAAAGAGAAATAGACTCACAGACATAGAAAACAAACTTATGGTTACCAAAGGGGAAGGAGGGGAGGGATAGATTAGGAGTTTGGGATTAACAGATACACACTACTGTATATAAAATACATAAATAACAAGGATTTACTATATAGCACAGGGAACTCTGTTCAGTATCTTTTAATAACCTATAATGGAAAAGAATCTGAAAAAGAATATGTGTGTGTGTGTGTGTGTGTATAACTGAATCGTTTTGCTGTACACCTGAAACTAACACAACATTGTAAATCAATTATACTTCAATAAAAAAATTTTTTTAAATGTGTTTCCCTTTGACCCAGTGACTCCATTTCTAACTCCAATTCTAAGAGGGTCTATCTGAAGGGAAGTAGACTAAAAATTATGCACAGAATTGTTTATCATGTTAACTTTTATTTCCAAAATGTTAGAAATGACAGTGGGAGAATGTTTAAATAAATGTATGATACATACAAACGATGTAATATTTTATATCCTTAAAAATATATTTATAAACATGGGGAATTTTCTTTGGGTTATCATGAAAATATCAGGGGAAGAGTTTGTGAAATAATATAAATTGAGAAAATAAGAACACAGTGTTGTATTTACTGTGTTATCACATTAAAAGTACATAGAAAAAAACTGGAGGAAAAAAATGCCAAAATGTTATTATGGTTACTTCTGGGTGTGGGGATTGCAGGAAATTAAAATGTACAAAAGAAGTGTATGTGAGTTATTAAAAAAAATAATAATCCACGATAATACAGGCTCTGGAGCCAGACTGCAGAGAAGCCACACGGAGCTTGAGTAAATTCCCTAGCCTCTCTGTGCCTGTTACCTCATCTCTAAAATATGGATAATAGTTGTATTAACCTCCTGGCATTATTATGGAGATTAAATGAGTTAATACTTACCAAACATTTAGGTATCTAGTATATAGTAAAGTGTTCAATAAATTTTAGCTATTAATAGTATTATTGACATTTGTACAGTTACAATGAAAGTTTATTTTTTAGTCATTTTCTACACTTCCACTCCTCAAGAATAATCATTGTTAACAGTTTGATAGGGATCCATCCAGTCCTTTTTTATGCAAACACACACACACACACACACACACACACCAGTCATTGTTTCTGATTGTACAAATACACACACACATGCACACATATGTGTGACCCACATACACAATATGTGTGACACACATATGTATGTATGTACACACAGACCTATAAATATACATACATATATGTACACATTTATATACTTATGTATATATGTGTGTATTTATAAACACAAATATTTAAAACAGAAGTGGGATCATACAATGAATACTATCAAACAACTTGCTCTATTCTAACTCAGTGATATACCAGTATATTGTGGACATCCTTGTATGTCAGTAATGCAGATCTACTAATTTTTTGTAATGGCAGCATTAGTATTCCGGAGTTTGTGCCATATTTTACTTTACCAGTTCCTTACTAATGAATATTTAGCTTCCTCTCAAATTTCTCACCATTACAAATAATATTGCAATGATTCTGACCTTATACATACATTTTTACACTTATATGAGTATTTTTGCAGGACAGATTCCTAGAAGTGAAATGTTTGACTCAAAGTTATATGCCTTGAGAGTATTGATGGATATTTCTGATTTCCCTTCCAAAAAAGTTGTACTAGTTTATCAATATATAAGAATGCCCTTGGGCTTCCCTGGTGGCGCAGTGGTTAAGAGTCTGCCTGCAAATGCAGGGGACACGGGTTCGTGCCCCAGTCCAGGAAGATCCCACATGCCATGGAGCGGCTAGGCCCGTGAGCCATGGCCGCTGAGCCTGTGCGCCCGGAGCCTGTGCTCCACAATGGCAGAGGCCACAACAGTGAGAGGCCCACTTACCGCAAAAAAAAAAAAAATAATAAGTAAAAGAATGCCCTTTTCCCCAGAGCTTCATCCACTCTGAATATTATCAGTCTTTAAAAATTTTCTTACCTATTAGGCAATATGGTACCTCATTAGGGTTATAATTTGCATTTCTCTGATCTCTGTTGAGGTTGAGCATCTTTTCATATGTATATAGGTCATTTGCATTTCCTCATCTGTGAAGTGCTTGCTTAAGTTCTTTTCTGTGAGTTATTTCATTTTATTTATACTTCTCTGTATTTAAAAAGGAGATAAATATTTTGTATTTATGTAACCTTGTGATCCATTCTTTATCAACCATAGTAGGAGAGGAAAGTATTTACAATCCAAAAGAAGGGAAAATTTAAATATATATATTTTGTTATGAGTTTCTTTGTGGGGGGAAGGGGGCCAGGAAGCAAATTTAATTGTTTAATTCTGCTTTATCTCAACTTAGTATTAAAATGGTCCTCCTTTCATTCCCTGGGCCTCCACAATTGGAAGATGCCATTTGATGAATTCAAATTCACCATGGACCTCTTACACATTTGTCTAAGTCACTGAAGTTTAAACTTCTAAAATTTAACTCAATAGTTCTCAGTTCTATAGTTTAAAAAAAAGCCGTCTTTGAGGTTGATCCAGAAGGAAGTGGAGGACCGCAGTTATTTGATATATTCAGGCCCATTCTAACAACCCATTCTAACCGTTTAGGCAGAGGCCGATGCATTTTTTTTTTCTTTCAGAATTCTTTCAGAATGACCTCATAATTGAACAGCCCCTGTAGGCTCAGCGTTGAAGAAGAATGAGTTTTTGAACGGTGAGGAGGACATGTTTTTAAACAGAGGCAAACAGTGCTGATTATTTACACTGCTGCTATCAAGGGAATCTGAGCAAGAATGGCTGGAAATGCTCCTGTGATCTACACTGAGTTGTCCAAGGGAAAGAGACGTGGGGTGGGGGGACTACCCTGTCCTTAGTTATCACCAGTAACATCGGTTTAAGGACATTTCTGTAGTCAGACATAGTAAGTATTAACTTCAGTAAATCTGGTACCTCCTAGACCCTTTTCACTTACATATTGCATGAAAAGACCTCCAGATGCTTTCTGACATTTTGATTCAGTGTCCTAACTCTTAAATTCAGCTTGAGCATTGTGTGTAATCTTGGATCCATCAGCGAGCAAGTATTTACCTTGACCATAATTAGTATCAAGGGAGTGTTATTTCAGGAAATAAGTTTAGACTACTAGAATCTCACACCTTAAAGGGCATCAAATCTAATCCCACCTGAGCCTTGAATATCCCTTCCAGGTCTCCCCCTGCCCCTCCAAGTGGGGAGGTAGCCTCAGCTCATTTCAGATCTCTCCAGTGACATGGTGATGACTGTTCTATGAAATAGCCCAATCCATCTGGAAAGAGTTCTGACAGATATAAAGTTCTTTTTACTGAACAGAAATTTTTCAGTAGATTCAACCCATTGATCCAATGGGAGTCCAGTGGTGCCTTCCAGAACACATTTACTCTCTCTTATGTACCACAGGCCTGTAAGTATTTGAAGATGGCCTGTTCCTTTTCTGAAGCTCCACCCCACTCCCCCTCCCCTACCATTCAGTCTGAATGTTCCCAGCTTTTGTGACTTTTCTCATAAGGAGGCCCTGGCTTCTTCTCTAGCCTAATCTCTTGCTCCTCACCTGTGCCACATGGCTTCCTTCTGTTCCTCAAACATGTACAGCATATTCTTGTCTCAATGACTTTACACTTTTTCTTCCTGCTACCAGAAATGCTCTTCCCTCAGAAAGCAGCAAGGTTTGTTTACTTACTTCATTTTGCTTAAATATCAGCTCCTCAGAGAGGCCTTCCCTGACCATCATCTCGAAAAGAACCCTCCTTCCCATCTCCATCATGATCTTTTTACCCTGAAAGATGATTAGCTGTCTGTTTATAAGTCTGTCTATCTCTCCAGATAAATGTAAGCATCATGAGGGCAGGGACTGGGCATGTTTTACCTAGCACTTAGTATATAGTTGTTGATTGACTCAATAGGATATGGTTTTTATTCCTTTCACCTTCCTGCTCACTCTCTGCAGTTTGTCAATATCTCCATCAAAGTGCAGTAGACAGATCTGACAGTAGAAATCTAGCTATGAGACGACCAAGACAGAATAAAGCAGAATCACCACATTATTCAATCAGTGAGTATATACCATGCAGCAGGCACCACGCTAGATCATGGATATGTGACAGTGAACAAGCTCAACAGGGTCCCTGCCTCTGGAGAACTCACTGTCTAGTATCTTAAAGATGTCCTTCTAGTATGATGAAGTCTTAAGGTCACATTTGCTCTTTTGGTGTGGCCATATCACACTGGAGAATTTATAGTCAGCTAAAACTTGAAGCTCCTTATCATGAGTGCTTTTTGTGCTCAAATGCAAAAATCATGTACTCTATTAAATTTCATTGGTCTAAATTCTGCCTATCATTCTTCTAAGTCACATTATTTTGGGATCCCATTTCAGTCAACCAAGATGTTTACTAGCCTTTCCAGCTTTGTGTCGTATCCAAGTCTAATAAGTGGCCTTCTATTGATGCAAGTCATCAATAAAATCATTGACCAGGGCTTCCCTGGTGGCACAGTGGTTGAGAGTCCGCCTGCCGATGCAGGGGACACGGGTTCGTGCCCCGGTACGGGAAGATCCCACATGCCTCGGAGCGGCTGGGCCCGTGAGCCATGGCCGCTGAGCCTGCGCGTCCGGAGCCTGTGCTCCGCAACGGGAGAGGCCACAACAGTGAGAGGCCCGCGTACCGCAAAAAAAAAAAAAGCAAAAAAAAATGATTGACCAAGACAGACCTCAATGGCACACCACCAGCAGATTACTTCCAGCTCAATACCCAAGTGATAGTACCTACAAATGCCTTGATGCTGTCCAGATTTTCTGCCTACTATGTTTCCAGGTTTACCAATCTGGAAACCCTGCCAAAGAAGGAGTTGAGGTTAGTCAGATATGCCTTGCCCCTAGTGAACCTATTTTGGTCCCAATGATCATTTATGACCCTGGCAACCACTACAAATTCTATTAGGTGCACCTAAACCATCCATTTAATGTTCCATTTTTATAGCTTTATCCGATATCAACATCATGCTCATAAATTTGTAATGTCCAGAATCATCTAACCTTTTGCCACTTTTGAAAATCAAAATAAGTATTTATTTCCTTGATTTCAGGTTCTCTCCTATTTTCTCTGATTCCTCAAACTCTGGCATGATAGCATGATAGCATTCTCTGTGTGTGTGTGTGTGTTTTCTTTTTTATCTAAGCTCTCTCCTTTGGGGACACAGTCACCTGAGTAAGGACTTTCAAACTCATTTATATATCTCCTATGTGTTCTCTTACACTCTCATCTCAATTTTGGTCTTCCGCTGACTCTCACTAAAGTTCTTTTCTAACCTTTGCAGTCTGAAGCTCATTGCCTTTTTCAGAGAAGACAACACATTTGGAGTTCTGCCATTCTTGAATTCCATCAACATTACTCCTTCAGTCCCAAGCAGCATACCTCTCCCCTGACATTGTTCTTGCTCAGAACATAATGAAGCCCCATGCTGTTCCTTAAAGATGCTAAGCATATCCTCAAATCAGGGCCTTTGCATTTCCTGAACCCTCAGCCAGGAATGCTCTTTACCCAGATATTTGCAGGACTTGCCCCTCACTTCATTTAGATCTCTTGCCAATTGTCTTCTCATCAGAGAAGTCATCCCTAGTACTGTGGGTGAAACAGCACACACATATACCTATAACCACCCCTGTGATCACTCTCTGCCCCTTACCCTGCTCTATTTTTCTTCTTAGCAATTATCACCATCTGATATATTTCTTTGGTTACCGTTTGTCTAGTCCCACTAGAAAATAAGTTGCACAAGGGCAAGAATTTTTGTTTTTGTTTATTACTACAACAGTGCTTGTCACATAGTAGATGCTCAATAAATGCGTTAAAAATTAATGATGCCTACATACTTTTCTTAGCACATTGTCCCGTGAGACCTACATGTAATTTTTCCCCCCCGAAGATGACTCTGAAGGTCCTAACAATAAATAATACTGCCATGAGAATAATGATTGGAAGTGACTGGAAAATAAAACTTAGATCCTGGAATTTTTATGACTTGACCCATGTGATATGCAAAGCCAGCCTGAAGGTCTAATGGAGGACAACACATGTGAGATCACAATACTCACTGGAATTTAGTGGGACCAGCCTAAAGCCTGGAGGCAGAAGGGGCTGCCCTATCACAAAGGAGCATATCTGCTAGGAGAGGGGGTGAAGTCATACTGTATACTAAATTGACATTCACTTAGATATATAGGTGTTGATATGGAAAGAAGTCCATGACATTATGTTAAGTGAAAAAGGCAAGAAATGCAACAACATGTACGTTATGGTTCTACTTATATGCCGTTGGAGGAGGTGGGGAGAGATGTCTAGGGCGTAGAGGGATATATTAAAATATTAATATTGTTATCTCTGAATGGTGTCATTTTATTTTAGATTTTTTGAAAGGTCTTTTTTTGTGTCTTGGGAAATCCCAGAATGCTATTTTAAGGACTCTTGGAATTCAGTGTTTATATGCATTGGAGAGGCAATATATATATATATATATATATATATATATATATATATATATTATTTTCCATTTTCTTTTCCATTATGGTTTATCACAGGATATTGAATATAGTTCCCTGTGCTGTACAGTAGGACCTTGTTATTTATCCATCCTATATATAATATTTTGCACCTGCTAACCCCAAACTCCCAATCCATCCCTCCCCCACTCCCCCTCTCCCTTGCCAACCACCAGTTTGTTCTCTATATTTGTAAGTTCCTTTCTGTTTCATAGATATGTTCATTTTTGTCATATTTTAGATTCCACGTATAAGTGATATCATATGGTATTTGTCTTTCTCTTTCTGGCTTAGTTCACTTAGTATGATAATCTCTAGGTCTATCCATGTTGCTGCAAATGGTGTTATTGCATTCTTTTTTATGGCTGAGTAGTATTTCATTGTGTGTGTGTGTGTGTGTGTGTGTGTGTATACCACATCTTCTTTATCCATTTATCTGTTGATGGACATTTAGGTTTGTTTCCATGTCTTGGGTATTGTAATTAGTGCTGCTATGAACTGTTTCTGAATGGTTTGATTTTCCTTTAAAACAATGGGTGTGGATCATTTCCGCAAAATAACAGAGTTCTCTTTGAAAGGGTCCACAGGGGTCTGGGGAAAGCGGTTGCCTCTGGACAGTAACTGGAGAACCGGTAAAGAAGGAGGGATAGTCAGTTTTCATTCAATTTGTGTTTAGACTAGTTGACTTTATACCATGTGCATGTTATTATTTTTTTAAGAATGCATGGGCTTGCAAATCTTTGAATCTGATAGTAGATATTATAGGTATTCTATGGGGGATGTTATAGCTCACCTGACCAGGGAGCAGCTGAAAAGTTATTAAAATTGTGCTGACAGTTTCCTAGAGAAAACAACTAGAGGGACTGTGGCTTTATGCCTAATTCTGACCAACAGGGGGAATCTTTTGGGAGGTAGAAGTGATAAAAACCTAAAGAGGGAGTGAGCAAAAAACCACGGTCTTTGACCTCCAGAAGGGGGATGGCTGAGGAAAGTCTGACGTCCCAGTCCATAGCATGAGACACTGCAAGAGAAGACAATTCAGGAAGGCTGGGAAGCTCTCTGAAATGCCACTCTGACTGCAACTACAAATGATCTGCATAGAGGAAAATGTGGGAAGTTTCTTAAGGAAGCCAGAGAATTTGTAGAGGGAAATCACAGAGAAACTAGTTCCAAGTGTGGGGAGAGTGGTGGTATATGAACTCAGGAATGCAGAAGGGAGCCCGATCATATAGGGCCTCGCAGGCTCTAGCTAAAGCTTTGAACTTTATTCTGAGATGGATCGTTATTGAGAGGTTTTGAGCAAAGGAGTGGCATTAACTGACTTTTGACTTATCAGGACCACTCTGGCTCCCATGTTGAATAGACAACTGGGGACAAGGATGTCAGCAAGGGGGACATTTTAGGAGGTTACTCCAGTAATAAAGGTAAGAGATGTTAGTGGCTTAGACTGAAGGGTCAGTGATGGGGCTGCAGAGACACGGTTATAATCTGGATGTATGTTGAAGGAAGAGTTGATAAGATTTCCGATGGGGTAGACAAAAGATGCTAGAAAAAAGAGAAAAGTCAAGGGTAACTCGAAGATGTTTGGTCTGAGCAAGTAGATGAATGGTGATCCCATTTATGGAGATGGTACCAGTTGAGGGAGGATCGTGTCTTGGAGGGTGGGGTTCATCATTAAGTTGTGGATGTACTGGGCTGAAGATAGCTATTCGATATTCAAGTGGAGATGTTCGGTTGGAGGTATATATGTGAGTGTGGAATTTAGGGAATGGTCGTGGTTAGAGATTAGGTTTAGGACTTCTCAACATATTGATGGCATTTAAATCCAGGGGACTGGAAGAACAAGTGAATACGGCTGTTAGTTAGGCTTTTCTTCCACCACCACCACCCGCTTCCCTGTCCCCTGCCTCCCTCCCGTCTGCCTCCCCTTGTGCCTGGACCACAGGCCTAACTCATCACTTGGATGTATCTCATACACCTTTTCAATATGCTCTGCTCAGAGACCTCTGGCCTAGAGAACACAGGGTCTCTACTCCTTTGACCTTCATGTGACAAAAAACAAAAAGGGTGTAGTAGGCATGGAGAGCAGGTATTGAATACAGGCAGAGTAAGCAGCCACTTCCAAGGGATGAATTCTGGGGTCCTGAGAAAATCTCTTACCCACGACACACAGTAGCTCCCTGAGCTGCTGGCAGAATCCCCCAATCATTCCTTTAGTTCAGCTGGGAACTCGTTGTTGCTGAGGACTCATGATCTCTAGAGGGAAAACTTTGCAGGCCACCTCAAAGAAAAGCACCTTAGAGCCACTAAACTGTTCAACTAATCCACTTTTTAAATTGAGGGAACTTCAATGAATAACCACAGAAGATATTAAAATTATGCTTCATTAGCTTCTAATAGCTAGTTTTAGAGGGGAAAGAGGCAAGAGGGTGAGAGATGCAATACCTTCCCACACGAACACTGTGCCAGGCCCTGTACACGCATTAGCTCAATAATGAACCCTCCCACAGTTCTGTGAGGTAGCAATCATTGGACCCAGTTTACAGATGAAGAATGTGAGGCGCAAAGCGTTTGTCGCTTGCTCAGATTCGTATCTCTAGTTAGCTAGTGGTATAGCCAGTTAATCTCACCTGGAGCCCACCTAGACTCCCAAACCCTCCTGACTCTGCATCTGTCTGCTGCCCTAACAAGGTCGAGAGTGTTAAGTGTTAACACTTAACACTTAGTATAATATTTTAAGGTTGTAGCATATATATTAGTAGTCCATTTCTTTTCATTGCTGAATAGCCTTTGAAAGTTATTTCTTAGTTCCTCCTCCCCCAGCACCCCGATTAAAAAAGGACCAGATGTGAGGCCCCGCGCCATCCAGCTGCTGCTCACTTCTCCAAACTCACCTCTCACCACCCCCGACGCCCTGCCAATCCCCATGCCGCGAGCATACTGGCCTTCTGTCGGATCCTCAGGTGTGTCCCATCTAGTCTACTGCAGTACTGCCGAGAGTGTTAATCAGAGGCCACATCCTGGGGCTCTGGGATTCACAGTATTTATTACCTGTTACCCACCTCTTTGAAATGTTGAGTAGCCATTGTTCCCAGCTTGTCGAATGCTTTCATCCTTAAACCTTAAAAGTTTTTTTTTTTTTTTCTAAATAGGGCAACCACCGTTTCACACCAAGCTGCAAACTATTTTCTGCCCTTAGGCCAAATAAGCAGAGTTATCCTAGGTTTAGGTAAGGTGCACCCTTGGGCCCCATCAGACCCTCATGCTCCCAATGGTAAAGGTTTGGATTCCTGTTAAAATGCAGCTGCCCCTAACACCGATGCTGTCAGATCTTTGCAAGCTTAGGGTGTATGAGTTTCTGACCTTTGCAAGGAGAGGTATATAGGGGGTAAAGTCAGATTTGTACCAAAGACCACAGGAACCTTGGAAGCAGGCTGGCCCAACCAGGAGCGCATGCGCCTTCATGTGTGCACATCCCCCCTACCAGGTGGGTCTAAGGCAGTTTACACAGAGGAGGGGACTTCAATTTAGCAACGGGGGACCAGTGCCGCATCTTACAGATTGTGTGCCTGTTTGGCTGGTGGTTGGGCATCAGGGAGGTGGGAGCAGGATGTCTGTCCTGGTGGGTAAAGCAAAACTGCTCCTTCTGGGGTTTGTTGGGCAGGAAGTTGCTTTCTACCTTCCTCACCTGGGACCAAGAACTGTATTCAAGGGGAACTTGGGCTTCCAAGACAGTCCAGGGGCCCCATCTAGATACAAGAATAGTCTAAAGTCTTGATGGCATTCTTTTCTTTTGAAGTTGTTAGAATAAAACAGTGTGTCATATTTATTCCTTCCTCTGCCAAGACAGCTCGCCTGATATTCTCAGTTGAAATGGATTTTCCCTCCCTGTACTCCTATAGACCTTTGCTTGTACTTCTATGCCAGTGTTTCCAAGCATCATCCTTATTAGCATTATTTATGAGCGCGTCTGCCTCCTCTTCCAGATCAGGAGCTCCTGGAGGGCAGAAACTGCAGTTTATTCATCTCTGTCTCCCAGGGACTGCGTGCAGGGCCCCGCACATCGTAAGCACTCAATAACTGCTGGTTGAATTGAATTATTACTCTCCGCCGCTGTTGTTGTGATTGGCATTCATTCATTTAGTCCATTTGCCCCTTAAGAATCTCCTGCCAAGACTCAAAAGTAGAGACGCACAAGTACAAAGAGACACATTTTTAACAGTTGATGGTTCGGGGTTGTTTTATTTTAAATCGGCCCAAATGAAAAGCAATGTTTTCTTAGGTCTTGCCAGCCAAACAGAAAAGGTTATCAGCAGATTAAGAGGAGTGTTCTCAAACAGCATCAAGTGTCTTTCAGTGTGCCCAATGGGTGGAGAGCTTTGTGTGGCCTCGAAAGCTGGCTGGAAGGCTACTTGGATTCATTCTGATGTATGTCATATTTTCGAGAGAGGTGTTGAAAGCAGAGTCAAACAAACAGCCAAAGTGCCGCTCAGTGCGCTGGAATGGGCGTTACATGAAACCGTGAGTGAGCACCTCTCTGAACGAGGCTAACCCCCAGGTCTTCCCCGGGAGCTACTTGAAAAGCTGAGAAGTGTACGGGAGTTCTCATCACTTAAGGACATTCCCTCCATTCCACACGGGGCAGCGGGCCTCCCGGACACTTTGTACCGACTACATTCTAGCTGTCAGGTTGACTTTATCTTCAACCCGTTGATGGTACCAGTTGAAAACAGCCCATCTTTATAGGCTGACACATTTAGGAACTCCGTGGCATATAAAGTACAGATTCCTCCTGCTGTGATGAGAGAATTGGACACAAAGAGAGATCTAGTATCTGCAGCGCCAGAGGCAAAGGCGCAGGCAGGCAGGCAGGCAGGCAGGCAAGAGTGAATACTTACAACGCACCCATTATGTGCCTGGTCCTGGGCTACAGGTAACGAAACAGATGCGGTGCCAGCCCTTGTGGCGTTTATAGCTTGGTGGAGGGGGAGGGGGACTCAGTGGAAGTGGAGAAGGGGCGGGGGAGGGGTGGGACAGGCATTACAGCAGTAGTTACATATGTCATGAACTAAGTACACACTAAATAAGAGCTCTGATGGAGATGCTAAGAGAGCATGTAAGGGAAAGTCAGACCCAGCCTGCAAGGTCAGGGCAGGATTTTCTGAGGGAATACGTTTTAAACAGAGATCCGAAGGATGAGTAGGAATTAACTGAGTGAGGTACGTGTGTCCACGCTGGAGGGGCTAGTGTTCAGGGGAAGGGGACAGCATTTTCCATAGCACTGCAGTAGACTAGATGGGACACATCTGAGGATCCGACAGAAGGCCAGTATGCTCGCGGCATGGGGATTGGCAGGGCGTCGGGGGTGGTGAGAGGTGAGTTTGGAGAAGTGAGCAGCAGCTGGACGGCGCGGGGCCTCACATCTGGTCCTTTTTTAATCGGGGGTGTTGGGGGAGGAGGAGCTAAGAAATAGCTTTCAAAGACTATTCAGCAATGAAAAGAAATGGACTACTAATATATATGCTACAACCTTAAAATATTATACTAAGAGAAGAAAAGCAGTCAGAAAAGGCCACATGTTTTATGATTCCTTTCACATGAAATGTTTAGAAACAGCAAATCCATAGACAAAGAAAAGCAGATTAGTGATTGCCTGGGAGTGGGAATAGGGAATGACAAAAAATGGGCATAAGAGATATTTTGAGGTGATAGAAGGTTCTTGAATTTTGGTGATGATTGTACAACTCTGTCAGTGTATTAAAGATCATTGACATATACACTTAAAAATAAATTAATTGAAAGTTTAAAAATAAAAAAAGAACTAAGCCTTCTGCTCTCCCATGGAGGAAAATGAAACACATTACAGAGAAGAACCTTTTCTCCCATTCAGCCTAACCCTTCCCCCACGCCCCCCTCCAGGGCTCTGCCGCTCTCAGACCCCACTTATAGTCTCTATGGGCAAAAGTGGATATCTATTCATTTATTTGGTACCCCTAGCTCCATGTGGACAGTGGGCACAAGCAGATCACATCTGCAGAGCTATGAATTGGGCACACAGTGGGGTGGTTAGTTATGCAAGGGATGGCTGTCATCTTTGTAGAAAGGAGAACAGAAGTGTCCATGACCAGCCATTGGAAGAGAGTTATTAGAGCCCAATGAACATCTCTGCTTCCCAGAAGCCACGCTCTCGCGTTGGTGCCTGGCCAGAGAGGCAAGGGAAGCTGGGCCATGATAAGAATTAGGAGCTAACTGCTCATCCAGATGTTACGGGGGCAGTGCCATCATTTACAAGCCTCCGTGGTCCCTCGGCCACTTCCAAGGACAGCCTCCATCTGTTAAGTCTCTGCAGCTTTCATGGTAATAGTCACCTAATTGAGGAATTGAGAGTGAAATCAGGGGGAAATCTGTGGCTCATTCACTAGAATAGTGCCTTTCCTGTACCTCGGATGTGAGACAAAAGATCATAACTGATTTCCTACTCTTCCCAAGGGAACAGTTTATAATAGTTTAAAGCAATCAAGCAACAGAATGAATTGGCTTTCTGACCCAACAGTCCTTGGGGAGAGTGCTGTGAAAGGCCACTAAGTTGTTATATTTGTATAATTAAATCTAACATTTTGATCAGTTTGATGAGGACAGTGTTGTCTGTTGCCTTTGAGATCTGTAGAGCAACTCTCTTCTCCGGCTGTGCTGGCTCTGTAGCCGATGTGCATGACTAAGGCCACGGTTTGCCCATATCTTGCATTCTCGCCAACATAATTTTCTATGGAAATCATCGAAAGACAAGAATGGGATTGAAGGAAGTGATAAGAATGAATGCCAAGGTGAATAACTTCAAATGAATGAGTTTCTGAATCGTGGGCACTCGATGTCACCAACCTGCTACTTGGGGAGGGACTTCCTTTATGCCTTTTGATGGAATCCATATTGACTTGACGAAACAGACCCTCTGCTCCCCTAATTTCTCTTTGCTAAAGTTAGCAGTGAACACCACAAAAAAGGGTACAGTTGGACAAGACCACTATCTGTTGCTGGTGAAAGCTTGCACAGAGTCTCCGGTCTGTTACTGAGGTGCTGTCTGTGGACCTTTGGTTTGACTGACTTGACTTCCAGGTGCGGTGCACCCTCTGCTTCCACCCTGTCCACCTCTACGCTCCATTCCGTTAAGAGCAGAGCTACACCTTTTGTATTTACCGGCTCCTCCTCATTCTTGTCTTCCTTCGGACCATCAGGATGCCAAGGGAAGAGACATTCCTTATCATTACCTGCATAGAATACCAAAAATTGAGTCAGAACTTGGTAGAAGATAAATCACTTCCTGGTAGGATGACCCTGGGGAAGTTGCTTGATCCCTGTAAACCCTCCTTTCTCCATTTGTAAAATTGAGATAATAGAACCAACCTCACAGGATTGTCATGAGACTAAAAGTAGTTTGAAACCTGTGAAGTACTTAAAACACTGCCTATATCACAGTAATTGTTCATTCTCTATTCAAGCAGCCACTGAATTAAATACCTAGTATGTATAGGTGCTGCTTCAGGGCATATGGTATATTACATGAGGTTTATATGAGTGTATGAAAGGCAACATGATATCGTGGAAAGAACATGAACTTGTAATCAGAAATCTGGAGTCCAATCACCACTCTGCCTTTTACGTGCTGTGTGACCTCAGGTAGGTTACATGAACTCTCTGATCCTGTTTCTTCATCTGCAGCATGTAAATGATGACACCTTATATGGTTCTTCTGGTAATTAAGTGAGATAATGCACATGAGAGCCTCTCAAATCTCCTGAGGGCATGCCTGTAGACTAATACGTAAGGAATGAATAAATGTGAGACTCATTTTTCCTTCTTCATTAGGCATAAGCCCTGAACCTCAGTCCACCTTCAATCTAGTTTGGGAAGTAACTCTAACATTCTAGATATTTTGAAGATAGCTGAACTAGTCAATAATATTCTGTGTTAATGCCTTATTATTAAGATGTCATATTTTAGAGATCTCAAAAGTCTTACATTGAATCCAGAACAACAAATTGTAAATTTTGGGAAAAGTTCATCGAGTTCTGCCCCTCAGAAGGTGTGTGGCCTTGGGCAAGTCATTTCACCTCTTTCTCCATCTGTAAGATGGAAATAATTCTAGAATTTACCTCATTGGGTGGCTGGGAGGATTCAGTGAAATAAAGTAGGGAATATGCTTCACCCATTGTCTTTTACGTATAGGTACTCGATAAGTGACAACTAGTATTAATATTCAGAAAAGAAAATCAGAATAAAATATTAAGTGCTTGTCTTTTCTAGCTGTTTGGCTGTCATTATCTAATATTAGATCCCCTTATGTTAGGAAGGAAAATTCGACTATTTTGAAGCATATTGCTAGTCTTTGGGACCTGACATTGGAAAAAAAACATCCAAGTCCTCCTATCAAATGCACCATCATATCCAAGGCAAAGACAGATTCAAAGCTCCTGTGCTTGCAATCATGATGTCCTTGTATTGAACTCACAAAGTTCCCTGCTGCCCAGTTTACAGATGGAGACACTGAGGCACAAGAATGCTACCGAGAAGAAATGGCAGGCAAGGATTTGACACTATTAGTTCCTGTCCCCTCTAATTCTGCCTTTTTGTATCCAGTAAACCAAGGTAGTAAGTGAATTCTTATCACTTAATTTGCAAAAATTCCATGACAAGTATTTTCCGTCCCTGCAGTGTGTCTGAAATAGTGACATCATTTAAATGTTTTTCATTTTTATATTTATCTTCTCTCTACTCATACTCTGTTGGAGGCTTTGTGGAGCAGCCTGGTTTCTCCCCTTGATGAGGGGTGTGGATAATGAGACTCTCGAAGGTTCCTTCCAGCTCTGACATGCACTTGTACGGATGTCTCTGGGACTTTCAAGAATGCATGCAATGGGGTTTCCTTAGTAAAGATCCTTGTGAAAGAAGGTTATGTCCACCTTTCCTTGAATGATCCCACCAGATACTTTGGGAAATCACCAGGAATAATTAACGCATTCTGGATGACGCGTGCTTAGCTAATTGGGCTGAAACACGGCATTGGTTAGCAAGTTGGCTGAGTGCCAGGTAGCAGGTGTCTGCATAGCGTTAGCTCTGATTCTTTTTCAAAGAAGGAAGGGAAGGAGGCCTATGCATGTTTTGTTTCTGAGAAACTTTGCCTAGGTTTTGCCCTACTCCCACCCTCATTTGAAAATGCTGAGGGCAAAATAAAACCAAGTTTATTAGCACTAAAATAAAGATTCTTTCTTTTTAATGTAGTTCTCTTTTCACCATTTTCAGTCCGTTTTTAAGAGGTCAGTGCATGTTTCTATGTGTCTTTATTTACCTCTTAGTTTGATCAGAGGCACACAACCAGGATCATTTTATAGGGTCTTGCTTTGAGGCCAGTTGAACTGGGGCTTTTTGCATGGAGATTACTTTTCTCAGTATATTCCCAATTGTTTAATATTTTGCATTTCCAAATCATTTTCATCTTTGGATGAACTTGTAGTTTAGCTCTTCAAACAATAAATTTATATTATTTTCATTTTCCTCCATCCAAGTATTATAAAATTTCTGTTCATCAGAAGCCCTCCAAGAAAAGGTTAAGGATGTTCAGTGATGGGTACATGGATATTTAAGCAGGATTTCTGGATCTTGTAAGTGGGGAACAACATTCTCTACATACCACTGATAAACAAGCATCTCTGAATGTGCATCTGAATCCCGGTCCCCTGGGGTCATTTGGATAAACACATACTTGAGTCTAAGGAGGGAGGGCTTTCCTCAGCCTGAACAGTTGGGGCTAGAGAAACTTTCCCATGGGTTTCCGCATCTTGCTGCAAATAACAGAAGCTGCAAATAACAGACGCTCACGTCAGCTAGCATTATAAGGATTCTTTGGAGCCTCACAGAACTCTGGGACAGGAAGTGGAAAGCCACCAGGAAGCCAGACCATCATTCTTTTGCTGTTGTCTTGCTTCAGCGTTTTCCGGCACATCTACTTCCATCTCTACTTGCGGTAGGGCTTTTTAGTCGTTCTCCCCTGGTCTATCTAAAATGTCTCTCAGTGTTCAGAAGTCCCCAGGCTATTGTGTAAAAAAGAAATGATGTAATTTTAGAAAGGCTATTGGTGGCGTTGATTACTTTTTAAAAAAGAAAACAAAGAGGGGGGCTCAGATAATCCCTGGCCACACTTCTAGCTCTGACTTCTTAGGATCCTGCACATACATATGTGGACATCTCTTAGAAGATAGTCTATCTATCAGGCACCATGTTTCCTCAAGCATACAATTTTATCATCAGTTTGTTAGACTTCTTGAATCACACTGGGTATTAGGCAGTAGTTGCGAATATACCAGTCCTCTATTAGCAAGATGAAAAGTTTGTGGCCCTTGGGAAGCCCTGTAGCCCTCTCTCACCCAGCGCCTTGGCAGACAGCTCTTTTGCCTGCTGCTCTCAAGTTAGCCTCACATCCTTCTCAGAATTGATAAATGAATAAACAAAATGTGGTACACCCACACAATGGAATATCATTCAGCTGTAAAGAGGAATGAAGCACTGACCCATCCTACAACATGCATGAACCTTGAGAACATTACACAGAGTGAAAGAAGCCAGACACAAAAGATCACATAGTGTATGAGTCCATCTATGTGAAACATTCAGAATAGGCAAATCTATAGAGACAGAAAGGGCACTGGTGGTTGCCAGGGGCTGGGAGGAAAGGAGAATGGGGAGTGACTGCTTAATGGGTAAGAGTTTTTTTGGGGGGGTGGTAAAAATGTCCTAAAATTAGATTGTGGTGATAGATGCATAACTCTGAATATACGAAAGCTATCCAACTGTACACTTTAAAAGGGTGAATTTTATGGTATATGAATTATATCTCAATTTTAAAAAATCCTCCCTAGCACAGCACTCCAGGAAACCACCACTAGTGGAGTTAGCTTGTGTCATAAAATGTGAAGTTTTGCTATTTAGCGTTTTAACTCCACTTGTGCTTGGGCTGAGATCTTCTCCAGCTGCACACTGTGCACTTACAGACCTCTGGGTCTTTGCTTCTACAGAATGTTATCACCATTTCTTCTCCCCACATCCAGTACAGATGCCTCTAATACAAATGGAGCATCCTCTGTGAAGCCTTCCCTGACTCCTTCCACCTCCACACTCACCCCAGAAGAATTAAATTCTCCCTTCCCGATATCCAGCAGCACTTTGTGCATCCCTCTTGCCCAGTCCATGTCACGCTGTACTGTGACTGATTGCCTCCTTATTGCTCAGGATTTCCCTCTTGACTGTCTTCCTCATCTTTTGAAAATTAATTTTTATTAGAGTATAGTTGATTTACAATGTTGTGTTAGTTTCAGGTGCACAGCAAAGTGGATCAGTTGTACATATACATATATCCACTCTTTATTAGATTCTTTTCTCATATTGTTCATTACAGAGTATTGAGTAGAGTTCCCTGTGCTATACAGTTGGTCCTTATTAGTTGTCTGTTTTATATCTAGTAGTGTGTATATGTCAATCCCAATCTCCCAATTTATCCCTCCCCCCCCTTTCCCCCTTGGTAACCATAAGTTTATTTTCTACATCTGTGACTCTATTTCTGTTTGGTAAATAGATTCATTTGTACCATTTTTTTAGATCCCACATCTTCCTCATCTTTGTACTTGCAGCCTCTCCACAGGGCCTAGTCCAGAGTAGTCTTCCTCAGAAAATGGACAAAATATTGTCTCAACCCTCAGGATTGCTACAGATTGTTAGGAGGAGACAGATACTCAACTACAATAGCATGTGCCCCAAATTAGACACTTAGATATGTGGAGAGGAAAATGACTGATTTTGCCTGTGGCAATCAAGGAAGAGGCATTACAGAGGAGGTGACATCTGAGTCGAGCCTGAACATATAAATAAGAATTCTCCAGATGGGGGCTTCCCTGGTGGCGCAGTGGTTGAGAATCTGCCTGCCAATGCAGGGGACACGGGTTCGAGCCCTGGTCCGGGAAGATCCCACATGCCGCGGAACAACTAGGCCCGTGAGCCACAACTACTGAGCCTGCGCGTCTGGAGCCTGTGCCCCACAACAAGAGAGGCTGCGATAGTGAGAGGCCTGCGCACCGCAATGAAGAGTGGCCCCTGCTTGCCGCAACTAGAGAAAACGAAGACCCAACACAGCCAAAAATAAATAAATGAATTAATTAATTTAAAAAAAAAGAATTCTCCTGATGGAAGAGCCATGTGTGGTGCCAGGAAGTAGGGAGATGACTTCTAACATTCCAGGTAGAAGAAATAACATAAGCTAGGACAAACAAGTCACAGTGCATGGCATATCCTAGAACTCCAGGCTGGTTATGTCTGGCAACTGAAGAGGGAGGTCAGGGTCATAGCATGATAAGCTTTTGGTACCATATGAAGCAGTTTAGACCTCTTTCTGTGGGCAGTGGGAAGTCATCAGAGGTTTTTTTAAGGAGTGGCATAATCTCATGTAAATTTTAGCATGAATAAGAGAGAATCTAGTGTTGGTCACTATTTCAACAGTCCAGGCAAAAGATAATGAAAATTAAAATTAGGGCAGGCTGCTGTCATGTAAACTGCCTATTGTGAGTGGCCTCAGCTCTACAACCACAATGAACTAAATTCTGCCAATATCTCTGAAGCTTCAAAGAGGACCCCAAGTTCCAGATGAGAATGCAACTGCCAACACTTTGACTGTAGCCTTGCGGGACCCTGACCAGAAAACCCAGCCACTCCATGCCAGACTTCTAACCTACAGTTCTGTAAAACTAATAAATGTGTATTGTTTTAAGCCACTAGGTTATGGTTACAGTAATTTGTTACATAGCAGTAGGCAATTAATATGGGACCATTTGCCATGCATGATTGAATTTACTGTTTACCATCTATGATAAAATATTTCAGCAAATTAGGAATGGAAAAGTTCTAAATTTGATAAAGGACTTCAACCCTCAAATATACAGTGAATATAATTTTCACTGGTGAAATATTGACCATTACCTCCTTAACAATGAGAAAAAAAGCAAGGATATCTGTTATCATCACTTCCAGTTGATATCGTACTTGAAGTTCTAACTAGTGCAGTAAAGGCAAGAAAAGAAACAAAGACGGACAAATTGGAAATGAAGCAGTAAAACTGCCTTTATTTGAGATGGCGTGATTGTGAGTATAGAAAATAGCCATACAAATGAATAAATAAATTTAATAAGGTCACAGGATGCAAGGTCAACATACAAAGATTTATTGTATTTCTGTATACTAGCAACAAACAATTTGAAGATGAAGTTTTAAAAAACTGATACCATTCACCGTAGCACCGAAAACGTAAAATACTTAAGAATAACTTTACAAAGGAAGTCCAAATGAAAACTACATAATATCACTGGGAAAAAATTTGAAATCTAAATAAATAGATATAACATGTTTGTACACTGGAACACTCACTATTGTTATCATTTATCCACAGAGTGATCTATAGATTCAGTTCAATCCTACTTAAAATCACTACAGGTTTTTCTTTCTGGAAATTGACAAGCTGATTCTAAAGTTTATTATTAATGCAAAAGGACCTAGAATAGCCAAGGACAACCTTCAAAAAGGAAGAACTATGTTGGGAGACTTACACTACCCAATTTCAAGACTTACTACAAAGTAGTAAAGTAGTCAAGGCAGTGAGGGAATAAGGGACTGACCTAAGGATAAACTAACAACTAATGGAAGAAAATAAGAGTCCAGAAATAGACCCATACACATGTGGTCAATTGAGGACTCCACTGCAATTCAATGGGGACAGAAAAGTCTTTTAGGCAAATGGTGCTGGAGAAGCTCAATAAATGTACAAAGAAAATGAACCTTGTCTCCTACTTTGCAGTATACGCAAAAATTAATTACATAGATCGTAGGCTGAAGCTTATAAGCTAAGTCTATAGGATTCTAGAAGAAAACGTAAGACGGTATCTTTATGACCTTGGGGTAGACAAGGATTTCTAGGAGAGGACACAGAAAGAACTAAAAATATTGATAAATTGGATTTCATTACAAAATGTTTTGTTCTTTTAAAGACATGGTAGACAAAATGAAAAGGCAAACCATAGAATGGAAAAAATATTCACAGTATATATATCTGACAAAGGACTTTTTTTTTTTCTTCTTCTTCTTCTTTTTTGCTGTACGCGGGCCTCTCACTGTTGCGGCCTCTCCCGTTGCAGAGCACAGGCTCCGGACACGCGGACTCAGCGGCCACGGCTCACGGGCCCAGCCGCTCCACGGCATGTGGGATCTTCCCGGACCGGGGCACGAACCCGCGTCCCCTGCATCGGCAGGCGAACTCTCAACCACTGCGCCACCAGGGAAGCCCCTGACAAAGGACTTTTATCAAGAATGTATAAACATTTTCTACAAATAGGTAATAAAGATAAAACAACCCCATTAAAAATGTAGAACAGGTTGGTAGCAGTGGAGGTGGAGGGAAGTACTCACATTCTGGGAGTACTTTGAAGATAGAACCCAGAGGATTTGCTGATGGAATAAATGGGGATGTGTTAGGAAGTGAGGAGTCAAGGGGGACTCCAAGGATTTGTTGGCCTAAATAACTAGAAGGATGAAGTTATTGCTGAAGTGAGAAAATCATAGAAAATTAGGCTGGGTGGTGGTAATGAGAGGTACAGTTTGGGACTAGCTTAGTCAGTCAGGCAGCTGGATGTGGGAGTCTGGAGGTCAAGACCTGACCTAAAAGGTGGGAGTCATCTGCTTATATTGGGTATTTAGAGCCATGGGACTAAATGAATTCACCTGAAGGGCAAGTGGAGATGGAGAAGTGGACAAGTACAAGGACAGAGCTCTGGGGCACTCCGAATACTTTGTACAGACATCCTCGAAGAGGAAAACATGAGCCCCGGAGTAAGAAGATGTGGGATCAGCTTCTGGCTCTGCTACTCGCTGACTATATAATTCTGGGCAAATCACTAGCTCACTCTGGGTACCAGTTTCCTTATGTGTCAAACATACCTTAGTAACAGTCCTTTGCAAAAGTTGAAAGAATAGCATGAGACACTGTATTGAAAAGTGATGTGTAGTTATAAGATGCTGTATACATGTGTTTCCCCCCAGAGCGGCCCCACCCGGAAATCTCAACCTTCAGCTGGGACTAGTGAACACGGTGGTGCTTTTAAGAGATCAGCGGGATGAAATAGCAAAGTCACTCATCCTGGAGGGGTCGGGAACACTGACGCTCCATAAGCTTGAGGGGTCTGTTGGAAATGGGCAGAAACCACAGCCAAGGTGGAGAGTGAGTGAGAAAACTCCGGGTGCATTAGATGAGGTCACAGTGAAGGGCAGCCGACCAGCAGGACATACCTCAGCCCCTCTTCAGCACCCAGTGAAAGTGTGAGTCTGAGGCCCTTCCTAAAAGCCCCAGAAAGCTACTGCCGCATCTCACCATGTGGGATCCAGCCCTCCATGGGCTAGTCCTCACTGTGAGGAAGGGCACACCTACCGGAGGCCTTGCCTAAGTTCCAGGCACTAAGAAAACCCTGATTGGGTGGTATGAGCCCCTGCTGTCCCCATGTCACAAGCATTCCCCAGTCTCTGTGAGGTCAGCTGCAATTCTTGAGAGCCAACTGCTAGACCCCGTGCATTTTCAAGTTGGAAGATCACCCAGAGATTATTGGTGCCTTTTGTGTGCTGGTACACTAGACGTTCATAGCATGAAAAGGTGTGTTATGGTCGTATACTTAGAGGACATGTCGAGTTAAACCACATTAAAGTGTTGTGTTACTTCAGAAATTCTCAGAACCTTGAATATGTCAAGGTACAGGGCGACATTCTAAGAAGGGCATAGAGAATGAAGTGAGTCCCAAACGTCTCTTACCGCTGAACCGTTTTGTTATTTTTTTCTCCCAAACTAGTCACACCTCTTAAAATCTACATGGAACATATGCTTCCAGTGAGTTCATTTCACAGCTGTAAGAGCAGGGCCTAGAGAGGGGAAAGGACTGGCCACGGTCATGCAGCTGGACACTGGCAGAACCAGGACTGAAACTTGGCTTCTCTGATCCCTAGACCTTTTCCCCACCAAACACACCACGCAGGCTCCCTCTCAGCTCACTTTGTTCCTCAGTGATTTGAATGCAAACCACAAACCAAACAACAAGGCGTATTCTTGATCAGAGAGTAGAAAAATGCCACAGGAAACTTTCCTAGATGTCAGCTCACAAAAACAAGGCTGTTGTTATTTGTGCCTGTCACTGGCTCATTATTGGAGCTCCAGTGTACTCCTAAGCTTTGGAATTGGTAATGTGCCATGAAAATGTTGCTTGTCAATCAGCACAATCAGAGAAAATCACTTTTGGATGAGGTTTCCCCCACATAAATGGCATTTTTTGTTGTTTCTGATTCAAAGCAAAAGGCTTCTTTAGAGCTAAGGCTATTTGCGGCTGACATTCCATGGACACTAAGCTGTGATGGTAGAAACATGAAGGTGGCTGTTTTGAACTCTTTCATTAGAGTGGTTCTGAAAGTTTAGACCCTGGACCGGCAGTGGTACCATCACCTGGGATCTTGTGAAAAATGTAGACCTACTGAATCAGAAACCGTGGGGCTGGGGCCCAGCAATGTTTTCCACCAAGCCTTCCAGGTGGCTCTGAAGGAGCACTCAAGTTCCAAAACTGCTACGTTAGAGAAAAGGAGGCTCCCGGTCAAAGGACAAGAAAGGAAAGCTGTTCAACTTTTCTGTTCAATTTCACTGTGTGAAACCCAGGCAAAAGACATACCTTGTAACAACATGAAGGTCTTTTTTTGTGTGTGTGTGGTCTTGAAAACAAGGGGGAATTAGGTAATAGGTGAGAAAAGCTTATGGAGTGTATTAAGAAAAAGGAAGGAATGAGAAGGGACCCAACCTGGAAAAAGATGAACAAACAAAGGATAAATGCCGGCCAGAAAATGAACCTGTTTGGCCATTTTGCAGGATGCCTTAAGGCAGAGTGTATGTTCTGATTTTTTTGGCTTCAGTTTGTTTTAATTACCTTTCACTTGATGTCTGGAGTTCCTAGAATACAGGGCGTACCAGGAGAGCTCTCTGTTAGGGAAGATAGGAGGTCAAGAGATGTTGTCTGCTTTTCGACCTGCCATTGACTATTAGTGTGACCTGAAGAAAGTCACTTGACCTCTCTGGACCTGTTTCCTGTTCTAAAACATGGAAACGAAAATCTCTGCTCCTTATGAATGCTAAGGCTGGAGATAGAAAGAAGTTTTGAAATTTATCTAAGTCAGTCTCTCAACTTTGCTGGTCTGGAGTCTGAGCCCAGAGATGTGGGCTCTGCTAGGGTTTTTTCTAAGGTTACGGGGCCGATTAGTGGCCACACCAGAGTAAAAGCTGGGTGTCCTGACTCCCAGGCCAGTGCTTGGGTACAGGTACCCTCTTCCCGGTATTCACTGCCTGCCCCACTGGGGTGAGAATATGGGGTGACTGTGCACTGTGGGAGGATGGGTGGGATGGGTGGGGAGGAAGGGAATAACACTTGAGCCCCTCAAGTGGGAATGCAAGGTGGGTGCACTGCTAGCCTTGGTGTCTTCTTTTCCATTGACCTTGGATGAGACTTACTGGTGCTTCAAAGCCTGGATAGTAGAGAGTTAAGGAAAAGAGGCATAAGCTTCTAAGGCCTCTGATTTATGCCTGACTTGTGTGGTGGTCCTCGGTGTGTTCATTCCAGTGACTACAAGGACGAACAATTGCGAGAGACCCACCTGCCCTCCCCATGCAGCCTGGAGATGCCTACCCACTAAAGAAAACCCAAGCAGAGAAAATCAAAGACCCCGCTACCTACCGTGCTTGTGGCACCATCCCCCCAGTGAATTAATGCATAATATTAAATATTGTTTGCTAATATTTATTGAAATACTACTTGGTGGGGGGTACTTTTCTAAGTAGTCTCTGGGTACTGGTCTACTAGGTGTTAATATACGTGCCATGAAAGGGGGGGTTAGATCACATAGTTTGGAGAAACATGGGAGTTATGTAACATTAAAAGGGTTGCTTTGCTGCAGGACTTCTTAAGAGCCTTTAGTCATATGCCAGGTGCATTGTGATTCTCTAAGGACAGATAGTATACAACGATTTCCAAATTTATTTTCCATTGGACTGTTCCTATATTTTTTTTTACCTTTTGTTTTCCCGCAACCCATCCACAGCTATTTAAATACACAAAGAACAATTTAACTCTTGAAATAAGAACATTCATTACCCTTACTTTATAGATAGGAAAACTGAGTCTTAGAGGTGCTAAATGACTTGCCCAAGGTCACCCAGTGAGTAAAAAGCAGAGCCAGGATTTCAGCCTGGGTAGGCTGGTGCTGGACTGGCTCCAGACCACTATGCCTACTGCTGCTTTTATAATAATAATAGCTAAAACTTTTACATCCTTTATTATGTGGCAGGTAAAGTGCTGTATAGTATATGCGTTATGTCATTCACCCTCCCAATAACACTGAGAGGTCCGTGCTACTATAGTCCCCCATTGTCATTGAAGCTAGAGAGGTTATTAACTAAGTAGCTCGAGGCCACATAGTCTGACTAATAGTAGAACTGGGATTCGAGCCCAGTTCTGTCTGGCTCCAAAGCCCGTGCTCTTAACCATGAGGTGCTGCTACCTAACTTCTTCACATACTTAGACACTTTCATGACCACAGCGACTGGTAACTCTTAACATTAGGTGGATCAAATGGCACTCTCGGTGTCTTAACTGACCGTGGCCAGTTAGGAGAAAGTGGATTCCACATAGGCTTCGAGGTAGTGCCCACAGGAAAGCCAAACAGGAAACCGGACATCTCTCATGACGTGTAAGTGTCCCACAGGAGCTACTGACATATCTGCCGGGGAGGGGCTGGCTAGGTGCCGTGCCCCAGACTCCCGGCTGTCAGGCAGAGGCCTCGCCCTGGAATGAGGATGTTTTGTGGACCCTCTTTGTCAGAGCACCCAGCTTTGAGATGGGCCCCCATGCAGTCCGTACTCTTGCAGGAGCTGTTCTCATTTAACAAAGAGGCAACCAAGCCCAACTTGTGGCCTGCTGTATATGCACCCCAAGCTGGCTGCCCACTTGCTGCATCTGCTGGTTGGCAGGCCCTGCCCCATACAGGCTGGGCTGATTTTCAAGCGGGGAAGGAGCACAAGCAACTAAGAGAAGCCTATCCTGATGTTCACAGCCGAGTGTGAATACAAGGGATAGACTAGGCTCTAATATTGGCAAACCTGGCCTCATGCCGTGAGGGCATACAGGCTGAGCCCCACCGGAAAACACTTAGGCCTCATGGTCACAGGACAACGCCCAATCTCAGCTCTATAGCTTCACTTCTCTTTCTCTTTCTCTAAACATTAGAGAAAGAGCATAAATATGTTCTGGTTGCCTGTAGAGCTGCTGAGGCTGGTGCCCACCAAGAGACCCCTGATATTAGCCATCTCTGGGAAGCCAGGAATTTATAGACTTGGCCTCTGCTCCATCAAGCCTAGCTATCAAGCCTCTCCGAGCCCCCACTGCTGCAGTGGTTCATAAGTCACGTCATCAGCATGAGCAGGCACTGTGCTAAGTACAGGGGATAAAGTGGGCAACAAGTCAGAACGGAATCCTGCTTCAAGGGGGACATGTTTAGTACGTGAGACAGACATTAAGTGAATATTACACTTAATTTATGTGTTTACATGCTGAATTCTTAAGGACGTTAGAGGGCAAGTCCTTGTTGGGTCTTTTGAATCTTCACTTCCTGTGGTACCTGTGGGTGCTTAGTCTCGCTTGGCCGTAAGTCCCAAAGCTGTGGCCCTGGCCTTTGTTATCAGTGTTGCCTGTGGGCGGTAAAGGCAACTTCCTGTCCTGGCTTTCCAGTGCTCAGGGCGCCAGGAAAGTACACTAACGGTCCAGAGAGCTTCTCAGGTTGTTTGGCAGAAGAGCTGACCCCAAGGAATGGTAGTCTGAGGCCAGGGCCCAGAACTGATTACCAAGCACAAAAACCGGGCACTGTGACTTTACAAGAACCATCAAAGCCCATCTGCTGTAATGGTGGGTAATAGCCCCAATCCCTCTTATCCTAGAGCCCTGGGAGTCATGCAGTTTGGGAGGTCAGAAATCAATGCTCTCTCCTCTTCCTTCTGCGTGACGCCAGTCTCCTTTGCTGACTCCCTCTCCTCTTAATGTTGGAAAACCTCCGGGTTTGGTCTGTTGCCATCTTCTTTTTACTGTGTACACATTCTCTCTAGGTAATCTCATCAAGTCCCATGATTATAGACAACTACATATGCTGATGATTCGCAAATTTGTATTTTTAGGCTCGATTCACATCTCCAACTGCATAACTGGCATTTCCATGTAGATATTTAAAACGCTTTTCAAACACAGCAAGTCTAAGACTGAACTGTTGATTTTCCCCAAACATACTCTTGTTGCTTTTCCAATCTTCATTGGCTCAGTGGATGACAGCCATTCACCAAGTGATTCAAACCTCTTTCCC
>NW_006779031.1:549011-555660 GCF_000442215.2 Lipotes vexillifer | reverse complement strand
TCTTTCCCTTAGGCCACATGCGTTTCATTAGGAAGTCCATTGCATCTATTTCTAAATATATCCCCAAATCCATCCTCCTTTCTCCGTATCTACTGTGATCACCCTAGTCCAAGTCACAGTCATCACCTTCCTTTACACCTACAAATGAAGGGCTTCCCACTTCCGCTTTTGCTTCCCTGCAATTCAATCTCCACAACTTCAGCCAGTGATCTATTTTCAGTGAATGTCATCTCATGTCATCCATCCCTCTGCCCAAAACCCTCCAATGGCTCCCTATTTCATCTGGGATAGAATTCAAAGTCTTTACGACACTTTAGAAAACTCTACATAATCAGCTTCTAACGTTCCCTTCCACCTCATCTCGTGCCACTGCTTCCCTTGACTTACCATATTCCTACAGCATTGGCCTTTTTTCTGTCCCTTGAACATACCAAGCTCTTTCCTGCCTCAGGGCCTTTGCACACGCTGTTTCCTTTGTCTGAAATGCTCTTTGTTTTCACACTTCATGTGTCTGTCCTGTCAGCCTGTTCAGCCTTAGAGAAGCCTAAAGTAGGCGCCCTTATTTTCTATCTCAGCCTCTTACCTGTTTTCTTCATAGATCTCATTACAATTTACAATATCTGTTTACTTGCTTTTCATCTGTTTACTTGATTTTGGTGTGTGTGTGTGGGGGGGGGAATTGGTCTGTCTTCCCAACTAGAATATAAACTCTCTGGGGACCACTACCACTGTGAGTTGTGCTTGGCAGTTAAAATACAAATTAATTTAGGAAAATAAGTCATTTCCACCAGAACTGTCACATTTATCAAAGAATTCCCAGGGTGTGAAAATGATAAAGACATTTTGTGAATGTATCAAAGTCGAAAGGGCTACTCCTTTTTTCCCTATTTTAACGACTTTCAAAGAAAGCAGTGTGCTACAACAGAAAGAGCACCCACTACTTTACAGATAAATAGAAGAAATGGCCATCAATCTCAGCTTTCTCACTGATGAGCTATGTGACCTTGCAGAAGTTACTTGAGTTCTCTGAGTCTCAGTTTCTACATGAAAGTAATGATACCTGCCTCAAGGTGGTTATTTTAAAAATGAAATGAAATTAAGGCCATATAAAGATACGTGGCCCATGATGGGAGCTCAATAAACGTCCATTCTTTTCCTGTTAGGGTTAGCCAGTAAAGAAAGGCATTTCTTCTTCATTATTCTATTTTAAATGGAATTTCCTGGGCTACCTACTTAATTTTTGTCTTTGGGTAACATACGGCTTCTATCCAAAAATCAAATTCCAAATATGCAGGATTGTCACCATTGTAGAGATTCTTAAGAATATGGTGCAAACTCTGGAGATAGTCCCCCAGAAGGGGTTTCAAAACTGTTTTTGGCAGCGGCAACCTCACTGAGCTAAGTGTCTGGAACCCCATGGGTTGGCTAAATTCATATACATTTGCTGAAACTACAACAGCAGCGTCCAGGCTCATGACCTTCCAGGCACAGCTCTAGATACAAGACCATCATTTCAGTATGACTCCAACCTCTTCATGCACTTATAGAGTCTCTTCAAATACGACTACCTTTGTGGGGAGTATTACAGGAGCAAAGACCCTATACTGCCTAGCTCTTGGTAGGCGCTGTGTCCTGTTAATTGGACTAGTTCACACTTTGGGGCCATCTTGGACTCAGGAGTGGCCTTGAGGTTAGAAGACAAAAACAGACTTTCGAGGAGTTAATGAATGAATTCACGCTGGGGAAGGTTTCCCTTGGGCCAGAACCCCCATTGATTCCTTTCACATTCCCAGTCCCTGATTCCCAGGGGCCTCTCGTCACATATGACAAATGGCTGATCATCCAAGCGAAGTGACCTGCCATTCAATAAGCCATATCTCAGCCGATATAGAAGACAGCTCATTTTTCTCTGTAGAGAGCTCATCTTCCTTCGTCTGTATGAATATCTCACATATGGTCCACTGAGGCTTTTCCCCCTGCAGAGGGAAGACAAGCTCCTCTAACCTGCCTGCAGGAACTTTCTTCCTTGTAGAAAGAAGATCTTCAAGGGCTCTAAAGGTTTTATTGCTTCAAATTAAGCTTGGTCAAATTACTCACAAGTGCTGAATCCTCGTAGGGGTGTCAGCCTGAGAGAAGGAGGCCTATTCAGATGGGAGCCTGCATTGAGGCTTCCGACAAAGACCAATTAGTCTGGATTGTGCCGGCCGCATTTGGAGGGTGACTGCCCTCAGACCACCAACTCGTGCCACCAAAGTTCTTATCCCACCCAGGAGTCAGCTGCTTTCCCTCAGTTGTCACGCCAGCTTCACATGACCCCTGGGTCAAATGCCTCTCTCCTGCCCTGGCTTGCATTCCTGCCAGGTTGTGGATCGTGCTCTCCGTCCCAAAGGCATTCTATTCCAACTCTGTCTGAAAGCTGGTCATGTTTTTTGGTGGTCATGACAAATGACACAATCCAACCTTTCCTGTAGAAAGTCCATGTGGCTTCATTGTGATGTCTTTTGCCTCTTGGTGACCCAGACTGTAAACTTTATTTGGAGGAATTCGGGTCTAGTCTTTAGATTATTCAGCCATGTATAAGGTTATACATTTCTGTGACTGGAAATGTATTCAAGCAATGAGATGATGTCTTTCGTTCAGTCAGACGTCATTTATTAAGCTCCTACAAACTGCAATGCAGTGTGAGGCCTTGGACATTTGAGACACAACCTCTGCCTCTCCAAGACTTCGCTGCCAGTAAGGGGTTAAAGCCAAGTACATGAATGACCGTGATAACGATAGTTAACTTTCTTTAAGCGTTTCATATGTGCCGTCGCCACGTTAAGCGTTATACGTATTTCATTTAATCCTCATGGTCCACAATCCTTTATCCTCAAATCTAAACTACAAAGCTTTAAAAACCCGTAGTTGATTCGTATGACTTTTTTCACAACTAATTTGGCAGCAAAAGCAGACCTGAAATTTTTCATGAACTTACATGAGGCTATTTGTCATTTTATCCCACTTTGTGTAATTATTCATTTGTTTCACTGTTGAAATACTAAGATGTTTGCTTTTAAGCCCATCCCAGAACCCATGGCGGGGGGTGTTTTGTAGGACACAAAACGTGCACTCTACTTTTAAAAATCCCCAAACTTCTGAATTCCACAACTCTCATGGCCTCAGGATTTGTGGATAAGGAAAATATACCATGATGGAGTCCGTTTTATAAATGCTGAGATTGAGGCTCAGAGAAGGGATGCAGCTTTCCCATAATTACACTGTCAGGAACTGGAAGCACCAGGATTGAATGCCAGTTTTGTCTGGCTCCAGAGTCCATGCCCTTAACCACTGAGCCATGCCACCCTCTCATCCGAAAACACAGTGTAGATCATAAAAGCAGCCCAGGAAGCGGGGGGGCGGGGGGCGGGATGAATTGGGAGATTGGGACTGACATCTATATACTACTATGTATAAAAGAGATAACTAATGAGAACCTACTGTATAGCACAGGGAACTCTACTCAATGCTTTGTGGTGACCTAAATGGGAAGGAAATCCAAAAAAGACGGGATATGTGTATACGTAGAGCTGATTCACTTTGCTGTACAGTAGAAACTAACACAACAACATTGTAAAGCAACTATACTCCAATCAAAATAAATAAATAAATAAATAAATAAATAAATAAATAAATAGGAAAGAAGCCCAGACTGGGGGCTACAAGGAATTTGAGGAGGAAAAGCAGACCTCCTGGTGGGGATTTAGTCAGAGCTCCAGGGAGGTAGGGTGGATACAGGTGGAACCGTACCTTGAAGGGAGGAGCAAACTGTGGAAAGGGGAGAGCCATCTGGCCCAGAAATATTTGGGTAAATAGCAGGCAGCCCTGGCCGAGGAGAGGAGAAGCTGGAAATTAGCCTGAGAAGATAAGTCAGGGACAGAATACGAGGTGACAGGATGACTAGAGTACAGAGTTTTGAATGAGAACCAATTATGTTCCCCTTGCAGATCCCAAAGCACTTATTGGACATCCTGTCCCCCTGTTTTCATTCTGCCTTAGAGGAGCAACGGGCAGATAGGAACATCTCCATGTATTTTTGCTGGCTTTCTTTTCTTTTACTTTATTTTTATTTTGTTTTATGATTATTTTTATTAAGCAGATTGACAGAATGGGTTGCAAAGGCAGCCAAGAAAGCGAGGAAGCAGAGAAGAGCAGTGGTCATAAACATCTATAGTAGAAGTATCTGTGCTGGGCATTGTGGCTTCTTTGTAAGCAGAGAGTTAAAATTTAACCAAGGAGCTCATGCCTCACTGCAGCTGGCAGGGATTCAGTGGGAACCCGTCTGGCACCCCTATGATGACTCACTATCCCCCTCCTTCTGCACTTAAAAACTCTTTCCTCCTCCTCCTCCTATTTGGAATCCCAGTAACGGTTGTAGTGGGATACATCCATTACCATTACCATTTAAACCTAGAATCTAAAGATGTTCTCTTTTGTCGTGAATAATCAAAGTTCTAAATTGATATTTTAGAAGTCAGGTCCAGTCCATGAGTAGCGAATTGAGTGTGTCTAATTACATTTTATAGTTATTTAACAGCTGTTAATAATGTAATTTTCTCTTATGCCCAATTTGCACTGAATTACTTTAATGACACACATTATATTTATTTTCCTTTTGGTCTAACAGTAATCAAACACTAGGGAATCAACTTGGACATGGAAAGAAATCATTTATTATTTTTATAAGTTTGAAGGTAAAGGATATTTTTCAAAAGAAAAGAATAAATCATATAAAAATAAAAGTAGTTACACATGAATGCATATGTTTTCTCTGGCATGTCTTTTTCTGAAAAAAAAAAAAATTAACGAACACAATACATTTGTTTCCCATCCAAGTCTGTATTGTTTGATGCGAACCAAGTGTTTGCAAATACACATTTGACTGACAAGCGAATGAGCTTCCTCCTCCCCCCGCCCCCCCCCAATATCCTCCTGGAATGAAAAAACCAGATTTCTAAGTTTCTGGTGTATGAGTTAAAGAGACACAGCATCCATTTAAATAGACTTCCCAATGGAAACTTGTATTTCCAAGGTAAGGCTAGAGGAGAAAAGCTGTGTAAAAACAGGAGGAAACAGGAAAAACAGCTTGAGAGAAGAAAACTAAATGCAAAGACGGTAGGCAGGAATTTCTCCCCCACGTTAGAAGAAACTTCTACACGAGATCTTTATTAGGGTGCAAAGAAGGCTGGATTTGGGAGCCCCAAAAATAGCGAGATAATCAGAATGGAACGTCATGAAAAGTCTGCTCGGCGTTTTTCCATTCAGTTTAAGCACTGGAAGAACCAAGCATCTGGTATTGTACCCGTATGTAAGTGTTTTCTGCAGCCCACGTGGATTGATGCCCTTTGTGTTTGAAGTGAGCTGCGAGAGGAGGGCAGAAAGGAGTTCTCCCTGTCTGTGGGACGCTGGCTGCCCTCGTTCCAGCCAGGGCTTGACCTAGCATGTTCCGCCTCTGCGCACTCGCCTCCTGGAACCTAACGTGGGAGGAACTACAAATGGATGCGTCTTCTCTCCGGGCGAGTCAGAGTCATTTTGCAGTTTGTCAAGAGTAGGAGGCTAATTTCATCCTCATTGCTCGGGCCCCTGTGACTGGGGCAATGGTGTACCCAGGGGGGAGGGCTGGTGGGAGAGGTCCACCCCAGGTGCAGGCAGTAAGGGGGGGGAAGGCGTACATTGCCTGTGGCGAATTCAAAAACAATAATAAAACTGACGAAAAGGCGGTCTGCTTTTCATGCTCATCATGTGCTAGCCATTCTAGAGAAAGTCAGTGACGAAACACCCCTCCGCGCCTGGTTGCCCGCTCCCACCTGCCTCCCCCACTGGGTATTCCTTGCCGTTGGCTCCCCAGCCGTCCCCTTTCCTTGCCATGGCAGGCATTATTGCATTCTTCTGCAGCCAGCACCAAAGTCACTCTTCTGTCAGCCTCTTGCCGGCCGTGACTAGCAGCTGCCGCGTCTGTGCTCCTGCTCTTTAGCTTCTGCAGGCCTTTCCTGGTCACCGCTGTTGCTGTTGCCAGCGTGTGGGTGAGTTCTCTCTCTCTGCCAATGTTTGCGGCTCTTTATTAGCTTCCTAAAGGGTGTTGTGGCTCCTTTAGTTGACGAGGCTTCTGTTGAGGAATTTGGAACAAGTTGCCAAGGGCTGGCTTGAGGGCATTTCAGTGACACCACCTGATGTCTTACTGTGCCAACAGTCAGCCACTGTCTCCCAGCCAAAGCTCACAGCCTTTGGATCTTTCCTGCTTCAGGGTAAATGCTCGCCTTACTCAGGGCACTGTCTTCAGAAGTTGGTGGAGGAGGGGATAGACTTGAGGCTTAATCCTGGAGTCCTGGAGGCCAGTTGCAAATGCTAAAGTTCTCTTTACCCGACCATTCCCTCAGGGCTGTCTTAGTACAGAGTTCCAGATTTGACCAGGTCTGTATGTCATGGGGAAGGGGCTGGTACCTATGCTTGAGTCAAGGAGCATCAAAACCTATGTAACTGCTTCTATAATCCTCAAAAATACAGAGGTTGAGTTATCTCAAGACAGCCTTGCATTGGGGTTCCTCGGCGTACCTTCATTACAATGGGTGGTCTTCTTTTTCTTTTCTTTTCTTTCTTTTTTTTTTTTTTT
>NW_006779031.1:547171-548794 GCF_000442215.2 Lipotes vexillifer | reverse complement strand
CCGGGGCACGAACCCGTGTCCCCTGCATCGGCAGGCGGACTCTCAACCACTGCACCACCAGGGAAGCCCCGGTCTTCTTTTTCTTAATCTGTCTTTGGATCATGGAGCTCCGTGAGAATCTAATGTAAACTATGCACCCCATCCTTAGAAAAGTGCATCCTCCTACGTATGTCCAGAATTTTCCATGTCTAAACTTAATTGGGTTCTGTTACGGGAGTCTGTGAACCTCAGATTAAGAACTCCTGGTCTAGCAAGTCCTCCTTCTCTTGCTGCCTCTCAGAAATACATCCAGGCCACAGGATGCACAGAGAGCCTGGGCGTCCACAGTACTTTTAGAAGCCCAAGGATAACGTCTTTATTTCCAAAATCAGAAGAAAAATTGAACTGCTACACCAAAGAAAATACGTTGATATAACATATTCATTTTGACATCAATGCAGTAGTAAAATTTAAGTTTTGATATTTTTTTATGGAAAAAGAGGCCCACAAAGGCAAAAGTGAAAGTCAAGGATGCACGAAAGTCAATGCAGCCCAGAAAAGTCCTTTTGCGACATTGTGGAGACATAGACTAGACTAAATTGTTGCACAAGCACACCTCTCCAGGCTGGGCTGAGGGAAGAGCCCAGGATCTGGAACTGGGGGACCCGGCTTCCAATCTTGGCTTAGCCCTTGGCTGCTTGTGGGACCTTGAGAGAGTTATCTCAGCTCTCATTTTCTTCATCTGCTAAGTGGGGATAAGCCTAAAAACTCTGCTTTGACCCCACATGGGGATCTAGTATCCTGGATGTGTAATGAGAAAATATACGTTGAAAGGTGCTACATAAACTTTAAGTAGCAAGAAATTGCAGTTATCAGCATGATGATCACAGATCGGTGATGAAAGCCACCCTGAAGTGCGAGGTATGTCTACTCTTGCTTTGATGGATCTCACAGATCCCCAGGATAATGGAGGATAGGAGGACTCTGGGGAAATGTCTAGAGATACAAACCCACAGGCCAGCTCAGGAACCAGAGGACAAAATGTGAATATAAAGTTACAAAGGGAATTTTTAGACAAAGATAGGGTTTTCTGAATTTTATCTAAATAAATGCTGTCATTTGAAGTAGTCATCCTAGATGGTTATATATTTTTGTAACCATGCTGTCTATTTTGATAACTGTGAACTGCCTTCTGATCTATATTATAAAATCTGTGCAAAAATCATTATCATTTGTGAAACTGGATTTCGAATTGGAAGAGCTGGTTTCATGCCTCAGTTCTCCTGCTTACTAGCTATGTGACCTTGGGCAAGTCACTTTCTCCCTCTGAGCATTAAGTTGCTCCTCTATGAAGTGGGGAGTCAGGCTAGATAAAAAATTCCAGACATATGACCTGAAAGCTGCCCAGTGACCAACAACCTTTTTAATGCTGTAGTCATCAGTGTCCCCATCAAACCAGGTGGCAGCATCCATTCCTTTGGCTTTTGGCTTTGCTACCACCTCTGCTACTTCGTGTGTAACAACCACAGGGTTCTTACTTGCCAGGGGAAATATATCTTAGCCTAGGAACACAAATTTCAATATTGTCTCAGTAGGGAATGCTGTTCACCCAACAGCCTCTGCAGGATTCCTCATCATTCCTGC
>NW_006779031.1:495819-547161 GCF_000442215.2 Lipotes vexillifer | reverse complement strand
CTTCTACCCAGACATGTTCTTGGACCATAACAGAATTAAATTATAAATCAATAACAAAAAGATACTAAACATTTTAAAATCCTAAAATAGTTGAAAATTAACAATATACTTTAAATAACTGAAAAGTCAAAGAAAGAAGCCACAAAGGAAATTGGAAAGTATTTTGAACTGAATGATTATGACAGTTTTTCAAAATTTATGGAATGCAGCCAAAGAAGGGGTTAGAGGGAAATTTATAGCTTTAAATTCCAGAAAAGGACAGAGGTCTAAAATGAATTGTCTAATTTCTGCCTTAAAAAGCTTAAAAAAGAGAAAATTAATCCCAAATAGAAGAAAAATAATAAAGATAATAGTGGAAATTTATGTAAAAGAAAGCAGACAAACAATACAGAAAACTAATAGAACCAAACGTTTGAAAAGGAAGAGGTGAACCAGCCCTAACTTAGAAAATATTATGTACATAGAACATCTAACGGAATTTAAAACAAAAAACCGTTAGAAGTAATAAGTAAATTTATGGAGAATACTAGATACAAGGTGTGTTAGTTTTCTATTACTGCATAACAATATTACCACAAACTTAGCAGCTAAAATACAATACATATTTATTATCTCACAGTTTCTGTGGGTCAGAAGTCTGGGCACAGCTTATCTGGGTCCTTTGCTTAGGGTCTCACAGGGGTGCAATCAAGAAATTGGCCAGGGCTGGGGGTCTACCTAGAAGTCTCAACTAAAGAAGGACCCACTTCCCTGTACTCGTGATTTTTGAGAGCTTCGGGTTCTTTGTTGGCTATCAACCAGCAGCAGGCTGCCTTCAGCTCCTAGAGGCCACCCACAATTCTTGCCACATGCGGTTCCCCAGCATGGCTGCTTGCTTCCTCAGTGCAGCAAGGTAGAGAGATTAGAGCAAGATTGGTGCTACAATCTTATGTAACATAATCACATGAAGATAATAATGGGTATCCTGTCACCTTTGTCATAGTCTATTGGTTATAAGCAAGTAATAGGTAACACCCATATCCAAGGGGAGGAAGTCACACAATGGCATTGAGGCCAGGCGTGGGGATCATGGGGGTCCTCTTAAGAATCAGTTCACCACACAATGTCAATTGCATTTCTAACATGCTAGCAACAAAGAATTGGAAAATGAAAATTTTAAAATGTCATTTACAGTAGCATCACAAAATATAAAATAGTTAGGAATAAGTTTAACAAAAAATGTATAAAACCACTGCAGTGAGAACCATGAAACATTACTGAGAGAAATTTAAGAAGACCTAAGTAAATGGAGAGATATATTCTATATTCATGAATTGGAAAACCTAATATTGTTAAAATATTGACTTTCGCCAAATTGATCTATGAATTCAACACTATCCCACTCAAAATCAGAGCCGGAGTTGTAGAATAGCCAAAACAAATATGAAAAAGAAGAACAGTGTTTACATTTCTGTATAAGTTTTAGAATAGTTAAAACAAACTTGATCTTGAAAAAATAAATTTGATGATTCACACTCTCGGATTTCAACAAACTGTGGTAGAAAAACTGGCTATCTGTGTGGAAAAGTACACCTAATCTCTAACTTATACCACACAAAAATTAATTTGAAATTGATTAAAGACTTAGAGGCTAACATCATAAAACTTCTAGAAGAAATTTTACAATATCTTTATTACCTTGGGGTAGACAAAATTTCTTATGTCACAAAAAGCATTAGCTGTAACAAAATTGATAAAGTAGAATTCATCAAATTAAACACATCTGCTTATCAAAAGACCCAGCTAAGACACCGAATAGGCAAGCCACGGACAGAGAGAAAATATTTGTAACATATAATGTAAAAAAATATATATATCTTCATATATATATATATATATATATATATGCAGAGAGTTGTATACAGCATATATAAAGAGCTCCTTAAAATCAATAACAAATAGATTAGCAAACCCCCCAAAATGACAAAGGACTTGAACAGACAATTTCTAAAAGAAGATACAGGAATCAACAATAAGCACATGAAAAGGTACTCAGTATCATTAACCATGAAGGAAATGCAAATTAAACCACAATGAGATAATACTTCATATCCACCAGAATGAATAAAATGGAAAAGACTGACAACACCAAATGTTTTTTTTTAATTAATTAATTTATTTATTTTCCATGGGTAAAGAGCTTTATTGCTATTTTTATTTTTACTCACACACACACTCTATATTTTATCTTTACAAGAGATAAATAGACTGACATCAAGCATTGTAAATGGATGACCACAACAAAAGCAACAATGATTGCCATTACCAAACACGGAACACACTCATACTATGTCATAATATTGACATTCAGTCCAGTAATCCTCCACTATAACAGCTCCTTTACTTTGCAGTGAAAATTTATTTGTATATTTTTTGTCTCTGAGTCCTTGTGAGATTTTTTTTAAATTCAAACAGAAAGTCACAAAAATTATAATCATCCTCATCAGTTCACTCAGTCCCATGTAATTAATTTTTTTTCATTTTTATCTTTTGTTAGCACTTTTATGAGTTCATGAGTTTTCCATTAGAGTTCTGAAAATGCTTATTCATTCAGCTCAGCAGTATAGTCAGTTACCAGAAACCTGTACTTGTCAGAGTCTTTTCCATGAATTCCTTGAAGATGAAACCCTTCTACAGGAACATATTTGCAAAAGCATCAGAGTATACCCAGAACTGTCTGTAAATGACACAAGACTTAAAAATGACCACGGTTAAAGATTTGATGAAAGTTCATAGTAATGCAATTGACAAGGAAATTTAGTTATTTCTGAGATATACATTTTAAAGTAATAACTAGAATTATGACTTATAATGTTATACCGGCACATATAAGATTTTTAGAAATTTCATATAATGTCTGAAACATTTATATTAACATATTTCCATACAAATAACCCAAAGAAAGTTTAGTGTTAGTCGTTCTGTTTCTTTGTTTTTTTTTATACTGCAGGTTCTTATTAGTCATCCATTTTATACACATCGGTGTATACATGTCAATCCCAATCGCCCAATTCATCACACCACCCCCACCCCCCGCCGCTTTCCCCCCTTGCTCTCCATACGTTTCTTCTCTACATCTGTGTCTCTATTTCTGCCCTGCAAGCCAGTTCGTCTGTACCATTTTTTTAGGTTCCACACATATACGTTAATATACGATATTTATTTTTCTCTTTCTGACTTACTTCACTCTGTATGACAGCCTCTAGGTCCATCCACATCTCTGCAAATGACCCAATTTTGCTCCTTTTTATGGCTGAGTAATATTCCATTGTATATATGTACCACATCTTCTTGATCCATTCGTCTGTCGATGGGCACTTAGGTTGCTTCCATGACCTGGCTATTGTAAATAGTGCTGCAATGAGCATTGGGGTGCATGTGTCTTTTTGAATTATGGTTTTGTCTGAGTATATGCCCAGTAGTGGGATTGCTGGGTCATATGGTAATTCTATTTTTAGATTATTAAGGACCCTCCATACTGTTCTCCATAGTGGCTGTACCAGTTTACATTCCCACCAACAGTGCAAGAGGGTTCCCTTTTCTCCACACCCTCTCCAGCCTTTATTGTTTGTAGGTTTTTTGATGATGACCATTCTGACTGGTGTAAGGTGATACCTCATTGTAGTTTTGATTTGCATTTCTCTAATAATTAGTGATGTTGAGCATCTTTTCATGTGCCTTTTGGCCATCTGTATGTCTTCTTTGGTGAAATGTCTATTTAGGTGTTCCACCCATTTTCTGATTAGGTTGTTTGTTTTTTGATATTGCGCTGCCTGAGCTGTTTGTATATTTTGGAGATTAATCCCTTCTCGGTTGCTTCGTTTGGGAATATTTTCTCCTATGGTTTCCTTTGCTGTGCAAAAGCGTTTAAGTTTTATTGGGTCCCATTTGTTTATTTTTGGTTTTATTTTCATTACTCTAGGAGGTGGATCAAGAAAGATTTTGCTGTGATTTATTCAAAGAGTGTTCTGCCTATATTTTCCTCTAAGAGTTTTATAGTGTCCGGTCTTACATTTAGGTCTTTAATCCATTGTGAGTTTATTTTTGTGTGTGGTGTTAGGGAGTGTTCTAATTTCATTCTCTTACATGTAGCTGGCAAGTTTTCCCAGCACCACTTATTGAAGAGACTGTCTTTTCTCCATTGTATATTCTTGTCTCCTTTGTCATAGATTAGGTGATCACAGGTGCATGGGTTTATCATTCATTTCCCTTGCTCATGAATCATTAGCCTCCATAACTACATTGCAGTAATAGTGGGCTGCTGAAGATGGGAGCTATTGCCATGAAATGTCGGTAGTTGACTAATGGCCACAGCTTGAGAAGGCCTGGATGGCCCAGGTTGCTGATTACCATGGTGGGAAAACGTTGTCCTCGTCATAAATTTCATCAAATCCTCGTCCCAGCTAGGAAGCTCAGAATGTCCGTCACATATCACTGAGTATCTCAGAGCGAAGTCTGTCTCATGCCAAGCTCAAGATTGTCCACACTGTGACGTTAGAAATTTTGTCTTTGGGGACTTGGGCAAGTAGAAGGCTTCCAACCTGTTAGGAAGGAAGGAAGAACTCCTGCACCATGAAATATCACAACTTTAGACCATGATGATAACTTTTGTCTCTAAAATGTGGTCACATGTGAGTTGTCCAGACCCAGAGTCAACATTGCTGTGCTGAGTGAAACCAGACTTCCTGTTGAAGGGTAGCCCCTGAGAAGGATTCCAGCTGCGGTTTTCCTTGTAGAGATCTCTGCCCTCTAGCATGAAGGCTATCAGGTGTTGGCTTCACAATTGGACAATCACTTGTCTCAAAACTCCCCAACTTGCTGAGAGGTATTAGTGACCTTCTGGTGACCCCACACCTACCCTTCAAAGTCAATCCCAGTGTTTCTGACCTAGCATAATGGCTAGGAATGATGAGAAAGGGAAATTGGATCTAGATGGAGGTAATGTCAATAGAGAACAAGCTGATTGTCATGAGGGAGCTTGGTCCAAGAAGGAAAATCATCTGGTATCTCAGGAGTGGAAACTAGATACGCCTGGATTGCTCCTCCTTATCAAATGTTGCAAGCATCACTTCATGATCACTAATTCCATCTTCTGCCTACTACTTAGGGAAAATGCCAACTGGGTACAAACAAGTTTTTAAACAGTATTGCCAGCTTGTCATGCTTGTCAGTGGAACCAACAGAACACTAAGGCCACCAAAACTGTTTGTTGTTCTGCGTACTGTCCTGATCAACACCTCATTTGCTCTGATCCCAGAGTATAGAAAACAGCCACTAACTTAGAAAAAGAAGGGGAGGAAAAAATGAAAGGAGAAAGAAAACAAAGATTTGTTTAGGTGGGGAGTGGCTAAGAGCCTGGGTTCTGGAAGCTGAGGTCCTGGACTATAATCCTGATATCACCGCTGACCAACTGTATGATCTTGGACCAGTAATTCTCAGTCTAAGTTTCCTCATCAAAACTCAGGGAGAATAACTCTCCATGCAAATTTGCTCTAAAAACTAAAATCTATTAAGAGCTAAACCCAAGGACAGCTTCAAAGGATTGTTGTGGAGACCACATGTGTCAGTTATTAGGCTATTGTCTGTCAGCTTGAAAGCCATCCATCTATAGTCTGTTCTGTGATGCTGGAACAGGAACCCCACAAACCATATTTCTTTTCTGCCAGCTGGCTTCCTGTTAGGCTCTGCCAGTGGAGACACTAGGGGAAGACTGACTGCAAGGCTGGAGGAGGAAGAAGGGACTTGCTCCTACCTGTGTGCTTCCTATAGGTTTCGTGTGTGTGTGTGTGTGTGTGTGTGTGTGTGTGTGTATCACCCCAACAACATTTCTTTTTTTTTTAATTTTTTTGAAGTATAGTTGATTTCCAATGCTGTGTTAATTTCTGCTGTACAGCAAAGTGACTCAGTTATACATATATATTCTTTTTCCTATTCTTTTCCATTATGGTTTATCACAGGATATTGAATATAGTTCCCTGTGCTATACAGTAGGACCTTGTTGTTTATCCATTCTAAATATAATCATTTGCATCTGCTAATCCCAAACTCCCAATCCATGCCTCCCACTGCCCGCTCCCTGACCCTCCGGTTGGCAACCACAAGTCTCTATCTGTTTTTGCTTCATAGATGGGTTCATTTGTGTAATATTTTAAATTCCACATATAAGTGATATCTTATGATATTTGTCTTTCTCTTTCTGACTTACTTCGCTTAGTATGATAATCTCTAGGTCTATCCACGTTGCTGCAAATGGCATTATTTTATGCTTTTTTATGGCTGAGTAATATTGCATTGTGTGTGTGTGTGTGTATATATATATATATATATATATATATATATATATATATATCACATCATCTTTATCTATGCATCTGTCGATGGACATTGAGGTTGTTTCCATGTCTTGGCTATGGTGAATAGTGCTTCTGTGAACATAGGGGTGCATGCATCTTTACGAATTAGAGTTTTGTCTGGGTATATGCCCAGGAGTGGGATTGCTGGGTCGTATGGTAGTTCTATTTTTAGTTTTTTAAGGAACCTCCATACAGTTTTCCATAGTGGTTGTATCAATTTACATTCCCACCAGCAGTGCAAGAGGGGTCCCTTTTCTCCACACCCTCCCCAGCGTTTGTTATTCTAACAACACTTCTTCACTCCAGCAGCTACAGTTCCTACCAGAAGCAGTACCTGAACCCAGTTTTTCCCATTTTTCTAGCACTTGTACAACCAGCCTTGTCACACTCCTCTCAGAGATACCAACTCTAGCCTCCTCGGAGGTCTGGGTCCTAGCTTCACGGGGCCGCTCCTCCAAGCTCAAAGTCAGCAGCACTATATGAAAAGTGCTCTCCTCTCAGAGGTCTGAGTTTCAGTTCCCTGGGGCCCCTGCTCCAAGCTTCTAAGTTTTAATAATTCCAACGTCTTCTCTTTGTTTTCCCAGGGATAGTTTCTGCTTCCTGCAGTTGCTATCTCTTTGATACTTCAGAGTTCTCTTTTGACCTTTCCAGTTACCTTAGAAACAACTTGATTGTGCCTAGTTATCAATTGTTTATACTAAATTCTGTGTTTGTGAAACTGGTATGGTCTCTGTCTCTGACTGGCCCCCCTGATTGATATAGTATATACCTAACGTTTACTGAGTACCTACTAAACGCTAGGTCCTGTTATAAGCATTTTATATATTTTAACTAATTTAATCTCACTCCCAACCACTATCCTAAGGAATATGAAGGGAATATTACAATGCCTGGCCCATAGTAAGCACTCTTTTAGTGTTAGTCACTCCTTTAGTTTGGGCTCTGCCTAAAACAGACCCTAAAACAAGGGCTACTAGGTTTCAGGTGGTTTATTTGGGAGGTCACATAGGCGATGAATTGTGAATAGTGAGGCAGGAAGGGAAAAAAAACCCAGTAACATGTGCATTAATGAGCAGGTTACCACTGTGGACAAGTGGAGCTGAATCCTATTGGGGAACCCCCTTTGAGGAGGCTAATGTGACATGCCTCTGAAGTGTCCCATCAGAGCACAGGGAGGATGGGGCATTTATATACCCTGTCCCATCCTGCAGGAGTACTAACTCTCCTACATTTCCAAGTTAGACAAATAGATATGCTGCTGCAAGACATTAGGATCATCTGTTAAAGTTATTATTATCCTTGTGGGTCTGAACTACAGATTGGCCAGATAGAGGCCATGCAAAGTGTTTACCTAGTACAGATCACAAAGCCAACATAGATGCAAGGGAGAACCTACAAATAGTGCCTACAAGTGTACTAGGCATTCAGTAAATGTTTCCGTAACTGAACTGTTGATGGCAAGATTCTGACAGGAATAGTATTTGACAAATAAGAAAACATTTAGTAAAATTATCTCTTGAGTAGAGTAGAATTTTTCTTGAGTAGAAGGACTTAATTCTAACCAAGGAAAAGTTAACTGGAAATTAAAATGTGGCAGAAACCTTTGAGTATTGCTACCATGTCACTCTGGAACTCAATATAGTAAAGGAACTAGACAGTTGTGTACCCAGGATGGTCTTTGTGACTAGGAAAGGAAAACATACACACATATGTGAGTGTGTGTACAACGTGCAATATATATATATATATATATATATATATATATATATATATACATATATATATATATATATATATATTCTTGGGCAGGATGGATAGGCTGGATAGATAGATAGATATAAAACCTTACAAAACTCAACAAAAAACATTATCAGGAAGAGAGGAGAGAGAGAGAGAGAGAGAGAAATTGGTATTCTTGAAAGGGATTTGGGATTATTGTTTTAATATGTTAAATACTTAAATACATTTACATGTTATTCACGGAGATGTTGAAGATAATAGGAAAGAGAGGGAATAGTGTCATGGAACAGAGAAAGGATTCAGGCTACAAGGGAAGAAATTAGCCTTCAGGAGTAATAAGACATGCTTTTTCCATGAGACAGAAAGGAACGGTGTGGCTGAACATAAACACTGTGTGTGGTGGGGAAGAGGGGAATAGGGTTGAGGTCCCCTGCTCATCTTCCTGAACAATGACTATAATTTGGCAGCTTACATGGACAAAAGTGCCTTTGTGAGAGCTCTGAGGGATTCAGCCACAGACTGAGAGTAGTCTTGCCCTCCCAGGAACCCACTAGGAGTCATGTCCATCTGAGCCCCTGGAGGTATGCCTGCCAACTTCTGTCCCATTGAAGTTCCTAAAAAGACCCTGTTATTCAGCTCTAGCCCCCTCCCAGCTGCAGTCCAGGTGCAGTCCTGCCCGCCCAGGGTCTGAGCAGGAGACACACACACCTGTGCCCCCAAAGCAGGCCTGCTGATCTCAATCTGACTGCAGATCTTGAAGCAGCCCTGCACCTGCCTCCAGCCCCTCCCAGACATGGTCTAGGAGCAGTCTTGTCCACCCAGGGACCTACCAGAAGACATGTCTGTCAGTTCCAATGGAAGCAGGCTTGCTGATCTCAGTTTGCAGATCCTGAAGCAGCTCTGTGACCCAGCTGTAGCCCTGCTCTGCTGAAACTCCGGGAGCCGTCCTGCCTGCCCAAGAACCCCAACAGGAGACATGTCCATCCATTTCACCAAAGGTGGTCCTGTAGACCTTGGTCCCAGCAGTGGACCAGCAGTGGTCCCAGCAGTGGATACGGGTTTGTGCCCTGGTCCGGGAAGATCCCACATGCTGCAGAGCGGCTGGGCCCGTGAGCCATGGCCTCTGAGCCTGCGCGTCCAGAGCCTGTTGCTCCACAACGGGAGAGGCCAAAACAGTGAAAGGCCCCCGTACCGCAAAAAAAAAAAAAAAAAAAAAATTAAAAGACAAAAGTATTAAAAATAGCTATAGCTACAATAATTTGTCAATGGATGCACAATATAAAAAGATGTAGTGTGACCTCAATAGCCTAAAATGTGTGGCAGGAGGAAGTAAAAATGTAGTTTTTGTATGAGATTGAAGTTATGTTGTTATCTACTTAAAATAGAGTGTTACAACTATAAGATATTTTATGTAAGCCTCATTGTAACCACAAAGCAAAAACCTACAGTAGATATGCAAAAGATAAAGAGAAGGGAATCAAGGCATACCGCTATGCAAAATCATCAATTCACAATGGAAGACAGAAAGAGAGGAAGAAAGGAACAAAGAAAATATTAACAAGTTATAAAACAATAAGATGGCATTGGTAAGTCCTTACCTATTATTGATACTTACTTTAAGTGTAAGTGGATTAAATTCTCCAGTCAAAAGACATACAGCGGCTGAATGGGTTTAAAAAAAAAAACACAAGAAAACAAGACCCAGTTACATGACTTACAAGAGACTCACTTCAGCTTTAAGGACATATAGGCTGATACTGAAGGGATGGAAAGATATTCCATGCAAATGGAAACCAAAAAAGAGCAGGGGTAGCTATACTTATATCAGACAAAATAGATTTTAAGTCAAAAACTAACAAAAGACAAAGAAGGTCATTATTTAATGATAAAAGAGTCAATTCATCAAGAGGATATAACAATTGTTAATATATATGCATCTAACATCAAAGCACCTAAATATAGTAAGGAAATACTAACAGATTTGAAGGGAGAAATAGACAAAATCACAATAATAATAGGGGAGTTCAATACCCTACTTTTAACAATGGACAGATCATCCAGACAGGGAATCAATAAGGAAACATTGGACTTGAAATATACTTTACACCAACTAGACCTAACAGACATATACAGAACATTCTGTCCAACAGCAGCAGAATCTACACATTCTTCTCAAGTGTAATGGGACATTCTCCAGGATAGATCATATATTGGGCTGCAAAACAGGTGTCAATATTTTCAAGAAAGTAGAAAATAAATCAAGTATCTTTTCTGACCACAGCAATATGAAACTAGAAATCAACAAGAGGAGGAAAATTGGAAAATTCACAAATGTTTTTAGAAATTAAACAACACACTCCTGAACAACCAATGGATCAAATAATAAATGAAAAGGGAAATAAAAAATATCTTGAGACAACCAAAAATGGATATATAACATACCAAAACTTATGGGATGCAGCAAAAGCAGTTCTAAGAGGGAAGTTTATAGTGATAAATGCCCATATTAAGAAAAAAGAAAGGTCTCAGGCAACCTAATTTTACATCTCAAGGAACTAGGACAAGGAGAACAAACTAAGCCCATGGCTGTGGCCATGGGTGCATGGCTTGGGTGGAGTGGAGGAAAGGCCACTGTAGATGAGGTTAGGAGAATGAGAAGCTAGGACTGTGAGTGGGTTGTCACTATGGGCATTGAAATCCCCCATCATAAGGATAAAGTATGGGGTAGAAGGGAAGGCGCAGAATCAGGGCTCACAATCTTCCATGAATGTTGGGGGAGTGACCAAGAGGTTGATTGATGAGAGTAAAATGGCAGGGTAAAGAGTAATGGTTTGGAAACAGCAATTAACAGCTAGGAAAAAAAAAAAAGATCCTGCCTCCAGGCCCTCTACTAAAGAGGCTGCGAAAGTGAGCTCAGTGGAGAGGCTGCAGAAGCAGCAGAATCTTCTGGCTTCCATTTGTAGGTCCCCAGGCCTATGAGACATAGTCTCAACTCAGCATGAACTGACCACAGTGTCCTTCACAATCTGGTTCTAAACGCACCTTTCAGTCCATTTCTTCTACCCACCCACTCAGGGCATGTTTTAATCTACAAAATCAGAGTTTAACACTTAAATATGATCTAATCTAACCTTTTGAGATAGAAATTTATTTACTGCAGCGTGTGTACAAGGGATGGTAGTTAGATGACTTTAACAGTACTCGGTGGAACACTATTGCTTTTGAAAGGCGATACCAAACTGAGCATGTAGATAGATCTTTAAAAATCTATCCCTTGAGTTGAGGTAACTCAAAGGCTGGGCCCTCTTACAGATGAGCCCTCCCCCCCCCACCCCTGAATCTGTGCTGATCCATCAGTCAATCAATTAGTAAGCAATAACTGAGCACCTACAAAGGGCCTAGTGTTGTGTTTAGGTTCTCTGTGAGTTACAACAAAATCATGACATAATCCATGTTTTCATAGAACTTTCAGTCACCTTGGAAAAAAGTGACACATACCTGAAACAATTCAGGAGATAATATGTAATTGTCAGGGATTGGGCTGCCGGAGTCAAGAGGAAAGAAAAATCATTCAATTAGGGCATTCAAGCAAAGCTTCAAGCAGCAGGCAAAACTTAATGTAAGCCTGTAGAGCTATACTACATATAATCAATAATACAACCACAGCAATAATGGTAATCACAGCTATCACTTACTGAGTGCTTTTAATGTTCCAGGCACTGTGCTAAGTAAGCATTTTACCTGCTTCTTCTCATGCATTTGTCACAACAATCCTATGAGATGGGTACTATTCCTATCTCCATATAACAGCTGAAGAACGTGAGGATTACGTGTTGATAGTGTGAGTGACCTGCCCAAGGTAGTAAGTGGCATACGCAGGCTTCTGTGCGACCCCAGAGTCTGTGCTCCTCACACCTCACCATCTTTCCTGGGAGCTGTCCAGTCACATTTGGTTAAGCATCTGAAAGAAAAAACAACAGTAATAATCACCGTCTATTGAGTGCCTAGATTATCTCTAATCCTCCTTTAAGGCAGGTTACTAGTTTTCAAGGACTACTGTAACAAAGTACCACAACTGGGGGGGCTTAAACAACAGAAATTTATTATCTCACTGTTTTGAAGGCTAGAAGTCGAAGATCAAGGTGTTGGTAGGGTTGCTTCCTTCTGGGGGCTGTGAGGGAGAATCTGTGGCAGGCCTCTCCCCTAGCTTCTCATGGTCTGCTGACAGTCTTTGATATTCCTTGGCTTATAGATGCGTTCTCCCAGTCTCTGCCTCTGTGTGTCTCTGTCTCCCAATTTCTCCTTATTATAAGGATACCAATCATATTGATTAGGGCCCACCCTAATGACCTCATCTTAACTTGATTATCTGCAAAGACCCTATTTCCAAGTAAAGTCACATTCACAGGTGCTGGGTGTTAGGACCTTAACATATGAATTTGGGGAGATACAATCCAACCCGTAACATGGACATCATCATCCCCATTTTACAGATGCCCAAGAAAGTTAAACAACTTGTCCAATGTCACACAGCTACAAGTGCTAGAGCTAGGGATTCAAACCCAAGTCGACCTAGCTCCACAACCTTTGTTCTCCCTCCATAAATCTGATCTGGTAACTTCTCTGCTGAAAAATTTTCTTTTGTCTCCAAGGTCAAGTCTGCCCTCTAAGTAGCCCCAGGCCAGGTCTCTGGGATCGGTTTGCATGTTCTCTTCCGGGAACTCCATCCCTACCCAGCCCGTGCTAATAGCTGGGCTTCTGCACTCCTACATTAGACTCAAGCTTTAGTGGTAATGTCAGTCACTGTCCTAAGTACTTTCACAGACCTTGCCCATTTAGTCCCATGAATCAACCCTGTGAGATTACATAGAAGTGTCTCCATTTGCCAGATGAGGAAACAGACTCAGAGTGGCTCTATTACTTGCCCAATTTTACACAGGCCCTAAACAACATTGTGGTGACTTGAACACAAGCCTGTAATGCTCTAAGCAAAGCCAATGCTCCTTCCACCACACTACCCTGGCCTAGGGCTCTTGGCCTTTGAGGCCTGGGGACATGCCCCCTAGGGTTTGACCTTGCATCCGAGCCCAGAGGCTGGAGCCCTGCTGCTTGCTGGCAGCCCACCTGATGCCCACCTCTGCCCATTGGCATGCCCTTTTACCTGGAGTTGAACCTGTTCCCTTAGCACTTGTGCCCCCGAGAGAATAGGAGTAGTTCATGCCCTGGTCCCTCCCAGGTCTTCTTGTTCCATTGCAGCCAACTAGTCCCTGCTGGCCATGTCCCAGCATATGACATGGCTGAGCCAGCATCTTGTCTGTGACCCTGTCGAGTAAATAGAGCTGTTGCTGCTGCCCTTGCTGTTATCCTTGGGTGCCCCTGCAAAGGCAGGAAGCGCGAGAAGCTGAGCCGTGTCTGTCTCAGCAGGCTGCCCAGAAAGGGCCCTCCTCCCCACCCCGGAAGGGCCTAATGTCGGACCCAAGCCAATTAGGGCATTTTCTGGGACAGCATTTTGAAACAAGTGCAGTGCCAGCAGGGATGAGACAAGTTTAGGGAACTAGTGTAGGTGGGAGCGAGCCTCCATAATGGCTGAGCATGAGGCATCAAATAGGAAGGGCTGGAAGAGGCAGAAGAGAAGAGAGGTTAAATGAGGGGCCAATATCAAACCAGAAGAGATGAAGGGAAGTGGAGAAAGGGCTTGCAAGGTCTGATTGAGGTCTGAACTCCAAATGGAGCAGATCTATCAGAGCAACGGGAAGGCTTGGAGCTGTCCGCAGCAGAGCTCCCCAGGGCTTTAAGCATCTTCTTTGTCCCCAGATGGGCTGTGGGCTCCCCAAGCACACTCTTCTCTAGCTGCAGTTTCCAGATGCCAGCCTCTAACATGTGGCCTTCGTACAGTATTACTGGGCCCTCTTAAAATAGGCATAGTGTTTTTTCTATGAAGACTTCATGGGCCTGGAGAGCTTGAGATCCTTGAATCTGCCACTGGACATTCCCTTGCTGTGGATTCTGGCAGGAAGGACCCGAACTGGGCAATAGTCCAGAGCAGACAGTGCTGGCCACAGTCCTGGTTCCCTGACCTGGTCCACTGCCCTCCTTGGCTACCAGACAAGGTTTGCAGAGCCTGCAGACATCTGTGCCCCTCGGAACAGCTAGGGAGCTGCAGGGTCTGGAGACACAAGAGGGTCCCCTTTGTCTCCTTCTGTCCTAACTAATGGCCTGAGTCCCTTCCCAGCAGAGCAGCTGGCAGATTGGCCTCTGATCAGAGGAATACAGGGCTGCCCTTAAAGGGGTGGCCCAGCTGTTGTGAGTGAATACACAAGTGCACATGGGTGACTCTGACCCTCACCCCCCACACTCCTGGCCAAGGCGGCCCTGCCCACACTTCTGGAGGGCATGACAATCTGGCTCCTGACCTTGTCTTCCTGCTAGGATGTGAGCCCCGCCCACCTTCACCACTTCCATTGAATCCCTGGCATGACCCAGTGCAGCTTACACATGGCATCCACCTGTTGGTACGCCCACCCACAGAGGCACTTCTCCTCAAGGATCTTTGAAGCCTTCCCCTTGTACTCGCTTCATCTGCTCGTTCCTTCCCTTGGACAGCTCTCTCAGGTGTCCCTCCCTCTCGCCTCCCTCCAGTCCTCTCTTCTCCGCTCTGCACTCCACCCTACTGCCCGTGTCCCAATACACACACCCACACACATGTACTTGCATACACACACACTCACATAGTTTGTCACAAGACCAGTGCAGCTGGGTTATTTTGTGCCATCTCTCTGGGAGCTATTTCTGTTCCTCAATGCCCTCTGTCGCTGAGTCTAGCTGTGCCCCTCTACTTCTGTGCCTCCCCACTCTAAATATCATGGCAGATTTAGGATACAGTAGCCCCTCTCCCAACCAATCATGGATTCATCGATTCATCCCTACAGCAAAAGAAACAACCTTCAGACATGTAGGATGCTTTGCCTGCCCGAGTGCCTCACAATATCTTGGTGTGGTCAAGAGAGGGCAGCTTGGGTTGGTACATTTCACAGAGGAGGAAATTGACCTAAGAGAGCAGGTAGTGATTTGCCCACACAGTTAGTGACAGCAGTAGATATCAAGCCCCAATCCGATGCTTTTTCTTCTCTACTTTTATACTACGTTGCTTCTCCAAAGATGACACCAACAAAAGTGTGGCCCAGGGACTGGTGGTGGCCCCAGAACTCTTTGTCACTGGTCCATGACAAGATGAGGAGCTAGTGCCAGAATGTAAATCAATGTACTGCTTGCTTCATCAAAACAGGCTTGCTATGAAATAAAGTATCAGCTGAACTAAGCAGCACGCTTAGTGACGCCCTCGATTTACGCTGGCACAAAGTCTCTAATTCAATGCCATGCCTGTGCCCAGCAGCCCTGGGGCTCATGGCCGTTCGGCACAAGGCTGGACCTGTTGCAGGACTGTGCCTCGCCTTCTGGGCAAGAGGAATGTGTTGCAATAGAGGCTGGAGTCGCAGGTAACATGGTCATGGAATAATCGCAGCCCTTCGCGGGTGAAAATGGCCTTATGCAGCCCAAACTAGTTCTTGTCTGCCCAAGCCCAACCCTGTAGATCAGGGCTGCTCAAAGAACCAAACTGCAATGGTTTGTTGCCCTCGTTTACCGAAGTTTCTCCACCTGTTACGTGGCTGTACCAGTCCTGGGCCTGGTGACCCTCAAGTCCGTTCCTAGCTTTTTGCCTGCTTTGCTCTGTCTGGCAGGGGGTCTGACCCCTGCAAGATATTTTCCAGAATGACTTCCTACTCGGTCCAGCCCGTGGGAGGTACTGGCTGGAGAGAGAGAAGAAAGAGGAAGGGAGAAGCCAGGAAATTTCTTCTGCCTTTTTCTCCGTGTCCGAGGGTGACCAACTGGTCCCAGTTTGTCCAGGTCTCTCCTGGTTTCAGCGCTGAAAGTCCCGCATCTCAGGAAACCCTGCAGTTCTGGGAAATCCAAAAGGGTTAGTCCCTCTATCTCTGCTTCAAGCAGTTTCTCTCTTCTGTGGCTCCAGCTCCTGTTGGAGGGCCCATCCCTCCCCTGTCCCAGAGACGGCCACTGTGGTCCCAGCTTCTACTGGGTGACCCTGGCTTTGTAGCCATGTCCCCTCCCTCGGTCCCTTTGGCTTCCTTGCTACTGCTGATGCCCAGCCTGCCTCTTCATCCTTGTGGTTGTCCCTCACCTGTGTCACCAATTCCTTCCATTAAATTCCCACTGTTGTTTACACTTGAAGTCGTTTCTGTTTTACGGCTTAGACCCTGACTGATGCAATGGGGACAACAGAACTTAGTTTATAGTGTTATCATGAGGATGAAATTAGTTAAATCAACCACTTAGAGCAGCACCTGGCACGTGGTAATTGCTTGTTAAAGGTGAGCTGTTGTTATTATTAGTGTGGTGCGAAGTAACATTTACGTGCACTTGCCATGTTCCAGGCACTATGCTAATTGCTTTACACCCATTATCTTATGTAAGCCTTATAACCCTTATACATACCTGGGTTAACGTGTTCTTGAGTTAATTGCTTAGTAAACCTGTTCGCATTTCACACCTAGCAATATCCGGTTTCTTTTGAATCACTCCCCTTCTTGAAACCGACCATATCATTTCTTTACTGAGCGCTCTCAGGCGGCTCTCAGGACATGGAGATGGACACGGTCTAGTCGGGGAGGCTGCTATGTCCATCAGCTGATCTGTCCCAGCCCGGGGTGGGCAGTGACACCTCGGTGAGCGATGCAGGGTGACAGAGTGGGAGAGAGTGTGGGTTCTGGGGCTGGACTCTCTGGGGCTGGATCTAGGCTCTGGCACTCTCTACATCTACGGCCACCTCCCGAAAGGGAGAAAAGTCATTTTTAACCCTCTCTGTCTCAGTTTCCTCATAGGGCAAGAGTACTATTCTGACAGTACCTATCTCATAGGGGTTTGAGGATTCAATGAGTTAGTATTTTTAGTGCTTAGAACAGTGGCTGGCATGCACTAAATACTATGTGTTTGCGAAATTAGAACAAAATCAATACGGTGAACCAGTTGTATGGGGGAACCCAGAGAAAAGTGCCACTCGATTCTACCTACAAGTGTGAGCGAAGGCTTCACAAAGAGGTGACACTGGAGCTGAATCTTAAAGAAACAGCGCACGTTTTCCAGGTACAGAAGAAAAGCATCCAAATCCCAGGAAAAGCATGTACCCAGGCGCAGAGTCAGGAAAGGGCCTGGTGTGTCTGGGAAGCAATGAGAAGTGAGTAGCTGAAGTTTTGTGGTAGGAGGTGAGGCTTGAGACTTAGTTTGGGATACAGTTGGCAAGGCCTTGAATGATGTGCTAAGGAATTCAGGTTTTATTCTGAGGGAAGGAACTGGGGTGTGAAGGGAAGATTTTAAGTTGAAGAGGGTGGAATGATCAGCTTTGTTTTGTGGCTATGCCATTCTCATGTCAATATAAGTTTAAAGCTGAAAAACCCTGCTTGGGTGTAATTAAAATATATATATGGGAACCAAGTGGCCCCAAATTGGAAACAACCCAAATGTTCATCAACAATGGAATGGATAAATAAATTGCGTGGTATATATGCACAGTGAAACACTATATGACACTGATGACAAATGAATTACTGACATATGCAAAAAACATGGATAAATCTCCCAAGCCTAATGTTTAGCAAAAGAAACCAGACACAAAAGGGTCATCTTGTATTATTTCATTTATATAAAGTTCGAAAACAGGCAACACTAATCTATGCTGGTAGAAGTCAGGACAGTGGTTTCCTTGGGGGAGGAGTAGTGACAGAGAGGGGTACCAAGTAGGGTTTCTGGGCTGCTGGTAATGTGTCTTGAAGTTGAACTGGGTGTTGGTTTCACATGCATGGTCACTTTATTATCAAGTTCAAGACACAGAATATTTGTACATGAAAACAACAACCATCTTTTTTAGTGATCTATGACACGTACAGAAAAAAAGTCACTTCTTGTTTTAAAGTACAAGTTGGGGACATTCAACCCTGCAGAGATTCAACTGACCTTTGACCACAGTGGGGTATAGGGAATTGTGAACACAGGTGTCCATTACAAAGTTGGTGCCCCCCAACAGAGACACACCTTCTTTTAGGTGTTGCCAGGTGACCCCAATATTATGCTTCTAGATGCATTCAGCTACAAATGGCTGGTCTGCGTGATCATTCTATGTTTCTGAAGTTCAAATTTGAAGCACTTTAAACATTCCTGTGCGGAGAGACGGAAGGGACCAGAATGTGGGAAAGAAGTCAAGGGAGACTTTAGCCTTATCTACAATAGTTTGAGTCTTTTCAGGGGGAACTTTTCAGGTGTTTCTTACAGATTTAACACTTAGCCAGAAAAAAAAAGACACAGCTCTGCCTTGTCATCACATGATGATGGAAAGTGCTGGATATTATTTAATTAAGATCGAAAATCACTAAGCCTGGATTATTGATGCAAATAATTGATGCAAATGAATGCCTTGTGTTTGTATAGTGCTTTCTTGATTGACCCTCATAACACCTCTGTGAGGTAGACTGATGATGTTGGGGACAGTATGCAGATGATGAACAGACTGAGGACCCTAGAAGTTACATGAGCAGCCCCTGGTCAAACAACCAGTTGGTAGAAAACCACTGTCAAGATGGCCTGGCCATCTTTAGACCAAGCCTCCGTTACCTCTTGCTTGGACGACTACAATAGTTTACTAGTTGTTTCCCAGGATTTACAACGCTTCCCAGAAAGTTCTCCACACTGAGAAGTGTGAATTGCTCCTGCTTTATTTTATTTATTTATCATTTGTTTCTTTCACTAGAATGGAAGCTCTGTGAAGGCAGGAATCTTGTCTTCTTGACCCCCCTCTTTCCCCTAGCTCAGTGCCTGGCACGTTCTGAGCACCTGATTAATATCTGGTAAATCCATGCAGGAATTAATATATCAAGGAGTCAGTATGTCTGAGTTCCAGTGGGGCTCTTTGATTAAGCTGGAGAAAGTCCCACTCCTCTCTGAGCCCCAGTTTCCCCATCTGTACAATGAAAGAGTTGGACCAGCTGATCTCTGAAGTTTCTTCCAGTGCTAGATAATTCTCAGACTGACAGGTAGCTAGCTCCACCATTTTCTCCTTGAGGCTGTGTGGGCCAGCTCTAAACACGAGGTGGAAAGTTCTAACACTTTTTAGTTTAGCATGGGTCACTTTCTGTGCCTCCAGCAGACACCTGTTGATGGGTGCACTTACCCAAGCAGCCCCAGTCTCCTTTCTTCCTTCCAGTATTATTACAGTTTGAAGTTATTTTAGTCTTTTTGAGGAAAAATTAATTCCAAACGGATGTAAAATAACATGAAGCAAGTGACTGCCAGTTGATTAACTGGGAAGGCAATTTTTGGAAAACAAAAGGCCATCCTTTGAAGAATTGTAGAAACTAAAACATAACTAGTAATAGTAGAAGACAATACCATGTAATGATTTAGAGAACAAGCATTAGCTTCAGACAAGCCTTGGTTCTGCCAGGTCCTCACTGGCTGTGTGACCTTGGGTAAGTTATTGGTACTTCACCTTGCTGAGTTTCCCTGCTGTAAAGTGCAGAAACTAGCAGAACCCACCCCAGAGGATGGTTGTGAGGATCCAGTGACAGGAGGTATTTAATCACTTAAGTACCTGGCACACCAGAAATCTTCAACAAAGTATGGCTACTCTAGTAATGATTATGTGACAACACCTAAAAACTTTCTTCAACTCAGGCTATGAAGACAACTGGCAAAAACACAGCAGAGCATGGCATGTTCAGGAAAGGAAGAAAAAAAATCATTTCTTGTTAGGAGCCAAAAGATGTCAACAGATTCCACTATTTAAGTAAAGGGAACACCAGACTGAGGACGTATATACGGTAGGGGTTAGGAGCGAGCTTCTTAGCCCCTCTGATCCGTAGCTTCCTTGTCAGTACCAGAGGCCCTAATCTCCACATCACCAGGTTGTAAATGAAGTCTAACTGTCATCATGCTTGTGAAGCGCTTAGCATGGCGCCTGGAGCATAGTAAGCGCTTAAGAAACGGTAGCTGCTGTTAGCACCTAAGTTGCTGCTTTTATTCTTACTTATTCTTGAGCCCAGAGCCTCTGCAGCCCTCGGTGGCCTGTGCAGGCTGCCGAGGTTAGAGCCTCGGCTGCATCATCCAAACCGGTTCTCAGGCTTCTAAATTCTGTGTCAAGTGAACTTCTGGGCCATTTAAAACACAAAGGCGAGGCGAGGGGGCCCCCGAAGTGCCCCGGATTTTCAAAGGGAACGCCGGCGCCTGCAAGAAGTCTCGGTGCCCGGGGCATCTGGGGTGGCGCGCTGGGGAAGCCCGCGCCGCGCGGCCCCAGCCCCGGCCCGGCAGCCTCAGGGGGCGCGCGCGCGGCGGGGGCCCGGCCCCCTCGGAGTCCACCCGGCCCGGCCCCTGGAGGTGTTCCCAGGTACCCGAGCCTCGCGGCGTTTTCAAGTGCTGCCTGCGAAGCTTGAAAAGGGCCCGCCGCCGGGCCGGGCGTTTTGTGTTTGCCAAACAAAGCATGAAGGGAGAGTGAGCAAAGGGGGCGGGCCGGGCGCGGCACAAAGGCCGGGGGCGGGCCCGGGCCGGGGAAATACAGTTCAGTGGGCCTGAATTGATACGCTCGGCCCCCGAGGCCCCGGGCTGGGCGATCCCAGGGCACGGAGGCCCGGCACCTAGCGCTCCGCCGCATTGATCCAATCCCGAGCGGACGAGCGGGAGGCTGCCGAGGGGAGGGGGCCGGGGAGGGAGGGGGCGCGGGGGTTGGCGGGGGCCGCCTGCCGCAGATGAGGCGCTTTTCTTAGAAATGAAGGAATCTCCCGGCCCGAGCGAGCGACGGCCCTCCAGATGGAGCGTGCCCTGGAACCCGAGGGGCCGGGGTAGGAATGTCTCCCCGGTTTCCGCGGGGAGCGGGCACGCCGCGGGGTCGACCGCGACCAAGGTGTTCTCGCTTCCTCTCCTGAAGAAGATGGAGGGGGGAGGCCGCGAGTTGCCGCCCCCCCCCCAGCACCCCGTGCATCCCGTGGGTCAGGGCATGCGGGATGCCTGGGGTCCTACGCCTCGCCGCGCCCCTCACACCCAGCAACTACGCAGGGGCTGACACTGTTGATTGGATGGACGGTGGGAAGGACGAGTGCAGAGATGCGTGGTTCAGCCAGATGGGTTTCTGCTCCCTTAGTTCTTGTCTAATGAATCTTTTTGACTGGGTGGCATTGTCTCATTGGAACATGACTATGGGTGTTTTATTTTCTCTTTGTACTTTTTCGTGTTTTCTAGATCATTGAACATGGTCACAAATCATTTATGTTACTGGAGAAAATAACAAACATTGTTCAAAATAGAAACAGACTGAACAGACTAAAGAGAGAGGCTTCAGAGACGGTGAGGTGGTGACTGTAATAATGAGAATATCTTAGACATTACCAGTAGCCGAGTATTCTCACATACCTGGGTCCCACGCGTCGTTTACCGACCGCGACCACCCCATACTTAACACAGGACCTGGCGCACGGTGTTGAATAAATAAATGGCTGGATCTGACTCTGGTGGAATCCGATGCCACTGTGCAAATGAAGTGGCTGGTTCAGAGGGGCTAAACGTTGCGCAGCCAGGACTGAAATCTGCCAAATGCAAATTCAGGGCCTCCTTCTCCTATGCCCCATAGAATCCTGAAGGGCTTCTTCAAACACGGGCTATTTCATTTCACTCCTCTGTGTTCATTTCTGGACTATGAGGGCCTAGGTTTCCTTTCTGAAGACACAAGGTTTCGTTTGTTTTTGTCATAATGACACACTCGGCATCATTAAGTGTCCACGAAGAGGAATCTTTTAGTTGCATTAGAAACGTGGTTTGTGACCACTGAGAGCCTTGGGAAACGCAGCTCTCCTAGCCGGAAGAGGCAGGCCGCTAATGAAACGGCTTTCTGGGGGCGGGGTTTCTGCATTCTCTTAGGGCCGACTTTAGCATTATTGCCAAGGAAAGGCTTAGGCCGTGTCTGAACGACACTGTGATTTGTGAGTATAAGCAGTTCAGATCTAAGCAAAGCGGTTCTTACCCAGAAAAAGAGTTTCCCATCCATAGCTGCTTTCCCTGACTTGTAAATTGTAACTGGTACAAAATACTTGACACTTTGCCTCGATTTGAAGTTTACTGAGGGAATCAGGACAAGTAATTGAGCAAGAATATACTTTTTGATGTTAACTCAGTATTGTTTAAACCATTTTATATGAAACCCTTAACACAGGTTTGTGCCATAATTTCTTGCAATTCCTTTTTTAAAAAAAGTCTTTATGATGATGTCAATTTTCTTGCTTGGAAGTAACCTTTGCCAGTATTATATTTTCACTGGAAGCATCCATCCTAGTAATGAATATCAATCTACCACTTTATTTTTAAATTTAGTTCTTACATGTGGTTTTGTGAATTCTTAAACCTCACTTGAAATATTTTTCTTAAAAATCCACTGTGCAGATCCATACTGATTTAGCCCATCTGTTTGTTTTTTTTTTTTAAACACGAGTATTTAATGAGGAGCCCATCTGTTTTGATGAAAATAATTTTGGCTTTAGTAGGAAAGAGGGCATGAGTATTTCCTTGCAATATTTTTCTCTCACTGAAAAACCCATGAATGAAATAAGACCTCAGGATTGCCTGAGATAATTTACATACTAATTAATTAGCACAGTGTAATTGAGAAAGAGAGACAGAGACAGAGGCAGAGGCACTCTGGATGTGAGCAGACATGGGCACCACGGTCTGCCAGCAGCATTGATGGTGAGTGAGTTGCTTATCCTCCCCAGGTCTCTGTTCACTCATCAGTCAAAACCCTGAGGGCTATTTAGAGGATAAAATGAGAGATGTTTGGAAAGAGCCTGGCACAGTAGGTGCTCAAGAAATGCGTATTCCTTTTTACTACTCACAACATCCATCACCTTCAGCCTTTAGAAAAAGGACTGGTTTCCTCACCTGTAAAATGGGAATAATGACACAATGAAGGTAGTATAGTATAGGATATTGACTAAGAAGAGCATGGGCTCTGGGCTCAGACTGTCTGGATTCAAATCTCAGCCCCACTACTAGCTGCGTGGCCTTGGGCAATTTAGTCATTCTCCTTTTCCCCCATTGTACTCCTGTGTAAAGAGGGGGTGGGCAGAGGTGATAGTACCCATCACCCAGGTTGGTTGTGAGTACTCAGAGAATTAATGCACTTGACATAGAGCTGCCTAACCTTCTTGCGCATGGCTTCCTTTGGCAGTCTGCTGAGGCCTCTGCACTCCTTCTCAGAATAATACTCTTAAATGCATAAATACAGTACTTTAGATTACAAAGCGGAAACGAGTTATAATGAAATAAAGTTATCAATGTATTTTTAAAAACAGATTTGTGATATATGTGCTTCCCTGATAGCACATTAAATAAATAACAGATTTAGAGTCTGTCAAATATCTACCACTATTTCAAAGTAATAATGAATGGAAATGGTATTGTGAGAACTGCAGTGACTGCAGTGTACTGGGGAAGTACCTGTGATCTTGCTGCTGGTGGTAAAGGCACAGGTATTGCTAATAGGACTTTGATTTGTTATCGACATTCATAATGGAAGGAGTGCTTGCTTTCAGTTAGAGGTGAAATGGAAATTAAATTGTAATCTTCTCCCAACTAAATTTAGGGGCATCAGATTAAAAACATGAGTCTGATTAGCACAATAAATGCCAGCTAGTATTACGTCAGAGGGGTCATGTGGATTGTGTGAAATAATGAATGTGACAGCTGTGGCAAACATTGGGCACTTGAGACAAGGGAGCTATTTCAGTTGTTCTTCCCCCATCCATAGCTGTACTGCATAAAAACAGCCACAGACAATATGCAAAACAACAAAAAAGTGGGCCTGGCTGTATTCTAATAAAACTTTATTTACAAAAACAAGTGGCCAGCAGGCAGGATTTGGCCCATGGGCCTTAGTTTGCTGGACCCGGCATTAAAACATTGTTCCTTGAGGAATGCTGAGTTACACTTAAAACATGTCAATGTATTGTCAAGTACTTGGTACAGGGCCCTACTGGGAAGTGCTGTGCATATCCTTGATAAAAACTAGAAATTGGTCTAGCAAATGATAGGTAATCAGAATAAACTGAATTTTCTTGGCCTGTTACCTGCTATAATGTCTAGACTTGCCTTGTCTATGAAGACATAGAGAAATGTAAAGCTGACAGCAAGGATGACATACTGAGTAATTAGAACCAGTAACGCTTTAATATGTGGGGAAAGCAAATGACAGTGGAAACTATTAATGACAATATCATTTGGGATCTGGAGCTTTCTCCAAGGAGCTGTAATTACCCTGCAGCTGCTGCCTGCTTGGCACACTGTAGGTGTACTGTAGATGCTTGTTAGTTGACTGACTCTCCCCCATGGTCCTGATGAGTCTCCAAGGAAGAATAGAAGCAAGCGTATATTCATTCTGAAATCTTAGTACTTCCATTGTACAGACAGTGTTCTGGAATTTCTAGGGCTGATGGAAAGAAAGGAAAACAAAGTAAGACGGTTTGGAGTTCATTAGAATGGAGAAGGAAATGTACTGGGATGGTTGCTTTTCAGACAGAAGAAATCTCAGGGCAACAAATATTATTCAGCAACTACTACATGCAAAGTGCTATGGTGAGATAGAGCGAAAGGAAAAACGATCCAGTGGATTTTGCTCCTCCTGCAAAAAAGTTAGGTCATACATCTATGACAGGGATAGTGGTTGTGTTAGGGAATGAGATGACAGCTTAGACCTAGAGATGTTTAACCTTCCAGCCAGCTATGGAAGTAGGGTGGGTGTCTGGAGGTAGTATCTCTTGGTGTCCTTTTTTTTCTAGCCCCCACACTATCCATTTCCTTTTTTTTTACTGTCTTGCTTAGTATCTGCCTTCAACCAGGAATAAAAGCTCCCTATGCAAAAGTCATCAAGACATTGTACATGAGAGGGCCCACGACTTTGGTGTATATGGTCTGACCCCAAATTGGCTTAGACGCAAACACAGAGGACTATAGGCAGCTGCCAGTGTAAGACTTTAAACAGATCCCCTTCATGGGAAAAAAAGTTCTACGACTTCAATCCAGGTCCCACCAATGGAAACTGCCTTCAGCTGTAGAAGTCTTCACCAGTGGTTCCTGCTTCCTCTGCTTGTCGGAGTGGAAATATCCCCACTGCATCTGCCAGGGCAGCAGGGCAGAGCTGTACTCTTGTCAGGCCAGGCTACAGCTCTGGAAAACTTTTCTCACAGAAATAATGTTACTTTTCTCACAGAAATAATGTTATCTCGAGTCTTGAGTTTTACAGATGTCAGATCCTACCTTTTCTGGTTTTTTTAGCTGTGGGGCATGTCCTTACACCACACAGCTGGTATCACATAAAGAAGTGGGTTTGGGGAGTTCATCTCAGTGAGCCAGGCACCATTCAGAGGTTTGGTCCTGAGCCATTTCACACTCTGCACTGGTTCCCAGTGCTCCTGGTTTCTGACCTCATATCTCATTGTCAGTCTCACCTTCGCCCTACATACCTCATGTTCAGTATTGCTTCTCCAGAAAAAACCATTGGTTACTTTGTTTACTATTGTCTAAATTTTCTTAGCCTGGGGGGATGGGGCTCAATGAGGCTTGGGGGCAGTGCTAGGGTTGTTGGTGAGAGTATCCTGGATATAGCTGAAAAGATGCCCAAACCAAGAGAGTGGGCAGAGAGGAGAAGCAAGTGGGAACTCAAAGTCAGTAAGCCAGAGAAGGGCATGCAAATGCGTCATGAAGCTGATTAGGCAGTGGGGAGCAGTTATTGAAAGCCAGGCTGTGTGGCCAGGGAGTGGAGGAAATGAGAGTAAACATTTGCATGTTGAGAAAGTGAGTAGGAGGACAAGCCTAGCTAGATGTCTGAAACAGGTGGATTATTCATGGCCAAATTGACCCCTCCTCCAGAAGGGGCATGGTACATGGTAGGGTCCAATGTATTTAGAAGGCCAAGGGGCAGACAACCACTATATAAGTCAAGGGAGGCTACTTTACAGTGTTGTAACTACTCACCATTTCAGTGGCTTAAGGGGACACACACTTGTGCTTTACTCACATGCTACATGCCTTACATGAGTCAGTGTGGCTTTGCACCACATAGTCACTCAGAAACCTAGACTGACAGACGTCTTCCATCTTGTGGCTACACCACCCAGAACATGTGGCCTCTTTAGCTGCCGTTTGGCTGCCCAACTGGAAGGGGGGCTGGGAAATGTGGGGAGCACATCAATATTTGATGAGCACTAACTATAGGCAGCACTGAGATGATGTCAATGGCTGCTCCAGCGCCTTGACATTGACGGAGCCCCTCCATGGATCGCATTTAGTCTGGATTTACTCCAGCCACACACTTGGGTCCAAGAAAATGAAATTTCCAAAATGACAGTCCATCTGCTGGCTACATAAACCATAACTTTATGGGACAACAAACTCTGGGTTTTAAACAGTTGCTTCACAAATAGGGTTCGAAGCCTTGCCTATTAGTAAGCTGGGAATGACCTTAGTGACCTCAAGCCTAGGATGGTCATGTGGCGACATTGTACAGTGAGCAGGGAGCTCTGGCAATCTATAATGACCTCTTCCTTCCATGGTCCCTATCCCAGTGAATGACGCCACCATGTATCCAGGTGAACAAGCCGGAAAACTTTCCACCCTTCTCTGCCACAAATCTCTCCTTCACTCACTAGGCTCCTATCCCACTGGCCTTTTCTCTGTCCCTCATACACTCCAAGCTTGTTGTTGTCTCCAGGCCTTTGCATCTGTTGTTCTTTATGCCTGGCATACGCTTCCAGTCTACCTCCATCTTTATTTAACTATCTCTTACCACTGTGCACAGCATAGCCTACAAAATATGAGATCACCACCACTGGGTGGTGATGCAAGGCCAGTCACTAGAATGTAAGCTCCATGGGACCAGGGACCACTGTGTATCCCCTGGAATATTAAGGAGCTCAATAAATATGTGCTGGAATGATGACTGGTCATAGCAAGTCACCAGTGAAGGCAATATAGAGTATCCCCTTTTCACTTGCATGGCCTTGGGGATCACATGTGGCATGTTTAACCTCACCTTCATGTGGGGCAGTATAATGGTGGAAGTAGTTTCACAGAATTTCCTTCCATGCTTGGCCTCTTCCTCTGGGTGAAGAAGTCAGACCCAAGAGCAGCTTCAGTGATTTGTTTTGACTACGTCTGATAAGCAAGTAATTGACATCAAGCACTCGGACTCTGCAAATGACTGAAAGCCTTTCCTATTATTTCTTCTGGGAAGTTTCCCTTTGATATAATCATTTTGGGATCATGCACATTGTTTCAAGCACACAACCGTCCAGTAGGATAAGTTCAATGTCTATCTCGTTACCACCCCTCCTCTCCCCTTCCCCATGCATGAGACTGTAAGTTGCATGAAGGCAGGGATTTTGCCTCTTTTGCTCATCAATCTATTCCCAGCATCCATCGTGGGCCTGGCACCTCATGGGTGTTCAACTAATGTTTGTCGAATTAATGAATGAGGCCAGAGATGGGATACCCCTGATTCCTGGTTTCTAAGCCATATAATACCCAGAAAAGAAATCTTCTGCTTTATTTGCACTCTGGGTCACTGGTCACTTGCCTTATTGTTAAGAAGGATCAAGCTTTACTGAAAGGATTTCACTGGCAAGACAAGTTGATCTCATTTTGGTGAGCCCATTCTGGCCACATACAGTGTTACTGGGATCTTAGAAAACAAAAATCCAGTATAATGTTCAACATATTAAAAGTGATATATGTCTTAAACAACCATTGCGTCAAAGAACGAACCAAAAAGGAAATTAGAATATGCCTCGAGACAAATGAAAATGAAAACACAGCATACCAAAACTTACGGGATGCAGCAAAAGCAATAATACCAAGAGGGAAATTCATACTAATAAATACCTATATTGAAAAAGAAGAAAGATCTCAAAGTAACCTAACTTTACACCTCAAGGAGCTAGAGAAAGAAGACAGCACAAAGTTATCATATGGAACCAGAAAAGATTAGAGCAGAAATAAATGAAATAAGACATAGAAAACAATTTTAAAAAACAATGAAATTTAGAGTCGGGTTTTTGAAAAGATGAACAAATCAACAAGTCCTTAGTTAGATTGGCTAAGAAAAAAAAAAAAAGAGGACACAAATAAAATCAGAAATGAAAGGAGAAATTACAACTAATGCTACAGAAATAAAAAGGATCATAAAAGACTACTATAAATAATTATAGGCTAACAAATTGGACAACCTAGGAGAAATGGGTAAATTCCTAGAAAAATACAATCTACCAAGATTAAATCATGAAAAACTAGAAACTCTGAACAGACCTATGACGAGTATGGAAATTGAATCAATAATTAAAAACCTTCCAACAAACAAAACCCCAAGCACCTTCACAGGTGAATTCTGCCAAATGTTTTAAAGAGAATTAATGCCAATCCTTATCAAGCTCTTCCAAAAAATTAAAGAGGAGGGAACACTTTCAAACTCATTTTGTGAGGCCAGCATTACCCTGATATCAAAGCCAGACAAAAACATCACAAGAAAAGAAAATTACAGACCAATATCCCTGATAAATATAGATGCAAAAATCCTCATCAAAGTACTAGCAAACCAAATCCAACAGCATATCAGAAGGATCATATGCCATGAACAAGTGAGATTTATCCTTGGAATGCAAGAATACATGGAAATCAATTAACGTGATTTACCACAGTAATAGAATAAAGGATAAAAATCACATGATCATCTCAATATATGCAGAAAAAACATTTGACAAAATTCAACACCTTTCATGATAAAACCTCTCTACAAACTACCTACAGAAGGAATGTACCTCAACATAATAAAACTATATATGACAAGCCCACAGCTAACATCACACTCAATGGTGAAAAATTAAAATCTTTACCTCTAAAATCAGAAACAAGGCAGGGATGCCAACTCTTGCTACTCCTATTCAGCATAGTACCGGAAGTCCTAGCCAGAGCAATTAGGCTAGAAAAAGAAGTAAAAGGCATACAAATCAGAAAGGAAGAAGTTAAACTGTCTGTATTCGCAGATGACATGATTTTATATATAGAAAATCCTAAAGACTCCATTAAAAGAAACTGTTAGGTAGGATACAAAATAACATAAAAAGCAGTTGCATTTCTATATACTAACAATGAGCTATCTGAAAAGGAAATTAGGCAAACAGTCCCATTTACAATACCACCAAAAAGAATAAAATACTTGGGAAGAAACTTAACTAAGGAGGTGAAAGACTTGTGTACTGATAACTAAAAAATGTTGATAAAAGAAATTTAGCAAGACACAAGCAAATGGAAAGAAGTCTCATGTTCATGGATTGGAAGAATTATTATTGTTAAATGTCCATACTACCCAAAGTGATCTACAGTTTCAATTCAATCTCTATCAAAATCCCAAAGGCATTCTTTACAGAAATAGAAAAACAGTTCCAAAATTCATATGGAACTAGAAAAGACCATGAAGAGCCATATCAATCTTGAGAAAGAGGAATGAAACTGGAGGTATCACACTTGCTGATTTCAACATATATTACAAAGCCCCAGTAATCAAAACAGTAAGGTGCTGACATAAAGACAGACATATAGATCAATGGAAAAGAATAGAAAGCCCAGAAATAATTACATACATGTACCATCAACTGATCTTTGGCAAGAGTGCTAGCAATAAATAATGGGGAAGGAATAGCCTCTTCAACAGATGGTGCTGGGAAAACTAGATGTCCACATTCAAAAGAATTCTAATTGGACCCTTATCTTACACCAAACATAAAAATCAACTCAAAATGGATTAAAAACTTAAATGTAATACTCAGATCTGTAAAGCTCCTTGAAGAAAACCTAGTGGAAAAGCTTCATGATGTTGGTCTTGCTAATGATTTCACAGATATGATACCAACAGCACAGGCAACAAAATAATAAATAAACAAGTGGGGTTTCATCAAACTAAAAATATTCGACACAGCAAAAGAAACAGTCATCAGAGTGAAAAGGCAACCTATGGAATGGGGAAAAATAATTCCAAACCATATATCTGACACAGAGTTAACCTTCAAAACATACAAGGAAGCCCTACAAATCAATAGTAAAACAAAACAAAACCCCAGGACCCTAGTAACCCAATCTGAAAATGGGCTAAGGACTTGAATAAATATTTCTTTAAAGAAGACAATACAAATGGCCAACAGGTATATGAAAGATGCTGAATGTCACTAATCATCAGGGGAATACAAATCAAAACCCCAATGAGATAGCACCTGTGAGGATGGCTCTTATCCAAAAAACCCAGAAGAATGTGGCGAAATTGGAGCCCTTGTACACTGTTGGTGGCAATGAAAACTGATGCAGCCACTACAGTATGGAGTTTTCTCAAAAAATTAAAAATAGAACTACCAGGGACTTCCCTGGTGGTGCAGTGGACAAGACTCCATGCTCCCAATGCAAGGGGTCCGGGTTTGATCCCTGGTCAGGGAACTAGATCCCACATGCATGCCGCAACTAAGGGGCCCGTGTGCTGCAACTAAGGAGCTGGCAAGCCACAACTAAGGAGCCCGCCTGCCACAACTAAGACCCAGTGCAACCAAATAAATAAATACATTTTTAAAAAAAAATAGAACTACCAAATGATCCAGCAGTCTCACCTCTGGATATTTATCCCAAAGAACTGAAATCAGTAGCTTGAAGAGATTTTAGCACTCCTATGTTCATAGCAGCACTATTCCCAATAAGCAAGATGTGGAAGTAACCTAAATGTCCACTGACAGATAAATGGATAAATAAACTGTGGTATATACATAAAATGGAAGACTATTCATCTCTAAAAAAAAAAAAAAAAAAAAAAGGAAATTCTGCAGTATTCGACAACATGGATGAACTTTGAGGACATTATACTAAGTGAAATGAGCCAGTCACAGAACGACAAATACTGCAATGATGGCACTTATATGAGGTATCTAAAATAGTCAAATTCATAGAATCAAAGAGGGAAATGGTATTTTCCAGGGGCTGGGGGCAGGGGGAATGGGGACTTACTAATCAATGGGCATAAAGTTTCATTCAAGCAAAATGAATAAATTCTAGAGGTCTGCTGTGCAACATTGTACCTGGAGTCAACAATAATATATTGTACACTTAAAATTTGTTAAAAGGTAGATCTCATGTTACATGTTCTTTCCACAATAAAATAAAATAAAATAAAAATAAATATTAAAAATAATGCAAAAATGTGATCTACCTCCTCCTGTTATAATGTTGGTAATAGTAATAGTAATAATAATATTATCTATCATTTATTGAGTGCTTATTATATACCTAGCACCTTGCTGAAAGCTTTGCATGCATTGCCTCCTTTAATCTCAACAGCGGCTTGAGCTCCTTTCTCTCCAGGGCCTTAGTTTCTCCTGGAAGAAAGTGAGACACAGCCCAGTGTTGGGGGCAGGGATCTGAGAGGCAGCAGCCAAAAGCTGCAGCAGGAAGGCTTCCTGCTCCCCAGGATCTGCTGACCGATTCTGTTGTCAGGCTTCCAGCCCTGAAGGTGGGCATTAAAAATACATCCCCAAACTATTCAATGCTGCCAAAAGGAAATATATCCATTTTCTACTTACCATATTGGAGTTGCTTTAAATATAATTCCTGTGAGAAATAATACTCCAATGGGAAAATATTAACGGAATAAATTTGGGAACTACCAGTTGGGTTGTTTTCACCTCCCTGGAAGGAGATACTTGTATATTGGCAGGGGGATGATTTCTCAAGGCCCACGGGCCTGACTGGCAGATGCTAGGTAGATGGTCACCCTGCCTTACTCTCCCTCCTCAGGCTCTTTCCGGAGAGGACGGTGTACTACTAGATGTGTCATGGAAACTTCCCTCTTGAACCTGCCTGTGTTTACCCACCTGAGCCTGGGAGGTGTTTACCTCATTGTGAGAGCTGTTATGGTCCTGTACACATATGGTCCTCTTGTCTCCCACTTTCAGCATCTGTGAATTAGTTTTCGAGGCACCATCCTTCAATACTTCAATACTTGCCCTTTTCCCCAAAGCTTTCTCATAATCCTTGTAGGAACCAAGACAATGTATACAATTTGGCAGCCAAGAATTTGGGATTTAATAAGTCGCCTGCATGAGCCAGCATATCTACAAATAGCCTGTGGGATTAAGGTTCCCTAGCTTCGTTTGGAACTGGGTGCAGCTGACCTGAATAATGAAACAGGGGACCCAAAGTTATGAATCCCCTTCAAGCATTGCTTCATTAGAATCCCCTTACAAAAAAAGAAATGGGACTCATCTCATCAGCTCGATTTTGTGGCATCTGATTAGACCACTATTTTCTCAGCAGGTCCCTTTTCTTTAAACTGTTGACTATGGATAGCCTGCTGAATAGAATGAACTTTGGACCACTAAATTGCAGCATTATGGTTATTTAGTATAATTTATAAAAAACGAGAGAAGCCATGATCACTTACTTCTTGTTGCTAATGACATCTCCATTTATCTGAAAAGGTATGGGTTTGGAATATCCGTCCCACCCCTAATAATCATCCTGGAACACTTCCCAGTTAGAGACCCCAAAAATGGTGTCTGGAGGTACAAACTCTACCTATGATAAATTAAAAATTAATAGCACCTGTACATGTGTTTATGAACATCCGCCTGTCAGGAAAGCTATGCATTTTAACTGTGTTTACCTAATAAGTCCTTCCATTCAGTGTTTGACTTATAATTCAACGAATTTGGTAAAAGCCTAAGTGGGCCTTCAGCGTAATATATTCCATTAGTGCATCACTGTCTCTCTGTTTTGAGATATGAGGGAAGGTGTTGAAATTATGTAGTATTTATTTCAAGCACTGTGATAATTAAAGTAGTGCATATAACATGCCACTCTTTTCTGGTTAGTGGGAAATCCAGTTACAAGCATATTACAAATGTAAAAGCCGTCCTAAAACAATTGCTGCCTGAATCGCTGACTTTCCAGAATATTGAACTAGAGAAGCCACACACAGATCACCTTTGGCTAGATTTGTTTCTCTCAAGCATCTAGTCAGTAAGAGAACAGTGTGATGGGGTAGTGAGCAAGGACATGCACTTTGAGGTGAACCAGAGCTGGAGCTGCATCCTAGTTTTATCAGTGATGACTTGGTGACCTTGTGACTCTTCTTGAGCCTCGGTAGCTTTATTTGGAAAACAGGGTTATTTCAAGGGTTGACGGAAAGAGCACATATAAAGTGCATAGCTCAGTTTCTGATTCAGAGGGGACATTCAACAAACGTTAGCACACTTTCCCTTCTTCTAGGGGAGCAAAACCCAGATTTAGTGCTCGACCCTACTTTACAGTGTCAGTGGTCATCACAGGAAATCTCAAGAAAGTTCCCAAACAAAAATACTTTTAGGGCTTCCCTGATGGCGCAGTGGTTAAGAATCCGCTTGCCAGTGCAGGGGGCATGGGTTCGAGCCCTGGTCCGGGAAGATCCCACATGCGGCGGAGCAACTAAGCCCGTGCACCACGACTACTGAGCCTGCACTCTAGAGCCCGTAAGCCACAATTCCTGAGCCCGCGTGCTGCAACTACTGAAGCCCGCGCGCCTAGAGCCCGTGCTCCACAACTAGAGAAGTCACCACAATGAGAAGCCCAAGCACTGCAAGAAAGAGTAGCCCCTGCTCGCCGCAACTAGAGAAAGCCCACGTGCAGCAACAGAGACCCAACACAGCCAATAAATAAATTTATTTAAAAACAGTTTTATTCAAGCTTCACTTTAGAAGTTAATATTAGAGTTAGAACATCTAGGAGGTTGATGAAAGGATGGGTGCATAATAAACTGGCATCCGAGAGTTCAAACTACAAAGGAGTTTCTTCTCTGGCAAAGCCTTTTTCAGTAAGGGTCTACACTAAGACGTCAGACGGCATCTTTTGTTCATAGTGATGGTGACATGGGCCTGCTCACATAAGTAACATTTTGCTTGGCCACTGGCTCATTGGCGAGGAATGACCAAGTTCGCTTACCTGTGTGTGGGCGGACCCACCTAATCCAGGTACCTATGAATATTCAGTAAGTCTTTGTGTTTTCATACTAGCCGTTGACCAAAAGTGGTCAACTTTTTTTCTTGGTTTTTAGAGGGACACCTGTAATTCTGCTGGTGCTCGTGTGCTGAAAACTGGGGCCTTAACAGAGAAGGAGAAAGGCGTGCATGAAAGAGGTAGTGCGGGAGGGGAGGCATTTTACACTTGATCAATACCTGGATGCTGGCACTTTATCAGGATTCGGTGGATTAATCTCCACTTGACCACAGAGATGCTCCTTTAAAGTTCTGTGTTTGACGTTAAGTTGGTTACAATTGATGGCCATCCTGCAATGACTAGTACAGTTCTCAGCACAGCCTTCTGCAACAGTTTTACTGATACTTTCTCTCTCTAGATTTTATCTTTACTCCTAATTCTTCATTCATTGCCAGGGAAGAAAATCCCTTCCAAAAGCTTTCTGTGGCAACAACTGGACAATACTGAAGGTTGAGTACTACGATTTTAATCTAGCTTAGCTGGTGATCATTGCTGGTGGGCTCCTCCATTTCTTGGGGCTTGTGTTTGTATTGGGGGGACTTCTGCTAGAGCAACACTGCCAGTGTTTCTGCACTCCATCCTGTTGGTGCCATGGGGCAGAAGAACTAGGCATGCCCAGTGTAGTCTCTCCTTTCACATCTGCTCACCTGCCCAGAGGGTCATTTCTGCCATGCTTACTGGGTAAGCTCTGCACCAAGGATTCAGCAGTGAGCAAGACAAGACTTAGGCCCTTCTCCTCATGAGCCAGTCCCATTTAGTGAAGAGCCAGACAAGTAAATAAACAAGAAAATGCCACACAAATAGAGTGTGGGGCTTCCCTGGTGGCGCAGTGCTTGAGTGTCCGCCTGCCGATGCAGGGGACACGGGTTTGTGCCCCAGTCCGGGAAGGTCCCACATGCCGCGGAGCGGCTGGGCCCGTGAGCCATGGCTGCTGAGCCTGCGCGTCCGGAGCCTGTGCTCCGCAACGGGAGAGGCCACAACAGTGAGAGGCCCGTGTACCGCAAAAAAAAAAAAAAAAAAAAAAAAAATAGAGTGTGATAATCCCGGTGGAAGGGAAACACTCCGTGAGCATAGAGGAGGTGCAGCTAACCAACTATCCACTGCATTGTCAAGTGTCAAAAGTCAAGAAGTTTGAATCCAATAAACATTGACTGAGCAACAAATTGGGGCTCGCTCTTGCAGCACATATATTAAGCATCCTTTCCAGGTCAAGCCCTGTGCTAGGAGCTGGCGATATAAGGAAAAATAAGATGCAGTCCATGTTTTTAAGGAGCTCATAGTCTAATGGGGAAATCTTCCAAGTAAGGTAAGACTTTCAGTATGGTGCGGAGATAGGGTTGTGCACAAAGAGCTGTAGGAAAACAGAGGATGGACCATTAATGTAGTCTGGGGATCAGGGAGGGCTACCCAGAGGAGATAACTCCTGAGCTGATTCTGAAGGGATGAATAGGTTTTAGATGGTTGAAAAATATGGGCCAGGTCAGTCTAGACAGAGGGAGGAGCAGTGTCAAGAGTGTGGAGATGGGCCTGAGCATAGAGTGTTGAGCGGTGAAGCTTGGATGATAAAGTGGGGCCAGATAATGAAGGACCGTATATGCCATGCTAAGGAACTGGGCAACTTGGACTTGATCCTGTGTGAAAACAAGTCAGATGGGGATAAGACTAAAGGCAGTGGTATAAGCTAGGAGAGTACTGGGATATGAAGATCCTAGGGAGAGTTGATGAGGTCCTGAGCTAGGCCAGTAAGAGAACTAAAAGAGAGCAGAACGATGTGGGCTCGTTAGGGGCGTAGGCTGATGAGTGGCTGATGGGATGTGTGGCTGAGAGAGATGGAGGAATCTACAATGACTCTCAGTTTTCTGGTTTGTGTCCAGCTGGTATTGAGGATATAGAAGGAGCAGGGGTGGTGGAGGTGGGAGGAGGCTGATGAGCTCAAATTTGGACACATCAAATTTGAGGTCTCTCCGTGTCATCCAGTAACTTCCGAAGAAAGAGATTTTGCAAAAGAGACAATGCTTGCTAGTTGCTCTCCTTTGCTGATCTAAGTTTGGGGTGTGTCCAATGTGGTGATCTTAAAGAGACACAGAAGACTCATCAAAGCAGGGCTGAAACCAAGCATCAAGAACTCTACCTGGTATGGAGTGAAAAAATGAACCTCCTCAGACCCTCCCAACCTGCCCTGTGTCTCGCTGTTTGATGTCCGGGCTATTCTGACGCTGAGGGTGTCTAAGTGGCTGGGCCGCAAAATACACTGGGAGGGAGATTACACTGGCAAAATTGTCACATCTATTTTTCTTCTTTTTTTAAATAAATTTATTTATTTATTGGCTGCGTTGGGTCTTTGTTACTGCGTGTGGGCTTTCTCTAGTGGTGGTGAGCAGAAGCTACTCTGTTGTGGTGCATGGGCTTCTCACTGTGATGGCTTCTCTTGTTGCGGAGCACGGGCTCTAGGCACGCGGCTTCAGTAGTTGTGGCATGTGGGCCCAGTAGTTGTGGCTCACGGGCTCTAGAGCGCAGGCTCTGTAGTTGTGGCACATGGGCTTAGCTGCTACGCGGCATGTGGGATCTTCCCGGAACAGGGCTTGAATCCATGTCCCTGCATTGGCAGGTGGATTATTAACCACTGCACCACCAGGGAAGTCCTTTTTTTAAAAAGCACATTGATTCGGTCCATTTTATTTTATTTATTGGATTGGCAAAAAAGTTCATTCGGGTTTTTCTGTAATATCTTATGGAATCAATATTTTTGGCAGCACGGCTTGCCGGATCTTAGTTCCCCAGCCAGGGATTGAACTGGGGCCCTCGGCAGTGAAAGCATGGAGTCCTAACCACTGGACTGCCAGGGAAGTCCCTGTTTTTCTTTTGACACACATTGTGGCTTCTGTGGTAAATGAACAAAGAATGAACACACACAAGAGAAGAACTGCAGGCCTATGTTCTTCTAAAATGACTTTTGACAGGAATAAACTAGAAGTGATCTTTGCACTTATTTGTGTCACTTTTTAGCTAAGAACTTTACTGAGATATAATTTACATGGCACACAACCAAAGCCGGTTTGAGCGTGGCTCTCTTTGTCTCTTCCCCCTGATATCTCTGTTAAGCTGTCCACCTCCTTCTGTTCGCCTGCACTAATTTCTGGCTGATTTCTCTACTGTTTTCGGTAATTCTTGGGGCATAAATTACGTCACAGTTTGATTCAATTCAGTTCAGGCAGAGTCAGCTTCAGGATGCAAGTCTTTGAAGTTTGTTTTCATGCCAGAAGTTTGTTTCACTCTTCTTGGCTGGATTATCTCAGTAAACAATATAGCCTATGGTTTAGCTTCTTGTTCTCATAGAGCTACCAGCTTCCTCTTACTTGCTCACCATCAAAGTCTCCAACGTTTTCTAGAAGACCCTTAAGCTTACATTTCCACATATTCTTTTGAATTAAGTCAGTTCTTTTGGGTAGCACTTCAGAGCGATATGTTCTTTTGGACCCACTCTCCCCCTGAGCCATTGCTTTGAGCATTGGATGAGGATGGGAGCCTGTGGTCTCCTCAGTTTCCGTTTCCCAGTGTGGAAACTCTGCCCTACAAGCTGGTAGCAGGTGAGGGTGATCAGGGCCCTAGCATTCTCTCCAAAATATATAAAGAACTCATATGACTCAATAGCACAAAATCAAATAATCTGATTAAAAAATGGACAGAGGATCTGAATAGACATTTTCCCAAAGAAGATACACAGATGGCTAGCATGTGCATGAAAAAGTGCTCAACACCCTTAATCATCAGGGAAATGCAAATCAAAACCACAGTGAGATACCATCTCAAACCTCTCAGAATGGCCATCATCAAAAGGACAAGAGGGGGGCTTCCTTGGTGGCACAGTGGTTAAGAATCCGCCTGCCAATACAGGGGACACGGGTTTGAGCCCTGGTCTGGGAAGATCCCACATGCCGCGGAGCAACTGAGCCCGTGTGCCACAACTACTGAACCCACGCTCTAGAGCCCGCAAGCCACAACTACTGAGCCCACGTGCCACAACTACTGAAGCCCACACGCCTAGAGCCAGTGCTCCACAACAAGAGAAACCACTGCAATGAGAAGCCCATGCACCACAATGGAGAGTAGCCCCCGCTCACCGCAACTAGAGAAGCCCGCGCCCAGCAACGAAGACCCAACATAGCCAAAAATAAATAAATAAAATAAATAAATTTTTTAAAAATTAAAAAAAAAAAGACAAGAGGGCTTTCCTGGTGGCACAGTGGTTAAGAATCCTCCTGCCAGTGCAAGGGACAAGGGTTCAATCCCTGGTCCGGGAATATGCCACAGGCCACAGAGCAACTAAGCCCGTGCACCACAACTACTGTGCCTGTGCTTTAGAGCCCGCGAGCCACAACTACTGAGCCTGCACGCCACAACTACTGAAGCCCGCGTGCCTAGAGCCCGTGCCCCGCAACAAGAGAAGCCACCGCAATGAGAAGGCCACGCATCACAACGAAGAGCGGCCACCGCTTGCCACAACTTGAGAAAGCCCGCGTGCAGCAATGAAGACCCAACGCAGCCAAAAACAAATGAATAAAATAAATTTATGTTAAAAAAAAGACAAGAAATAACAAGTACTGGGGAGGATATGGGGAAAAGGGAAGCCTTGTGCACTGTTGATGTAGCCACTAGGAAAAACAGTGTGGAGCTTCCTCAAAAAATTAAGAATGGAATTACCGTATGATCCAACAATTTCACTTCTGGGTATTTATCCAAAGGAAACAAAAACACTAGCTTGAAAAGATACCTGCATTCCCATGTTCATTGCAGCATTATTCACAATAGCCAAGACGTGGAGACAGCCTAAGTGTCCGTTGATGGATGAATGGATAAAGAAGATGTGGTATATGTATCCAATGGAATATTATTAACCACAAAAAAGAAGGAAACCTTGCCATTTGTGACAATATGGACAGACCTTGAGGGCATTATGCTAAGTGCAACAAGTCAGACAGAGAAAGACAAATACCATATGATCTCACTTATGTGAGGGATCTTAAAACAAAACAAAACAAAACTCATGGATATGGAGAAGAGATTGGTGGTTGCCAGAGGCAGGGGGTGGAGGGTGGGCAAAATGGGTGAAGCGGGTCAACATGTACAAACTTCCATTTATAAAATAAATAAGTCATGGGGATGTAATGTACAGCATGGTGACCATAGTTAATAATACTGTACTACGTATTTGAAACTTGCTAAGAGAGTAGATCTTAAAAGTTCTCATGACAAGAAAAAATTTTCCAACTACATGTGGTGATGGATGTTAACTAGACTTATTGTGGTGATCATTTCACAATATATACAAATATTGAATCATTATGTAGTATAACTGAAACTAATATAATGTATGTTAATCATCTTAATTTAAAAAAATTAAAAGTAAATAAATAAAAATTTAAAAAGAGAATAATGGGGACTTACCTGGTGGTGCAGTGGTTAAGACTCCATGCTCCCAATGCAGGGGGCCCGGGTTCAATCCCTGGTCAGGGAACTAGATCCCACATGCATGCTACAACTAAGGAGCTGGCGAGCTGCAACTAAGGAGCCCACCTGCTGCAACTAAGACCAGGTGCAACCAAATAAATAAATAAATAAATTTTAAAAAAGACAATAATGGAGAAAGTAACATCATATTGTATGTCAACTATACTTCAATAAAAAATAAATACTCACTAGCAAATAAACAAGTGAAGGGGACATGTAGATAAAACATGATGGAAAAAATTTTGACAATTATTATACTGGGTGGTTATAGGGATTCAATTGTACTATTTTCTATAGCTTTGAAATTTTCCATAATAAAATGTTTAATAAATTTAAAAAAAACGGAGAAAGCACATAGGCTACATGGGTTTTCATGGTTACTGGAAAACACAAAATGTGATCTCACAGATGACCAAGTTCCAACCTGCGTGATCCCCTTTATGCACTGAAGCATAAATAATAATTGAATTCCAAAATAATTTGGAATAATTTTGCACTTTTAAAACTATAATCCTTTCTAGAGATACTAGCAATGTAATTTTCACAAACATAGTAAAATCAATCAGGTCCAATCACTTGAACAGGACACTTCTGGTACATTCTAAGTCAACTTGTGCCCCAGGAAGGAGACAGTCAGGTAGAAGGAAAAGTGTGGCCTTGTTACTTACTGACTCATGATTATGGTCAAGTTATTTAATTGCTCTGGACATCAGTTACCTCATCTACATGTTGTCTGCATCAATTGAAAGAACTTACATGAAATTCTTAGTAGAATTTATAAGAAATAAGACCTAGAAATCTAGGGGAGGTTTCACATGTCTTGAAATGGGTTTATTTTATAGAGATGGTATACATCTCCCTCAGAGAAAAACGGAAACATGCTTTTTGCCTGAGTTTAACTATATGAAAAACTTCAAGACATAACGAGGAACTTAATGATATTACTTTTAATACAAGTTTGGCTAATAAATCAAAACTAAGATTTATCCTCTCTAAAACTCAACCAAAGGCAATGTTGGTTGGTTTAGCAGCGAAGTGCATGGACTTGTGCCTGACTACTTGGGTTCAGACCCTGAATCAACCACTTTTGAGCTGTCTGTCAGAGCTTGGGCAGATCACATAACCTCTTCATGTCTCAGCAGAATGAGGATAATACCTTATGGGTTGTTTTGAGGCTTTAATGAATGAAAAGATATGAAGATGCATAGAGCCATGCCTGGCACAGAGTAAGCACCTGTAAGTGAGAGTGATGATGATGTCAGCTTGGAGATTTGTCCTTTTTTGAAAGTTCTCCTTCTGCCCCAAATGAATTCTTTCAGATTTCCTCAAAAAATAGCTGTCCTTTCCTCAGAGAGGCATTGTGGAAAGACCGTGAAGAAAATGTCTCCAGTGCAAAGCCATTGGTCATCAACATGACCAATGTGAGAAAAGACAAATCCATTATTCTGGGCATCAAGTCCCTGGAAATGTTGAAACTGACAGCATGTCTGATCGAGTGATGCCATTCAAGACATTTAGCCAAGGGTGATGCTCTAGGATAAAATTAAAAGGAAAATGACAAATAAACTGTGGCAACTAATCAATACGTGGCCCAGTATGCAAGCTAACGGTCCATTTCAAGAGCAAGATCTGGCTTTTGCAGAGCCCGCCTTTTTATGGGCAGAATTGGGTTTTGTTGTGATTGTGTTGGGAATTGCAAAGATTAGTGCCCTGAAATCAGCATTGCACTATAAATATTTCTTTCTTTTGTGTTCCTTAATAGTTAGAAAATGAATGATAGATAGATAGATAGATAGATAGATATGCAATTGTTATTGGAGTGATCCTATTTCAGTATTGTAGTGTAAGAAATTTATTTGAAATTTCACTGAAACTTTAAAAGAGGGACAGAGAGACAGAAAGACATTGTCAGGGCTGTACGTGGATTCCAGATTAAACATCAAAGCAGAAGTATATGCCTTTTATCTCCTGATTATCTACTTGATAATAATTGTTACTTTATTTCAGGCATGGTTCTTAGGGCCAGCACCTCAGCCTGGTCTCCTCTTATAAGCATTAACATCCTCTTTGGCATAAAATGCCCCCATTTTCACCTTTTACTTTAAAACCGATTTAGTGGTATCAGTAACCTCCAGAAGGGATTGATAAGTATCTGCTCCCCAGAATGAATGACTGTAGGTCAGGCCACCGGCCCCTTCAACAGGCACCTGTGGGGTAAGGGCTGGCGGCATTGAGAACAGCACTAGGGGACCGAGGCTCTGGCTAAGGGGTTGCCAGACTACAGCCCATGGGCCAAAGCTGGCCCACCGCCTGGTTTTGTAATTGAAGTTTTACTGGAACACAGCCATGCCCATTCATTACGTAGTTCCCGCGACCGCTTTCATACTACAATGGCAGAGTTGAGTAGTTGCAAAAGAGACCATATGGCCCACAAAGCCTCAAATATTTATTATCTAGCCCTTTACAGGAGAACTTTGCCAACCCTTGAACTAGCTGGTGGTTTGCAATTTAAAATGTTCTAACGTGTTTAAAGTCCCTGGGCAGGAGTGTAAAATTAACCGGGCTATATTTGCTGTCTTGATTTGTTTGCTTACAGTCAACTGAGCAGATCAGGCATAAACCTGAAAGGGCAGCCTGAGAGTGTGTCCCTCTGAGCCTTTGCTGATCCGATCCCTCTGCCTGGATTCACCCGCCCATTCCACCTCGTCTCTTCTTACCCTCCCACCTCCTGTTGGGCCTTCAGGATTCTACCCAAATCAAGCCTCTTTTGTGAAGCCTTCCCTCACCCTGGACCCCAGGCAAAAGGAAACATTCTCTCCTGAAGTTTCCAGAGCTCACGGGATAGAAGTGGGCCTCAGCTGGCTCATGTGGGATGGCCGGTCCCGTCTCATCCATGGTGAACTCTGCAGGGGCAGCAGCATTGCTGTATTGGTCTTCACAGCTCAGCCCTATCCGATCCAGTCGCTTGTTCAATCTAGGCTCATGTCTTCCCACACCAGACACCTCATCAGTTGCCTCCGCGTTTCTCCACTGTCTTACCGCCTCCAGTCTGCAGCTAGAGTGGGCTTCTCGTAGGGGAATTCAGGTCATGTCACTCCTCTGCTCAAAACCCTGCACTGGTCTAGACTTGGAACAAAATCACAAGGCTGACCATAGCCTGCAGGGCCCTGCCTGACCCAATTCTCTGCCTGCGTCCCCACCATCGTCTGTCTCTTCCTGCTCTGCCCCTTGCAAGCAGCCTTCCAGACACGCTGCTCTCCTTGCAGGTCCTCAGACAGGCCAACCATGCTCCCACTTCAGGGTCTTTGCATTGGCTGTTCCATCTTCCTGGAACACTCTTTTCCCAGATGTCTTCAGAGCTCACTTCCTTCATTCAGGCTGGTCACTGCTCCAATATCACCTCCTCAAACAGGCCTTCCTTCTCTGAAGGGACAAGAGAGCCCCCCTTGTCACTCTTTGTCCCCTTAAATGTATACGGCTGCACAGCGCTCCCCGCTTCCTGATGTCACATGGCATATCTGCTTCAGTGTTTCTTCCCTGCCTCTGTCAGGGGCGAGGGGGCCTTGTCTTGTTTGCTGCTCTCTCTCCAGGATTTGGAATACGGCCTGGCATCTAGGAGGTGCCCAGTAACCATTCCTAGAATACAAATGAGTGGAAGGAGTCTGTCTGTTGATTCTGGCACCAGTGCCACAGTGTTTTAATCATTTCAGTGTCATAATGTGTGCTAACAGTACTTTTTAATGAATGAGAAAATGTGATAGGAAAGCATGGGTTTTAGGAGCAGACAGATCTTAGTTCAAATTCCAGCTCCAGCAGGTTGCATGACCTCTCCAGGCCTTAAGTTCCTTTGAGTTAATAAGGGAGATAGTTATACCCAGAACACAGGGCTGTTGTAAGGAATAAATGAGATAACACGTGTACTGTGACATTTTTTATAAGGCAGGCTATAAAATATTATGAATGGTATAATCCCATTTTTGCAAACACGTATTTGTGTTAAGAAAAATGTCTGCAAGAGCATAGCCCAAAATGTTGACAGTGGTCATGCCTGGTGGGCTTAGGAGTGACTTTTTTTTTTCTTCTTTAATCTTCTATAGTTTTTTGTTTGTTTGTTTTTACAACAAAGTGCATTTCTTGAGTCACGAGAGGGAATATAGCATTTTAACTTTGAAAAAGCCAAAATGAAAATAAGACCATGCCCTTCCCACCGCACCGTGGTGCCCATTGGCCGCGGTACGCTGGTGGGGATAGCGTCTTGATGAGTGGCTTGGCAGGGGAGGGTGGGCAGGGCTGGGGTGGGGGTGGGGGGTAAGGCCATAACTGTGAGAACGGAATTAGAGCAGACATAAACTCATCATCTTCTGTACACCATTCTCCTTGCTTAGAGCAGGTTGGTAAGTGGGGCACTGACCCTCCGTTTCCTCATCAGTATGGGTACCAGACCTCGGAGCGGAGTGGAGACGGTCCAACGAGCCTGTGCCTACGGCCAGTAGCGTGAATGGCATCTAGGAGCACAGCGCTGGAGCCAGTAACCTGACGAGTTCAGAACCTAACTTCCTCATTACTAAGTGATGGCCTCACACTTCCTGAAGCTCTGTTTCCTCACCTCTGAAAATAGGGAGAATGCTTTAGACCTGGCAGATGTACTGTGAGGACTCAAGGGGCAAATGACTGGCTGATATCCAGGGAGTCTTGTGTCCTGCTTTGTACTCAGCCCCTGCGCCCCGCCTCGGGGTGGAGAGTCACGGGGCAGGAGGGGAGGGGCACCTCTCTGACCCTGGCCACATTTTCCTGGGCCTTGTTTCTGAGCAGTGGAAAGCCGGAAAGGCGGGTCAAGGAAGGTAGGGAGTGAGTCATCTCCGATTCTCTTTGTGTCGCTGGAACAAATGTGGGAGGGCAGCCACATCCCCGCCTGCCCACTGCCACTCGAACAGTCTCTGTGCAGCACAGAGCACTTGGCTGCTCGGCAGAGAGTGAGGAATAGAGACGAGGGCAAGGCTGAGATGTCTGGCGTGAGCCAGCTGAGCAGGGGTGGCAGGCAGGAGAGCGATAGCGAAGAGACCTACTGTTTGGCGCAGCCTTGCGTGTATCTGGCCCCCAGAGCCTACTGGGATGAGTGCCGTGTACCCCCCAGATGGCGTCTCTCCGGCCCTATAGAAGCCTGGAACTGCTCATCAAGTTGAAGTGGGTTTTATTGTTGTGACTACGTTCCCCCTTGTGGTACTAAATGTTTTGAGTCATGATAAAGAGGTTATTAGGGCGACAGGGATAATCTCCCACACCGTTCCTTCCTTCCATAGCAGGGTATCGAACCCGCAAGTGTGCTGGGCTCCAGGGAGGCAGAGATGAGCGCACCCCGGGCCCTGCCCTGGCAGAACAGTGAGTGGTGGCACCGGGCATGTACCAGGCAGTCAGAGTGCCATGGGGTCAGATGGTGCCCCAAAAGGCACAACGGTGGTACCTCTTAGGGTGTGAGCAGCTCTCCTTCCCACTGGAGGCACAATCTGGTTTCTGAAGGAAGTCAAGGAATTTACTCAGGGCAAAGGCCCTGAAGTAGGGGGCCAGCAAGAAACCACTTGGCCATGGCACCCTTGTCCTGTCTAGATGCCCAGAGTCAGTCCAGTGAGTGTCCTCTTTGAGGCCTAGGGCAGTTAGCGTTAATCTTCTTAGCTTGGGGCATTCAAGGTCCTACTGACACCCTCTCCCACATCTGGCCTCAGTGTCCCTTTCCAATCTCATTGCCATTATTTGGCCCCATCCTCTAGCTCCCATCCTACTCGCAACCCACTTCACTGAGCATGCCCTGTATTTTCCTGCCCCTTTCCAGGTGCCTTTCCAGGTGTAGTCCCATCCCCCAGAGTGCCCTTCTCCACCTCTGCCCTCGGCATAGTCCAATCAACCGGTGAGGGTCAAACCCCTCCCCCAATAAACCTGACCCCCGGGGCATGTCCACCGTCTTTTACCTCCATGCCACCAGATAGACACAATCTCTCCTTCCCGTTTATGCCCAGGACACTTTATGAGAGTTAGGAGACCAGACTTAGGAACACTCACCACCTGTGTGACTTTAGGCAAATCTACTAACCCTTTGAGCCCTCAGTTTCATCATCTGTATACCAGAAACAATAATAGTATCTGCTCACTAGAGTTATTTTTAGGATGATATGAGACAATACGTGTAAAACATAGTGCCAGACACATAGTAAGCACTCAATAAACTATAGCTATTTTTGTAACACCCTAAGTTGTGAGGTATTCGAGGCCAGGGACTATGGTTAATCTTTGTATTGCCTCTCTTCAGTTTAGTGACTAGCACATGGTAGGTGCTCCATAAAGTTTGATCTGACCTTCTTGAATCACTACCTTGAAGATCCTGGGGCAATTCTGGGTGCTCCAGAGTTCAGGTTGCCGATCTAAGATGCAGCATAACCCTAATAGCATAAGACCCATACAAGGCCTACTCTTACCAAACAGCCCCTTGAGATGGGGGTCCCCCGAGGGTTGAGCTGTGGTGGGTATATGTTTGAAAGGGGCTTTTTTTCAGGCCACTAGTGGAATACTTGAAGTTAAACTAGTGGAACTAGTGGAACAGTTGGGGCATGAGATCATCAGAACCCTGTCGTTCCCCAGAGCAGTCATGTGACCTGCCCAGGAGCAGGTTAAGGGAACACTCCAGACATCTAGAAGATGTGGGAAAGGAAATGAGCCACTGAGATCCGCTGGGAACAGCCCAAGGAACCACTAGGAAGAGGGCAGACATGGAGGGGCAACCCCAGCCTTGTGCTGAGAACCCTCAGGGATCTTGGAGAGAAAGGGGGCGGGGCTGGTGTGGGTTTATTTTAAACACCACCCGAGTGTCTCTGTGGGTCTGTATTGGGTGGGGAGAGGCAAACAGGAGAGGGACAGCCACTGCCCTGGGCCGTGGCTAGTCACATGATTTTAGTAGGCTTGAACTCCCCTGCAATAGACTTTACATACTGTTCTTAGCTCTGATTCCTTCCTACGTCCCCACCCTTGTTTTATCGCTACCTCGGCTTTCTCATCTATGTTTTTTTTCTCCTGTTGAAGTTGATACATCTCTATGAGGACCACAAATCTTTTTTTGGAGTGATGCATGGTATAAATAAATAATCTTTTTAAAAATACAAAACCTCAGTTGATGCTCAAAACAATCCTTAGATATGATGTTCTTTGGAGAATACGTGGTTTGGGCAAAATCGAAGCGTTTTTAAGTATCTTATGACTCCAAGCCCAGTGCACTTTCCACCAGTGATGAGCTGTTCAGCCCTTACTGCGTGCTGGTGCCAAGCACCTTCTCTCAGTCCTGTGAGGACTCATCTAAAGGTGAGGGACCTGAGGCTCACGAAGCTCAGCTTGATGGGGTCATACAGCAGAGCAAGTAGCAGAACCCGGATGCTGTCCCAGATGGGGCTCGTTTGACTCCCACTTAGCAAGGGAGGGAGCAGCAAGGGAGGGAGCTCGCTGGTGAGAGTGTTAGAGGCTGCATCCTGCCCTCCACTCAGTCTGCTGCTCTTCAAGTCTGTGGTTCTGTAATAACAACACTAATAAGAGCTAACATGCTTTGCCCACCTTCCAGGTGCCAGGGGCCATGTTAAACCCTTGACTTTCATTATTTCATTTCATCCTCACAATAATCCTCTGAGGCAGGTACTGTTTTGTTCCCCTTCCTCACTTCCTTCCCTCTCCCTACGTGATCTCACCCACACCCTCAGCTGTAGTTAGTACCTATATTCCCACGGGTGACAAACATCTCTCCAGACTTCTCTGAGCATTCAAGGCTAGGATTTCTGATGGCCTACTTGACTTCTTACTTGAATTTATTCATGCATTCACTTGGCAAATGTTTATTGAGCACCTACTATGTATCAAGCACAGTTCTAGATGCTAAGGATTGTAACACTATAGAAAATAGACAGGGACTTCCCTGGCAGTCCAGTGGTTAAGGCTCCACACTTCCACTGCACAGGGCACGGGTTCCATTCCTGGTCAGGGAACTAAGATCCACATGCCACGCGGCATAGCAAAGAAAAAAAAAAAAAGACAAGAATCCCTTTCTCGAGGAGCTTACATTGTGGTGGGGAAAACACAATAGGGAAGAAAGAAAAGAAAAATATCTAGATAGTAAGAAGAGCTAAGGTAAAAAAATAAAGCAGAGAAGATATCAAATATTGGAGGAGTGCTGAATTTTTAGGTAGGGTGGAGAGAGAAGGCCTTGTTGATGATGTGGTGCTTGAATAAGGGAGGTGAAGGAGGTAGGGGAGGAGAGAGAGGACTGTAATACACCTCCAAATCAGCAGGTCCAAAACCCAACCCATGATTTCCCCCTGAAAATCTAATCCGTTTCCAGTGATCTCAAGATCAAGAAATGACCCCACCAACTATTGAGTTAGTCAAGTCAGAAACATAGGAGTCATCCCTGACTCCGCACTCTCTCTCTCCCTTCACCACACCCTTGCCACCAGGTCTAATCTGTCACCAAGTTCTATTGCTTCTGTCTCCTAAATGCTTCCAATAGAGCAATGTGCTTCCCCATCTCCATTCCCACCACTGTGGTCCACGCCCCCATCATCTCTCACCTGGACCAATGCAATGGCCTCTTAACTGGTCTCCCTGCTTCCGCTCTGGACCTCATCTAATTTGTTCTCCTCACAGCACCCAGAGTTACCTTTTCCAAACTCGAATCTGATAATGCTATCACCTTGCTTAAAGCTCACCATGTCATCACATAGCTCTTAAGCTCTTACTGGTAGGATGGAGGCCCAACTCATGACCTGTATGGTCTGACACCAGCCTCCTTCTCCAGCCTTGTTTCATACCAGTTTTACCCCCCTCAACACACACACACACACACACACACACACACACACACACACACACAGCACACACACCAGCCACACTAGCTTTATTTCAGAATCTTAAGCAAGTCATCTTCTTGCCATGATAAGGCCTTTTTACATGCTGTTCCCCTTTCCTGGAACGCCCTTCTTCACCTATCTTAAGCCAAATCTCTCTCATCTAGTTACCACCCCCTTCAGAGCCCAGCCTTCTCTGATCTTCCCGATTAGATCAAATTCTCCTGTCACAGGCTGTCACGACCTCACAGATTTTCCCTTTATAGCACTTTCACACATGTAATTTTACACTGATTTGTCTGCCTGTTTGATTACTGTCTACCTGTCCCACTAAATGGTAACTCCCTGAGGACAGAGATTCATATGCTCATCACTGGTCCCCGGTGCCCAGGACAGTGCTTGACACTTAGGTAGGTGCTCAATAAATGTTTGTTGAGTGAATGAATGAATGACCATTTCACAGATGAGAAACTGAGGCTCAGAGAGGTAAAGTGTATCACTCAAGGCGACACAGCTAGTTGGTGGCAGAGCAGGGATTTGAGTCTAAATCTGTTAGATTCCATCTCCCATGTTCTTTCTTCTGCCTCTTCCTGCCTTTTAAGTTTTATGTTGTTAACTTTACAAGTTACATGTGAATATATTCATGCTGTAAAAATTCAAACCGTAAAGATTTTTAAACAGTAAAAAAGTATAATTCCCTTGGCTTTGGCTGTCCTGAGAAGTACCACTGTTAACATTTTAGTATCTATATTTCCAAGGCTCATTCTCTGCTTGGACTATATATATATATATAGTCTATATCTATATCATATACACATACACACTGATAAACATAGTTCCATTGGGTTTTGTTTTTTACATTGATGGCTCATACTAGGTGTATTCTTCTGAGATTTGTTTTATTAACTTAACTTTATGCTGTAAGATCTTTTGATGTCAGTTCATCAGCCTGGCACACTCCTTTGCGTACATGAAAAGATGCTGAAATATTAAACAAATGAAGCACAAAATGTACAAGTGCCATTAAGTAATTATTTGGTTATCAAAAGAGAGTCGGGCAATAGCATTTTGGTGCAGTTCTTTACTATATGTAACTGTGCTGCACTTTGGGGATTCACGGATGAGGAAGACAGTTCTTGCTTGTATCCTGTCAGCATAGATAGAGCTAGGAGGCATGAGACAGCAAGGCATGCCTAGGGCAACAGAAGTAGCTCTGTATTACCAGATCCTATACTGCAAAGGCAAATGTGGGAAAGACAAGGCATGGACACAGGCAGGGGCAAGATCATGTGGGGTCTTATTTATCATGTTAAGGAGTGTGGATCTTTTCCTGAGGGCACAGGGAACCATGTAAGGATTACTGGTTAGGAATGCATTGACTGTAAGTAGCAGAAAATCTGCTAATAATCAAATATAACAAGAAGTCTTAAGGTAGGCAGTTGCCGGCTTTGGCTCAGAAGGTCAACAATGCTCTTGGAGCTCAAGATGTATCTTTATATTCATCATCCTGATTTTGTTGGCTTTCATCTCTATGTTTATTGCCTCATAGTCACAAGGTGGCCACATGGCTCCAGGCATCACATCCATGTTCAAGGAAGTTAGAAGGGGAGAAGAGATTGTCTGCTCTCAGGAAAGCAAAAATATCCCCAGGATCTCCCAGCAGATTGAAACTTATAACTCATTGGCTAGAATTGTGTTATGTGGCCACCCTAACTTCAGGGAAGGCTGGAGGACTTAGTATTTAATTTTTACAGTTTCTAAAATGAGGGTACACAACAACTGGGAATGAGTGTTTTGGTGCCCAGCCCAAATGATCTGCTTACAGTAGGATTTTACTCAGGGAATTGGCAGGAACTAACCTGTCAGGCCCTTCTGCCCCTGTCGTGCCATCACAATTCTTCCCAAGAGATTTTTTGGACAACTCTGAAATGTTGGGAAATGTTTCAGTCAGGCCTAAAAATGTTTGCCAAGAGAATAATGCAGGATTCCTGGTTGCGTAGAGAGAATAGGTAATGCCCTTGTTAAAGTAGGATATTGCCACTTTCACCTGGAGGAAAGGTCTGTCCATCAGTCAGTCTCCAAATTGTAGCTGTTGGCTTAAGCCTGTGTTGGAGAGGCCATACAGTTCTAAGAACCCACTCAGGAAGGATCAGATTTGATCTGGTTGAACTCACAGAGCTGCATCGGCTGTTCCACTTCAGCTTGTGGCCAGTCTCAGTTGGTACTTGTATGTATGCCCTGTCTGGGAGAACCGTAACCAACCTACTGCCAGGAAATGCCACTACCTACAAGAAAAGGAGGCCCTACTGGGGTCACAGTCTGATTCCAGGCCCCAGAAAGAAGAGTGTATTCATTATTCAACCTGCAAATGGTACTCTCCTGAATCATAAATTTGAAAAAAAAAAATGGCATCCAAAACCAATTTATTTTTTATTTTATTTTTATTTATTTTATTTCACTGTATTTTTTTGGTTTGGCTGCACCGCATGGTTTGCGGGATCTTAGTTCCCCGACCAGGGATTGAACCTGTGCCCCCTACAGTGGAAGTGCCACGTTCTAACCACTAGATCGCCAGGGAATTCCCCAAAACCAATTTAAAAGAAGAAGGAGGGGGAGGAAGAGGAAGAAGAATAAGGAGAAGGAGAAGAAGAAAGAAGGAGGAGAAGGAGGGGGAG
>NW_006779031.1:480445-495342 GCF_000442215.2 Lipotes vexillifer | reverse complement strand
GGGAGGGGAGGGGAAGGGGGAGGAGGAGAAGATGAAGATGAAGATGATAGCCGGGGTGTTCAGGCTCTGCCGAGGTCCCCTGGCCTCAGCACTAGCACTGAGATGGGAGGAGACTGCTGCTTCTTCCCCCTCTTCTCTCCCCTCTTTTATCAATTCAGAGGGGCCCAGGTATTCATGAAGCTTGGCTGAATCCATGAAGGGAATACCTACAGAATGACTTTTCAGATGTGGTTGGGGCAATTAGAATAATTGACAGTGTTTTTTGACCTGTGTGAATAACTTAATAATATGCCCATTTACTCTTGGCCTGAGCTTTCAAGACCAAACCAGGACAGCTCCATCTGCCAAGTGCCAGGCAAACCAGAATGTGGATGACTCAGACAAGCTATCTGAAGTCCTAGATTCCTTTAATCCCCAACTCCCACCTCTCCATGTTAAGAACATATGGAAGGACTTCCCTGGTGGTGCAGTGGTTAATAATCCACCTGCCAATGCAGGGACACAGGTTCGATCCCTGGTCCGGGAAGATCCCACCTGCCGCAGAGCAACTAAGCCCGTGCGCCGCAACGACTGAGCCTGCGCTCTAGAGCCCACGTGCCACAACTACTGAAGCCCGTGTGCCACAACTACTGAAGCCCACATGCCTAGAGCCCGTGCTCCACAACAAGAGAAGCCACCACAATGAGAAGCCCGCCTACCTCAATGAAGAGTAGCCCCCGCTCGCCGCAGCTAGAGAGAGAAAGCCCACATGCAGCAACGAAGACCCAACGCAGCCAAAAAAAAAGAAAAAACGTGGAGATTTGGATGTTGCCCTTGTATCAAAATCCAGAGTACAGAGAGTTGGTTGAGGCCATTTTTGCACTGAAAAATTAACTGCCTAAAAAACTATTGAGTTCTGTAAAGGACAAGTCCAACCAGACACCTACCTCCATCCATGTCTGACTATCAATTTGGACTTTGTAAGTGACCTGTCTTATTTACATCAACCAGTGTTACTCCTGCTTTACATGAATTACCCAATCTCAATCTCCCCCAGTCACTATTAAAACAGGGGGTCCCAAACAACAGACTCTCCTGGTAAGAGCCTAAGAATCTGTCATTTAAAGAAGTGCCTCTGGTTATTCTCATGTGTAGTCAGGTTTGGAAAGTGCTGACCTAGAGGTCATTCAAGAAAAATGGAAAGACATTGTGTAATACAAGGGAAGTTTCTTCCAGAAGGGACAGTTCACCAGGGAAATGTACAGGCATGAGACCATCTTCGTCCTGCACCTATCTAGCCACCTACCCATCCATTTATCTAGCTGATCAGCTAGACAAAAACTGTTTTACAGAGTAGTATAGGATAAGATTGAGTTCTGCTGGGGAGTATTGGGGAAACTAACAGATCTTAAGGAGGGGAGTGACAGCATCAGATGCATCAAACCACTCTCACTTCTTCTAGTGCCGCAACTCAAGCTTCTTCCTGGTTTTGAATAGTTAAGCGGGATAGGAAGTTGACCAAAGGCAAGGGAATTTCAGGCTGAGACTGTGTGCCCAGATGATGTTGTAATTCATGAGTCTACACAATTGTATGATATTTCTCTGGAAGAGACTATTTATAGAAACGACAAAAAAGTTGAAAGGATATATGTTGCCTAGAAGCAGAATACCTAAAAAACCCAAGCAAGACCATTACATTAGTAATGGATGTTAATAAAAAGAAGGGTTAGAAAGCTAAAGGAGCTCCTTTCTAAAGATAGGAGAAGCATCTACTCTCCCCAGGTCAGGCAGAGAGCTGGGCTCTAAACAATATCAGTTCATGCAACACAGGGAGCTGGGTATCACTAGCTCCATTTTTTATATATGAGATCTGCCTAAGTGAGGTCACATCGATGGTGAACTGCAAAGTATGGGATTCAGTTCCATTTATTTATGATTTTAATGTTCATGCTCAAAGGCACCCTCACTATGCTGCATTGAACAGAACTTCCCTGGATGCCAGAAAATGATAATCTGTTTGAGACGCTATTTTTCAGCAGAGAGAGAGAGTGACTATCTTTTATCTGCAATTTCTTATTAGTCTGGTTTTTGAAAGCCCACTTGAACTGTCTCTGCTTGTTTGTTGGTTCTTTTCATTCAAATGCACCCTGACCTAAGTTGCAATGGATAACTTGTTGCCAGTATATCTCTGTAATAGCCAGACTGAAAAGTAAACAATAGCAAAACAGCACAATCATCTAGTTCTTTGTGATGCCTGCATTGCTTTTTATTAAACCCATTATTTCTGAATCTTTCTTTGGGTGGGGCTACAGATGGAGGAGAGCTATTAACAGCCAACTATTCTTTTTTGTTTTTTTGTTTTTTTGCGGTACGCGGGCCTCTCACTGTTGCGGCCTCTCCCGTTGCGGAGCACAGGCTCCGGACGCGCAGGCTCAGCGGCCATGGCTCACGGGCCCAACCGCTCCGCGGCATGTGGGATCTTCCCGGACCGGGGCACAAACCCGTGTCCCCTGCACTGGCAGGCGGACTCTCAATCACTGCGCCACCAGAGAAGCCCCCAACTATTCTTTATTTGAAATTATTTTTTATTATATTTAACTATTGCTCTACAGACATTTAACAGCCAATCTACAACCCTTTTGGTTAAATTGTTGGTGACTACATCACCAGATAAATAACAGTCTTAAATAAAGGTGGGCAGAATAAATTGAAAACTGACAAGGACTTTCAGGACCCTGCTAAGTTTCCAAATAAGAACATTTGTGGGAAGCAATTCTTATCCCTTGAAACTCCACAAGAGACATTGGTAGCTCTCTGATACTTTCTCACACAATCCCACAGTAATCAAGCCCATTTTACAGATGAAGAAACTGAAGCCCAGAGAAGTGAAGTGACTAATGTAAGGGCACACAAACAATGAGTGGTAGAACCATGATTTGAGCTTAAGTCTGTACAGTCCTCAAATGTGTGATCTTTCTGGCTCAGCTTTAAGAATAGGTAGGATTTCAATCTTGATTAGAATAATAGAAAAACTACATTTGAATGTTTCTATTAATGAGCTTGACCTATTGATCTTTATAGAGCACTTCACCCAACAACGATTGACTACACATTTTTTCAGGTACACATGAAACATGAACCAGAGTAGACCATATTTGGGACCATAAAATAAGTCAATACATTTAGAAAGATCCAAGTCATACAGAGTCTGGTCTCTGACCACAGAGAATTAAATTAAAAATCAATGATGGAAAGATCTCCTGAAATTCCCTAAATATTTAAACACAAAATAATATTTTTAATGAGTCATGGGTTAAAGAAAACTCAAAAGTGAAATTAGGAAGTAATTTAATTGAATGCAAATGAAAACACAACATATCAAAATTTGTGGGAAGCTGTTGAAGGAGTAGTCCTGGCGGACACTTATAGCACTAGATGCCTATATTGGAACAAAAAGTCTCAAATCAATGGCTTCAGCTTCTACCTTAAGAAACTAGAAAGAAAAAAGAACAATAAGCTAAAACCGAGTAGAACAGGCAAATATTTCAATAGAACAGAATTAGAGAAGGAGTTGGCAAACTTTTTCTTAAAGGACCAGATAGTAAATATTTTAGGGTTTACAGTCTCTGTTCCAGCTACTCCACTCTGCTCTTTTAGCACAAAAACAGCCATAAATAATACCTGCATGAAGCGTAAATGTGTTCCAATAAAATTTTATTTATGGACACTAAAATCTGAATTTCATCTAAGTGTCATGTGTCATGAGATGGTTTTCTTTTTCTTTTTTTTTTTTCAACCATTTAAAAATGCAAAAACCATGCTTAGCTTGAAGACCATATAAAACCAAGCACATATAAGAAATTTGTTGGAGGCAAGTGGGATGACTTACATCTCCACAGAGACTTAAATATGGCCACATTTACCTTGGAGGGATTTTAGGTAAGACATCCAAACTCGTAGGAAATGAGAAGGATGGGAGTGAACAGAATGACCACTGATAGGTGACTGTAGAAGGACTTGGAGGAAACACGCTCTCTCTGCCATGTGGGTCAACAGAATTGCACATGGGGAGCAGAGGAGGGGCAGCAGGCCAGTTGGGGAAGGCTCTTTATGAGATGCTCAAGAAAACCCCTTTCTCCAACCACAGCATCTTGGCCTCTCCAGGATGCCCCCACCATCTCTTCTTCCCAGGGAGGTATCAGGAGCAGGGCTTTGTGATGCCTCAGCCACCCCCGGGGCTACCATTGGCTGGAGCAGTGCCTTGATGACCAACGCTGAAAGGTGTGGCTCCTCATTGCCTAGGGGAGGGTGTGTACAGTCAAGAAAGGAAGAAGATGATGACCCCCTGTCAATTCAAGTGCAGAGACAGTGCAAAACGATAATAGTAATAACAATAACAACAAAAGTCCAACTAAAAAATGGGCAGTTATGGAGCCAGAATTCAACTGTGCTCAGTGGCTGCTGGTAAGAAACTAAGCAACATGAGGGAAAAGTGCTTTCTTAACCAGACACTTCCTTAGTTCCCTAATGAGAAGAACCTCTGGCTGTTCCTGGTCACTTGTATTTGTTTCTGCCAACGTATGGGTAGATGTCCAGGGCCATTTTAGGGTCAGTAAGCATCCCTAATTGGGAAAAAGCATGCAGAGAAAGCAGTTGAAGACAAAACTGGAGAATTTAACACCAGTTCTCACTTCTACTAAGACTAAAATCTGGGCCAAGTGTTTTAATTCTTTTGATTTCCACTAGATAACATTATCCTGTTATATATTGTTATATGGATTATATTAATCATAATATAAAGGTATGTAAACGGTGACCACAGTTTTGAAGCAAAGATTAGAACTCACTGTCAAATGCAAATGTACTTATAGGCATAGTGAGCATTTAGATTTGAACTCAGGACCAGAGTTATATATGCTATTATATGTCTATACACATAGTGGTGTTTCTTGAGCAACCACTATGCATACATATTTGAATTTTTAAATACATTTAAAAATTTCTCTAGACGTTCATTTTCATGAGTGAATAAATATATCTCAAAACAAATTCTGAAGAATGTTTAGTTTTTCCCAAAGCAAAGAAGGAAAAAGAAAGTGGTGCTTCTCACTCTGGATGAAGTATTGGTATACCCTAGCAGAGTTCCCTTCAGTCATCAACAAGGATATGTGATATGTTTATTTTTTAATTAATTTTTAGCACTGTGTGGAGGCAAGGACTCTGAGCTGGCAGTCAAAAGCCCTAAATCCTCATCCACGCTCCACCACCAACTCCTGGTGTCACCTTGATGAAATCCCTTCCCCTTGCTGGGACTGTATTTCCCATATAAGAGGAAGGGTTTCAACTAGAATATGACATCTCTGGCCCTTCCACATAATTCTATGACTGTGTGTGTGCGTGTGCACGTGTGTGTGTGTGTGTGTGTGTGTGTGTGTGTGTCTTTTTATTTATCTACTTCGGGAAATAAAAATGCTTTATCGCTCAGGATATATAAGCCAAGCTGTTACATTTAATCTCTGCACAACTGAAGAAATGTTCTTTCCTATATGTTTAGATACAAGTAAAAGAAAAGACTGAATAAATTCCATGGTCAATTACATGGTCAGTGAATCACAAGAGTAGAGGCTCCTGGAATTTGGCGGCTACTGGTCGATTCAAAGGATGTGCTGAGAATCAACGGTTTTAGCAAGTAGTTTCCCTATTTACTCAAGCCTGAAGTCTGTTGTTAACATTTGGGACCAAAAATATTGTAGATTGTTCCATTTAACAGCCCCTATGAAGATCAGATTCTAGGATTTCGTGGACTTGCCAGATTTTAAAATCATCATCATCTATGACATGCAACCATGTCTGTTGTGATTTCATTCTGGCCCTGAGTTATTAAAAAGGCCAGTGGCTCTGAACTAGCTGGCCATGGGGGTTGCAGCTTAGAGGCAACGCTGCTGGTGGAATTCTCATTCTTATTCTTGTCTTGTTTTCTAGTAGCTCTCTAGGGTCTTGGTCTAACTATGAAAGAATTTGATTCTTTCCTTCCTTTTGGAATCCTTCCTGAAGAAAACTTCCATGAGAGCCTGCAGAGACCCTCTTGGAAACGGAGCCCCAGCCTCTCTCAGGAGGCTGCCCCAGTGGTGCGCAACCCTCACCGTCCATGTCACTTCCCCGTAGATGCGACACGATTGCTCTGGGTGAGTATTCAAACTGAAATCCCGCATCCTGGGGCAAGAGGCCTGAGTCCAGCGTGGTGGCCACTTTACTTCAGTGCAGGTAGAGAGCTTGGTATGGACATGAGAAGAATGATGTCCTGATGACATGCCAGGAATACGAATAGGTGTAAGTTCAGGGGTAGCTTATATAAGTGCACAGGATTGGAAGGTGAGGCTGACTAGAAGTCACTGTCTCCTTCACTCCATTGTCCAAATGGGGGAAAGCAAAATATAAATAGGTACTTACCCAGTGATCAGAATTAGCTTTCTTTAATTCTTTAAATCTAAGTGGCAATCCCAGTATAATATATGTATGTATGTATATATATGTATGTATAAACATATACATGTTATGATAAATATATATCCCCTGTATATGATAAATATATATATATTTATCACATATATAAATATAAATATATAAATATAAATATATAAATATATATATATATATATATATATATATATATAGCTGGGCAAAGCTACCTCCACAGAATAACAACTGGGAAGGCTATGTTGGATGACAGAATCAGGACCTGACAGTGAAAGCTGGACTGAGTAGCTAAATTAAATAATATGAAATTGAAGGTGCGTCAACAGTGCAATGTGCATGTCTGTGGACTTCTGGCCTGGTGAAACTTGCTCTCCTGAGTGGGGAAGTGAGTGCGTGCTGCATTGCTCTGCACGAGTCACACCCCACCCAGGGGGATCTAGCTGCTACCCTGGGCTGTTGGGTGAAGAAATACATATTGCAAAATTTTCTGAGAAGAGTGCTAAGGACCACCTAGAGCAATCCAAATGAGAAAAAGTTGAGAGAAGAATGATTGGCCTGGAGATGAACCACCTTGGTGCACAGGCCTGCCCCAGAACACATGGGGAATGACCTCTGTAAGGCCCAACTAGGAGTAGTGGATGGAAGGTGCAGTACAGAACAGTAAGAGCTTTTCAAAGAGAGGACAGGCTGCCCCACATGGTAGCGATCTGTTCATCCCTGGAGGTACTCAAATTGGCCATCTACTTGGCTGGGATGCTGAAGAGAAGATTTAAATGTCACATGGATGTGACCCTGAGATCCATGGCACATGACACGTGACACTCTTCAACATGGGGAAATAGTAGAGTATCCTGTTTAGGGCATTCACATACAGCTTTATAGATACATAGATACGCTGATATATAGATGTGTATCCCAAGTGAGAGATTCAGGAGAAAATGTGGAAAACTTGTGCAGTGTACATCTTCTACTCCAAAGGGCACAGAGACATCCTGTGACATTCTCAGATCCAAAGAAGGTAGAGTGGTCCTGACTAAGGTCGACATGGTCATCATTTCTTTAGCAAGTGCAATGCCAGACGATGCCCTCTTGTGGGTGGCTTACCTCCTAATCAGCTGTGCTCTTTCATAGTCTAAGCCCTTCCATCCTCTCCAAATGAACTGCAGTTGATGTGCTGACAAGCTTGAAGAAAGTGATCAAAAGTATATTGAAACTCACTGTCGACAAGAATGTTCTTCTGCGTGGCTGAGTTGGGAGACATCTGAGAGTTTAGGCACCAGGAATTGCTTAGGGCGAACAAATTTCAATCCCCTGGGTAATCATCTTTCAACCTCATTTGTCCCTGAGAAGTGTCCATCGAAGACTTGCTGTAGTTTTGCGTCTTGTCCTGCAAACCGGTACCCCCTCCAGACATGGTAGTGCTAGCTTGCTCACCGGTGGAAACATTCTTTGAATGGAAATAGTCATTTATGCTGGTGACATATGATCTTTAATTTCTGGAGATGACTTTTAAAATTTTTCTATTACTCTAGAACTTTTCCCATCTCTTGCATCCTTTTTCATTCCAAATGAATTATATTTTCAGTGGACATGTCTTTACAATAAAGACAGTGCTTTGTAAAAACGGTTAAATTGGGTTCTTTTAGACAAGGGTGATATGTAGCTTTGTTTCCGACTGCAGGAAAGTTGGGAAACAATAGTTGATCTGTTGGGACTTAAGCTGGAGTTAGTCTTTTCAGTTTCTGATTTTGGTTTATTTCTTTACTCTGCTGGTTTAAATCTATCTTAAAGGCACAAATAGCATGGGTGTAACAACATCTGGAACATGGTAGAAAGTGGGCTGCAAAAGAAAACAAGTGATTCTTCATTCGGTAGCAATACCATTTCATGAGTGGCCAACCACCACGGCTCTCAGACATGGTTAAACCCATGGAGAGCCTTAGAGAACATCGGGTCCTACCTCCTCACTTTACTGACAGCTTTGCAGCCTCCCTCAGTTGCCATTGTTCCCCACATCTGGGCAAGCTGATGAGAAAGCTTGGGCAGCCCCCCCTTTAGCACGCAGGCAGGAGATTCAAACCACACAAGGCCCCGCCCACCTGTGGGAGACGTCACCTCTGCCCACCCCCCGAATCAAAATAAAAACGCTGGTGGGAGTCTTCTTTCCTTGCTTTCCCAAGCCATCTTGGACCATCTTGGGAACCCTGCCCAGCTCTCCCCAGAAAAACCCCGTTATGTAATTAATAAACCTTTTCACACCCTCTTGGTGTTTGTTTGGCAACATCAGTCTTGACATTGGAACCAAATTTGGGGTGGATGACCACAGCACAACTCTGAGGTATGTGTTGTTATAATGAGCATGTTACCGATGAGGAAACTGAAGGATAGGGGGGTCAAAGTAATGCACAGGGGTTGTGAAAAAGCTTACAAAATTACAGAAACCACTTCTGAAAATAAATACACTGCTACGATTTTCATTCAGACCTACCTAAGAATGTTCTATGGCTAGTGTGTGCCATTGAAATGTAAGCAAAGGTTCTACGATGAACCTTTGACTTCTAATTAAAGTTCCTACCCAAGGTCACACAGCTAGTAAGTGATGGAGCTGGGATTGAAACCCAGGCTCTGGGGCTCTGGAATCTACACTCTAAACATCTCAAACTAAGATCTGCCTGGTAGCAAAGCCTGTGCTCTTTCCACTGTAGCAGTAGAATTAAATCTGGGTTTCATGAAGCTGTAGAAAGGCTGTGTAGAATCATTGTCATCATCATCATCATCATGCTATATACCAGGCAGTATGCTAAGTTTTTTATTGACTCTTTTTACAACTCTGTAAAGTCAGTACCGTTATTATCCCCATTTTACAGATGAGGAAATTGGAGGCTCAGAAAGGTTAGGAAACATGCCCAAGGCCACACAGCTAGTAAGCAGAGTAGCTGGCTTGGGAAGCTCCGTGGGTTGATGATATATTAGAGGTCATAGTCTAATGTTCATTTGAAATGTGGGCATTTTGGATCCTAGGTCTGTAATAATAAAGGTCAAGTTTTCCATGTATTGAATGGTTAGCCCTTTCCATGCATCATCCTAGTTAAACTTAATGCTATAACATAAGTACTGCTTTTATCCCCATTTTATAAACGAGTCACTTGAGTCTCAGAGAGGTTAACAGAACATGTTAGAGGAAAGCCAACTAATGTGTGGACCTGGGGAGGAGCTGAGCTTTGAAGTTTGTCTGATTAGAATGCCCAAGCTCCGGAAGACTTAACTTGCTGGGTTTGTAGTTTGAGCCTCAGGTCTCTGCCCACTGAAAGTACACAGTCTCTAGCAAGGACCCAGCCATATCTTTAGGATTTTAAAACACAACCAGCTGCTCTGCCCTGGCCCTCCCCCCATCAGCACCTCTTGAGCTGTTGCAGCATATTCCTGCTCAGCACCTCCTGTCAGATGCCTCGTTCTTGCTGATTTCGGGGACTGGACTGTCACTGGAGTTGCCCTGGCTGCTGTGGCTACTCAGGCAGCACATGCTGCAAGGCCCTGTTATCTCTGGGACTGCTCTTTCTGGTATGTTAAGGATTTATTCAGTAGGAAAGGAAGAACGAAAGGAGGACGGAGGACGTTCTGTGGCCCATATGTGTATTTCTACTTGCGCATACCCTGGCTTTTCTAGGCCTGGAAATGGAAATCCACATACCCAGCAAGGAGTGCTGGGTGGACCCACAGAAAATGGAGAAGAATGCAACCACTGGGGGAGGCCCAGGTGTGGTCCTTAGGAACCCATAAACTCCCACCAAGTCAGCCCTACCACAAAAACTGAAAAGTGGATGCAGTTTCTTCAGATTTCTTTACCCGAGATTACAATGTGAATCTAATTATCTTCCCATAGAGACATGTTCACACAAGCTGGAGATGGCCCTAGGACTTATGTGGACCCAGAAAGGGATGGAGAAACATTACCTGCAGTTATTTTTAAACATCTTCAGAGGCTGAAGCAGTGAAAGTACTTTGTAGGACTAGAAAGAGCCCTTGAGTTGGAGTGAGCAGGTTTGGCTAAGCGAGTTAGTTGTTCCAGCTCTGCTTGACCGTGGACATGCCCTCGCCTTTCCCTTCTCGGGCCCTTCAAGTCCTTCCTCATTTGAACTTCAGTGATCTATGCCCTTTCTTTCCTTTTCTCTTTTTTTTTAAGGTTACTTATAGCTCTAGCATTATTCGATTGCATTGAAGAAAATGACAAACCTTCATCAAGTACCTCATTGTATGTGCCTCAAGAAGCCTCCACTGTGCAAGTTCCTCGAATAAAGCTACATCCAAAAAGCTTGGGGAACACAAAGGCAGGAGGGGTCAGGACAGGTGTCTCAGAAGAGGTGCCTCTGAAGCTGGGCCGTGAAGGATGAGGGGCAGAAAACAAGAGCAGGCAGCGAGAAGAGCACACGCTCTTCTGAATCACCTGAAATTGTGAAAGGCTCAAAAAGAACCTGGCTCGTTTCCAGGAACCTGGGAGCCATGGGAAGTTTGGTATTGCTGTCGGGATGTGGGTGGTGGTGGGCAATGAGGCTATGGAGCTAAGAAGCCAGGAACAAATCATGGACGGCCTTGAACGGCTGGGCAAGGAGTTGGCACTTTGTGCTGTGGGCAGCACAGCTTGCCAACAGAGGTTCTTTAGAAGTGGGTTTGCATAATCACATGGTTTCTGCAGGACTATCGCCCAGGCCTCAGTATGGAGGATGATCTGGAGCTGGGAGACTCTGGAGGCCTGGAGACCAATTAGGATGCTAGTGCACAAGTGACAGACGAAGGACAAGGGCCCTCTGGTGGACGGTGATGTACACCTCCTGATGTTCACGCCCTGTGTAATCCCCTCCCCTCGAGTGCAGCCTGGCCCTAGTGTCGCATTCCCGAGAACAGAATACAGCAAAGATGACGGGATGTTGCTTCCGACATTAGGTTACAGAAAGACGTGACTCCTGAAGCCAGCTGCCATATTGTGAACTGTCCTGTGGAAGGGCCCAGATAGCAAATCACTGATGTCTCTGGTCAAAAGCCAGCTAGGACCAGAGGCCCATTTGCAGCCACTTGAGTGAGCTGGGAAGCAGATCTTCTGAGGCATGCCAACAACAGCCGTATCAGTGACTTTGGAAGCAGACCCTTCCCCAGTGGAGCCTTGAGCCAACCGTACTCCCAACCACCGTCTTGACTGCAGCTTGTGAGAGACCCAGAGCCAGCTAAGCTGGGCCTGGATTCCTGGCGACAGAAATGGTGAGTAATTAGTATCTGTTGTTTTACACTGCTAACATTTGGAGTCATTTCTTACACAGCAATGGATAAGTAACAACAAGAGCCAACCAAGGCAATGGGAGGGAAGAACAGATTGATTCTGGAAATGGTAGGAAGTTGGGTTAGAGCATGAGGGGGAAAGAAATGTCTAGGCAGACATGAGTGCTCTTTAACTGAGACGGAAAATAGAGAGGAAGGTGTTGGTTTGGGGAGCAAAATGATGAGTTAGTTTGGTCCAGCCAAAGTTTGAGTGACCGTGGGACACACCAGTAAATAATAGTCAAGAGGCAGTTGGGTCCAGAGGTCTGAGCCTCAGGGAAACCATACAGACTGAACTTTTGGGAAGATCAATGGAGGGAGGCTTGGAACGTGCAGAAACCAAGGCCAGAACCCAGAGATGTTCAACAGTTAAGAGACTGTCCTTTATCATCAGACAAGTGTCGGTCTTGTGTGTGTGTGTGTGTGTGTGTGTGTGTGTGTGTGTGTGTGTGTTGTCGATGTATTAGATTGGCCAAAAAGTTCGTTCGGGTTTTTGTAAGATGTTACGGAAAAACCCGAATGAACGTTTTGGCCCACCCAATATATCTTCTCCCAAGCAGTTACATCCCATTCTAAAATACTTTTCCGGGTTTGAAACATGGCAGGCCACGTGGACCAGCAACAAACTACCAACACCATAGTACAATAGAGCCCCTGGATCTTCGCAGCCTCAGCCTGGATGAGCGAATCTGTGACAACTGTAGAAATTGATGAAGAAACAATACAAATCAACAAAATGGAATATTCCGATGCTCTTTGTCTGGGGAGATGGTGGTGTGCTAGTTGCCCCGCCATTGACAGTTGGCTGAAACAAAGAATTTATCCAGTGTGGAAAACAGGAGATTTTGTATGATTGCCTCTTTAAATGTAGAAGATATTCAAAAGACAAACTGGCATATACATTTTTATATTAAGAAATAGCCAAGAATTCTTCCACTCCTGAAATAAGTTGATTTGCAGATAACTCACAAATTCTTAAGCTAAATGGCATTTTTATTTTTCTCCAACCCTTTCTATAAATGTGACCACCAAGATGCAGAAAAATAAAATAAAATAAAATACTTTTCGTTTGCTTTGCAGCCATATTTGCAGCCCAGTTTTACCTCACTAAAGACTCCAAAATTAGTGAATCTCTCCACCTTTCAGGTCTACCTGAGCCTCTCCAAATGGGACAAGTTCCAGTTACAAGACTGCAAGCGAATCTGCTGTTGATTTCCACTGCTTGTAATTACTGGGAACATCTCTAGAGTTTATATGTTGTTTACACACTCAGCCTAATTTATTCTTTGCAAAGAAATCATATAAAGTAGCATAGCAGGAGAGCTTGTTACAGGAAGAAGTATAGTACGTGAAGAGTCTAGGAGATGTCAAGTTGACCCAGAGATCTTTTTCAGGGGTCGGTGGTGGTGAGAGTGTTTTTAGCTAACCTGCAGAATGTAAACAGAGCCTGCAGACAGACTGAAAGACAGCTCTATCAGCTCTGCTGGAGGTGTTGACACTACTATCCTACCCAGGGTGTGAGCACAGAAGCTTGTTACCATTCCAATTTTGCTGAACTGCTTGGGGCTTTTGACATTACAGATATCCCGTTCCTGCACAGAGAGGCTGGTGGAAGATTCTTAAAGGTAGAAGGCACCTTAGAGGTCTTTTTAGAATAGGGTGCACAGACTAATTCTGAATGTTTCAAACTGTGTACTTGCAAATGATCCATGGTATTTCAATTGAGCAATTAATAAAGCAGCAAATAGAATTCAAGTGAGCAATATTAGTAGATGGAATTGGCTTTTATTACCATACAAAACCACATTAAATTTGATGGAGCAATAGTTCATTTGCACAAAAGTGATCTATGAATGATTGTAGTTGTGTACAGAATCCTGTAGCACCAAACTAAAGTTACTTATAAAACGTCATCCTCTTCACTTTAAAAGTTCAAGAACTTAGGCTCCTTTTCTTGTGTTCTCTGTTTACACCACCTCCCTCTTTGTGCACCCCCAGCCGAGGGACAACAGAGATTCCCGTCTCTGGATCCTACCACTTCGCAGTTTCACTGCCACGCACCTGGTCAGGTCTTTCTCTCTTGCCTGAAGCAAAATGAAACAACCTCTTGGCTAACCTCCCTGCCTCCAGTCTCTTCTGTCGCCAATGTGTCCTCCACACCACCATCAGCTTGATCTTTATAAAGCACTGAACAAAATCCTTTTGTGGCTCCCACTGAGTACAGGATCAAGGACCTTAGTGCAGCATTCACGGCCCACAAGTAGGACCTTTTCTACCTCGCCAGCCTCAATTCCCACAACATCTCTCCACCCCCTTTCTCTGCAGCCGTGCTATTTGACCGCACAAAGTTCCCTGACTCCAAGGTGTATGACCGCGTGTCTTTCTCATGCTGTTCTATTAGCCTGAAGTGTCCGCCACTCCTTCTCTTCCTAAAAAAGTCCTACATGCTGTAGAAGGTGCAGCTTAAACCATCTCTTCTCCAGGAAGCCCCTTCTCTGGCCCCTCTCGCAGACCCCGGCTCTTTGGTGGAATGGCTCCCATTTCATTCTGTCTCAAGACAGAGTCCCTGTTGACTTAGCCTCTCCAACCCTATATTGTGAGCCCCTAACTTCCTGTTGTCCCCAGATCCTTGCACGCTTCCTGACACATAGAATGCCTTAAGAATGTTGATGGGATAAATAAATCATGGGCTTTAGCAAAGCTTTTCAAACACATTTCAAAAGTCCCTGATAGTTTCATATTTAAATAAAAGTTAACATTCAGTAAATGTTTTTAATAATATCTACTAAGTATTATACATTTTTTTGTTTTTTTTGCTCATCAGGAATTTCCAAGATGCACATGTAAATGGATATTAATAAAATCTAAGACTGAAATATACAGGCGAATGTAAACTTCTGCTAAATTTTCCTGACATCTCCATAGAGAATAACCTATTTTAAAAATAAATGCACCCTTAATTACTTTTTAAAAAACAGGAGGCCTTTTTCTCAATGAAGGTTTCCTTTAACACACAAAGTGCTTAAAATGAGTTTTGAGCAGAGCTGCTACCACAAGAACCAGTTGGAGATTTAATCTAGGTTTTGAGTAACTGAAAATATTTCTTTTTCTTTCTTTTTTTTTTTTTTTTT
>NW_006779031.1:467137-480359 GCF_000442215.2 Lipotes vexillifer | reverse complement strand
TTTTTTTTTTTTTTTTTTTTTTTTTTTTTTTTGGCCACACCATGTGGCTTGTGGGATCTTAGTTCCCCGACCACAGATTGAACCCCAGGCCCTTGGCAGTGAAAGCGTGGAGTCCTAACCAGTGGACCGCCAGGGAATTCCCTGAAAAGATTATTTTGTTTTTCTTTTGGTAATGATTTGATCTTTTCCATCTACCCTCCAACTGAGAAGAGGTTCACTGTCAAGGTGGCTAGAAACATAGTCAACCTTATTAAAGGCAGCTTGGGAGATAGTTGTAAAAATCATTGAACAGAGAGACAGAATACCCAAGTTCTACTTCATTGATTTTGGCATTAACAAGCTAAGTGGGGACTTCCCTGGTGGCGCAGTGGTTAAGAATCCCCCTGCCAATGCAGGGGACACGGGTTCGAGCCCTGGTCCGGGAAGATCCCACTGGCCACGAGCAAATAAGCCCATGCACCACAGCTACTGAGCCTGTGCTCTAGAGCCCACGAGCCACAACTACTGAGCCCATGTGCCTAGAGCCCATGCTCCACAACAAGAGAAGCCTCCATGTTGAGAGCCTGTGCACCGCAATGAAGAGTAGCCCCCGCTCGCCACAACTAGAGAAAGCCCACACACAGCAACGAAGACCCAGCACAGCCAAAAATAAATTAATTAATAAATAAATTTAAAAAAAAAAAAACAAGCGAAGTGACCTTGTCCTGTTTGGATTCCTCTGGGCCACAGTTTCCCTCAATGTAAAATGAGGGTGCTTGACTGGATGATTTCTGAGGACTCTTCCAGCTCTAACAGACTAGGTTAGGAGAATGCATTTGACTTTGAGGTAGCATCTGGTGTGTACAGCAGCCCTTAGGACTGAACACGCTGCCTCCCAAACACCTCTGCTACCATCATCCACGAGGGTGTTTTGTTTTTGTTTTTTTCAATAGCTGCTTTATTGAGATATAATTCAATACCGAAAAACTCATCTATGCAAAATGTACGATCCAATGGTTTTTAGTATATTCAAAGAGCTGTGCAACCATCATCACAATTGATTTTAGAACTTTTTCATCACCCCAAAACAAAACCCTGTACCCATTAACAGTCACTCCACAGTTCCTCTCAATCCCTCCAGCCCTAGGCAACCACTAATCTACTTTCTGTCTTTAAGGATGTGCCTATTCTAGACATTCACATATATGGAGTCATACAATGTGTAGTCTTTAGTGACTGGCTTTTTTCACTTAGCATAATGTTTTCAAGGTTCATCCCTGTTGTAATATGTATCAATATACTTCATTTCTTTCTTTAAAATAAACTTTACAGGAATTCCCTGGTGCTCCGGTGGTGAGGACTTGGCACTTTCAACTGCCGTGGTCAGGGATCCCCTGGTCGGGGAACTAAGATCCCACAAGCCACGTGTGGCCAATAAGTAAACAAACAAACAAACAAACAGATAAGTAAAATAAACTTTACTTTTTAGAACAGTTTTAGATTTACAAAAAAATTGAGACTATAGTACAGGGAATTCCTATATACTGCCATACCCCGTTTCCTCAATTATTAACATCTTACAATAGTATGGTACATGTATTACATTAATGAACCAACAGTGATACATTATTACTAAATAAACTCATGCTTTATTCAGATTTCTTCAGTTTTTACCTAAAGTCATGTTACTGTTCCAGGATCCTATCAAGGATACCATAATACATTTACATTACATTGAATCTCAGTGTCTCCTTAGGCTACTCTTGGCTATGACCGTTTCTCAGACTCCTTGTTTTTGATGACCTTGACAGTTTTGAGGATTTCTGGTCAGATATTTTGTAGAGTATCCTCAATTGGAATTTGTCAGATGTTTTTCTCATGATTAGATTGATTATGGGTTTCGGGGAGGAAGGCCACAGAGGAAAAGTGCCATTTTTATCACATCACATCAACGTACATACTATCAACATGACTTGTCACTGCAGATGTTGACTGTGATCTTCTGGCTGAGGTAGTGTTTGTTAGATTTGTCCTCTGCAAAGTTACTCTTTTCCAGAAGAAGTAAAGCTGTCACTGTTTGCAGATGACATGATACTATACATAGAGAATCCTAAAGATGCTACCAGAAAACTACTAGAGCTAATCAATGAATTTGGTAAAGGAGCAGGATACAAAATTAATGCACAGAAATCTCTTGCATTCCTATACACTAATGATAAAAAATCCGAAAGAGAAATTAAGAAAACACTCCCATTTACCATTGCAGCAAAAAGAGTAAAATATCTAGGAATAAACCTACCTAAGGAGACAAAAGACCTGTATGCAGAAAATTATAAGACACTGATGAAAGAAATTAAAGATGATACCAACAGATGGAGAGATATACCATGTTCTTGGATTGGAAGAATCAATATTGTGAAAATGATTATACTACCCAAAGCAATCTACAGCTTCAATGCAATCCCTATCAAATTACCAATGGCATTTTTTCAGAACTAGAACAAATCATCTTAAAATTTGTATGGAGACACAAAAGACCCCGAATAGCCAAAGCAAACTTGAGAAAGAAAAACGGAGCTGGAGGAATCAGGCTCCCTGAATTCAAAATATACTACAAAGCTACAGTAGTCAAGACAGTATGATACTGGCACAAAAACAGAAATATAGATCAATGGAACAGGATAGAAAGCCCAGAGGTAAACCCACACACATATGGTCACCTTATCTTTGGTAAAGGAGGCAAGAATACACGGTGGAGAAAAGACAGCCTCTGCAATACGTGGTGCTGGGAAAACTGGACAGCTACATGTAAAAGAATGAAATTAGAACACTCCCTAACACCATACACAAAAATAAACTAAAAATGTATTAAAGACCTAAATGTAAGGCCAGAAACTATCAAACTCCTAGAGGAAAACATAGGCAGAACACTCTGTGACATAAATCACAGCAAGATCCTTTTTGACCCACCTCCTAGAGAAATAGAATTAAAAACAAAAATAAACAAATGGGACCTAATGAAACTTGAAAGCTTTTGCACAGCAAAGGAAACCATAAACAAGACGAAAAGACAACACTCAGAATGGGAGAAATTATTTGCAAATGAAGCAACTGACAAAGGATTAATCTCCAAAATTTACAAGCAGCTCATGCAGCTCAATACCAAAAAAACAAACAACCCAATCCAAAAATGGGCAGAAGACCTAAATAGACATTTCTCCAAAGAAGATATACAGACTGCCAACAAACACATGAAAGAATGCTCAACATCATTAATCATTAGAGAAATGCAAATCAAAACTACAATGAGGTATCACCTCCCACTGGTCAGAATGGCCATCATCAAAAAATCTAGAAACAATAAATGCTGGAGAGCGTGTGGAGAAAAGGGAACCCTCTTGCACTGTTGGTGGGAATGCAAATTGATCCAGCCACTATGGAGAACAGTAAGGAGGTTCCTTAAAAAACTAAAAACAGAACTACCATATAACCCAGCAATCCCACTACTGGGCATATACCCTGAGAAAACCATAATTCAAGAAGAGTCATGTACCACAATGCTCATTGCAGCTCTATTTACAATAGCCAAACGTGGAAGCAACCTAAGTGTCCACTGACAGATGAATGGATAAAAAACATGTGGCACATACATACAATGGAATATTACTCAGCCATAAAAAGAAACGAAATTGAGTTATTTGTAGTGAGGTGAGGTGGATGGGCCTAGAGTCTGTCATACAGAGTGAAGTAAGTCAGAAAGAGAAAAACAAATACCATATGCTAACACATATATATGGAATCTAAACAACAACAAAAAAATGGTCATGAATAACCTAGGGGCAAGACAGGAATAAAGACGCAGACCTACTAGAGAATGGACTTGAGGACATGGGGAAGGGGAAGGGGAAGCTGTTACAAAGTGTGAGAGTGGCATGGACATATATACACTACCAAACGTAAAATAGATAGCTAGTGGGAAGCAGCCGCATAGCACAGGGAGATCAGCTCGGTGCTTTGTGACCACCTAGAGGGGTGGGATAGGGAGGGTGGGAGGGAGGGAGACGCAAGAGGGAAGAGATATGGGAACATATGTATATGTATAACTGATTCACTTTGTTATAAAACAGAAACTAACACACCATTGTAGAGCAATTATACTCCAATAAAGATGTTAAAAAAAAATAAAGAACTTTTAGAGGAGATGGCAATTTTATATGTAAATATTTAGGGAATTTAATGAGTGTAAATATTTATTTTCAATGAATAGAATGAGGAATTTGACTTACTCTACTTAACTTCAAATAAAAAATCTAGGGAAAAGTAACCTAACATTTTAAACATATTTAAGCTCAATATAGAGATACTTTTATGAAAATAGCAGAATTTAATTTATGAGTTACCCTGGAAAATAGTATGCTTCGTTTCATAGGAACAGTTCACGCTATGACTGCTAGAGTTGCTATAAATGTGGCAGCGTGTTGAGTTAGATGACTTCTAAGACTCCCTCCAACTCTTGGATTGTATTATTCGGGGCGGGGCAGGGAGACGGTGAGAGAGACAAAGAATGGAAAAAATACTTCTCTGCAACCATATTAGTTACTCTAATAAAAACATGTGATAACAAAAAGTTACTCTTTTCCCCCTTTCCTGTAGTATTCTCTTTGGAAGGTAGTCACTATGAGTAGCCCAAAATTAAGGGGTGCAGAGTTATGCTCCACTTCTCCGAAGCCAGAGTATTTACATAAATTATTTAGACTTCTGCACAGGTGATTTGTCTCTTGCCCTCCCCTCATTTATATATTTACTTATTTATATCAGTATGGATGATGCATATTTGTTGTATACTTTGGGTTATAATGCAATACTACTTTGTTCATTTTGTTGCTCAAATTGTTCCGGATTTGGTCATTGGGAACTCTTTTAGGTGGCTCCTATATCCCTTTGACACACCTCCATTATTGTGGTCCTCCCTCCCTCCCTCCCTCCCTTCCTTCCTTGCCTTCTTTATTACCTTACCTTACTTTCTGGCACTGCTGGATGCTCCAGACTCATTTTGCATATTTCTGGCTCCAGTCCTAGAAGCAGTCATTTTCCCAAAGATCCCTGGTTCCTTCCATTGAAGAATGATGTTAGAAACTAAGATCTGGATTCTAGATGTGTTTGTTGCTACTGGCTTGTCATTGTTTCTTGGCCTTCTCATCAGCTGACAGAGCTAGGTAATACACGTGCATATACTAACCTTGTATATATACAAGTACTCAATTTCTTTTTATTGCAGAATAATACTCCATTGTATGGATATACCACATTTTATTCATCCATTAATTAGTTAATAGGCAATTAGGTTGTTACCACTTTTTGGCTCTTATGAATAATGCCACTATGGACATTAGTGGGCACATTTTTGTGTGCACCTATGTTTTTGTTATACCTAGGAGTAGAATTTCTGGGTCATATGGTAACTTGATGTTTAACTTTTTGAAGAACTGTCAGCCTGTTTTCCAAAGTGACGTTACCACTTTACATTCCCACCAGCACTATATAAAGCTTCAATTTCTCTACATCCTCGGCAACACTCGTTATTGCCTATTTTTAAAGAATTATTACTGCCATCCTAGTTAACGTGAAGTGGTATCTCATCATGGTTTTGATTTGCAGCTCTCTGGTGACAAATGATGTTGAGCATCTTTTCATGTGCTTGTTGCCCATTTGTATATTCCCTTTGGAAAAAAATGCCTATTCAAGTCCTTTGCCCATTTTTAATTGGGTAATTTGGTTTTTTATTATTGAGTTTTAAGTCTGTATGTAGTCTAGATACAAGCACCTTATCAGATACATGATTTGTACATATTTTTTTTCCTATTCTGTGGGTTGTCTCTTACTTTGTTGATGGCGTCCTTTGAAGCAAAAACGTTTAATTTTGAGGAAGTCCAATTTATCTATTTTTTGTGTGTTTATGTTTTTGCTGTTGTATGATTTGTTCATTTTTAATGGTGATGTTTTATTTTGCCTTCTTTCTATAGCAAGAACTGGCCTTAGCAATGAGAAGCATCACTTGTGATGGCTGAAAATACAGAATCAGACCAGAGAGCACTAGCTCCTCCCTGAAGAGTCAACAGAGGTTCCTAAGAAAGGTGACAATCATCACTAACACATACTGCACAAAGCTGTGTGCCCGACACTGTGCTCAGCTCTCAAAGCATCTTTTTTTTTTTTTTGAATCCTCAAAACAATCCAGAGACATTGTTGTTCCCACTTGAGGCTCCGTGTAAGTGATGTCCTCAACCGCCTACAGCGGGTAAGGGATGGAGCCAAGGTGACAGATTGTCTTGATTTTCACAGGCTTCCACTCATCCCGTTATTTTCAAGCCCCAGAGCCCCCATTCCTTAAACATGCAGCAAACACTCCACGTTATTTTTGAGAGCCTAATATGGAATAGGCATTGTGCTAGGTATTGGTGAACAAACCAGGCGCAGTCTTTGCCTTCAAGGAACTTACAGACTGGGAGCTAGACCAACGATAGGCAAGATCATGCAAATAAACGTAAAGTGACCATTGGCATCAGTGCTGGAAGAGCTTAAAACAGGTGCTATGAGAGCTTAAAACAGGTGCTATGAGAGCTTAAAACAGGAGACCTGTCTTGTTCTGGAGGAGAGCATTGTGGAAGCCTTCCCAGAAGTGATGTTTGAACTGAGATCTTCCGGAGGACATTGAACCATTTGAGGGGAAGAGCTTGGGAAAGAACATTCCAGGAAAAGGGAACAGTGAGTTCAAAAGCCCTGAGGCAGGGAAGAAATTATGTACTTTTGCTAGTAGATTTTTGTTTTAATTGTCAGGAAATCTGCGCTTGATGTGGAGATTTGGGGGAACCCTGCAGATGCAAAACAAAATCTGCACTGTGCATCATAATCTGTATCTGAGAAAATTACTGGACTTCAAGAATTTTTTAGGTATGAAACCATCAGGAACCATGGTCTATTTATTCAACAAACGTTTCTCAGTGAGATCCTGGGGGAGGGTGTTGAAGGAGGGAGGCACAGAAGTACACGGAGTTGATCAGGCAAAGCTTTGGAGGAGTTGGGACATTTTTTCTAAGAGCAATCAATAGGAAGCCACCAGAAGATTATGAAGAAGGGGAGTGACAGCGATAGGATTTCTGTTTGAAAAGTGGAGGGAACACTCTAGGGAGAATGGATTGGTGAGGAGCAGAGTGGACGCAGGGAGAACAGGTAGGGGGCCACGGCAGTGGCCCAGCAAGCAATGACGGTGCTGTGGATGAAGATGGTGGTGATGGGGAGAAGGGACACAGCTTCTTGTGTTCCATTCAGCTGCATGGATGCTAGCTGGGTGCTCCCCGAGCCCCTCCTCTGCCTGGCCCCAGGACCCACGCCCTGGGTTTGCTCTCCACCCCCCTCCCAAGAAGGGCAGTGAGAGTTGCTCAGGCCCCTGGGTTTATGTGCCTTCTGGTTCCTCAGTGGGCCCTGCTTCCCGCGGCCCAAGCCGTTCAGCTTGGCTCCCAAGGAGGTCTTTTTCTCCAGTGAGTGGGTCTGAAGAATGACCGAGCCGTCACTAATCTGCTCCTGTCCCCGCGTACTGAGGAGGGCGCTTGGCAGGGGATTGCTCTGGTGTGTTCACTGCAGCCCCGAACCCGGAGCAGAGCTAGGGAATTGCTGTTGCTGGGGCCCCCTGCCCTCTCCTCACCCCAAAATAAACGAAGGGAAAGCTTGAACTTTCTTCTTTCACAAGGAGACCCATTTCTGTATTTGTGACTGGGAGAGAACATGTCTTAAAGCTGCCTTTTCTGGTGACAACAGGAATACAATCCTATCAGAGAAAATTGGAAAGTACGAATAAATAGAAGGAAGACTAACCATATTCATACCACTACCCTGCATTTTTGTATATTTTCCCAGTCATATATACTTATTTTTAAATAGGTCATACATACTGAATATACTTTTGTGCATCTTGCTCTTTTCACTTTGTGTTTTAAGCATTTCCCTGTGTCATTAAAACCTCTCCGCACACAATTTTTAATATCTGCAAAGTAGTCTTTGTTTTTGAAAACATATTTTACATAACCTTTTCCTATCTGTTGAAGAGTTGGCTTGTGTGTAACTTTTACCATTGCAAGGAGGTCTGTGATGAACGTCTTTGTTTATAAATCTTTACCTGCATTTTGGATGCCCTCTCCCCCCATAGATTTCTAGGAGGGAGATTAATGAGGGGAGTTGTATAGACAAGCCAGGAAAGAAAATCTCTGTGTAGGATAATTCCCATCAAAAGGTAACTCTGCTCCTATCAGGGGATGTAAAGGATGGGCTGTGCTTTTCCCTCTGTAAGGACCCCGTGCTCCCCACGTCACTTCTCCATTCGCCAAGCAGTGGCCACTAGGTGTCTGTGTGTCAGGAATTACCTCTTTTCTCTAGAAACCCCGCTGGATTAAGGGCTTGAGCGGCAGCTGGGGCTGGGATTTCATCGGTTTCTCTCCATCTTGTGGCAGAGTGGAGAGCCCTCCAGGCCTGGGAGTCTGGCTCCGCTATGCAGCCAGAGAACCAGCTAAGCAACCTTGAGCGCTGTCATTTCCCCTGTAGGGGCCAGTTTTCTCATATGTAAAACAAGCCGAAAAAGGCAGGAGTTGGAGATTGACCGGATTTTGTTATTGTTGCCATTTAAGCAGCAGAACCCTTATTTCAAATTAAATTTTACCAGAACCCTCATCTATAAAACAGATTAAGGGCCAACTGTCCCAGTAGAAGCAGGGGAGGAGTGGGAGGGGGGAGGGGATGCTCTAGTCGGAAAACTCTGGCCTAGAGGATGGAAGTTTCACTCCAGTTCAGTTCAGTTCTCTTCCCTGTTGCTGAAGTTAAAAAACAATTATCTTTCATCTATATTTCAATCCTCCAAATGTGCTGATTGATGAAATCCTTTCTCTTAAAGGCAATTTGGAAATCAGACAAAGTAAGAGCACAAAGCCGTGGATGTTTAGAGAGGGAGCGAGCAGTGTGTGAGACTGGCTGAAAGGGTGACCCTGGCACTTCTAAGAAGGCAGAGCACAATGGACTCTTGGAAAGAAGCAGTGTCAGTTTATTCCCGCGTTGGCACCGCCCCCTCAGTAGGGCGGAATTGCTTGTTTTCACCCTCCCTTCCCTGGAGTCTTTCAGACCAAACTTGTGTCCACAATTGCTAGCAATCTGAACCCAGAGTCACCTACGGACAGGTATTTTATGAAGGCCCAAACACTGTGAAAGATATGAATAGGGGCGTGGATATGACAAGAGACTTTCCTCCCGCCCCTGGGACGTGGAGCACGGGGGAGGGGGGACCTGGCAGCCTGTGACTTTGCTCCGATCACTGCAGCAAGGCTGCGGCACCGACCTGCTCGAAGGGGCCCAAGGTCCGTGGCCTTGGGACGGGGAGAGGAGGGAGTGGTACCGAGGCCTCGCCACGCCGGACGCAGCAGGCCCGCGGGGAGCGCCGGCTGTAGGGCGACGTGCCCGGGCCTGTAAATCACCGCCGGGAGCCCTCCCACCCCGTGCGGTACAGTCGGGGATGGGGTGCGGCGGGTGGAGGGATGCAGTGCCAGCGTCTGCAGGGGAGGGGGTGTTGCTTCCTTCCCTGGGAGACCCGACCTTTCTCGGAGAGGCGTGGTGAGCTTGGCCTCCGGGATCCGCAGGGATGTGTAAAAAGCGGCCACGACCCCCGAAGCCGCAGAAAGCCCCCGCCCCTCCCCCCGAGGCCCACCCCGGCTCGCAGGTGAATGGCTGGCCCGCACAAAGGAAGCCGGTTGGAAATGTGGAATTCGGACCAATTTACGGGAGATTCTGTCGCCCAGAGTCCAGCAGACCTCAAGCAAAGAAACCTGTGGTCAGGAGTGGATGAGGATAAAAAACAGTACACCAGGCCGAGCTTATTGGAAAGCCCGAGTTTAGTTATTCTGGGATAGCGAGGTAACAGGATTAGAGGGATTAAGGAAATCACCTCAAACAGCTGAGGAGGGGGTAAAAAAACACTGGTTCTATTTGTTTTCTTCCTAGGCCCCAGATACACTGGGGCCGTGTGGCCAGGCGCGAAACGAAAGGCCTTTCGGGGGGCACAGTGGAATGCCCAAGGGTCAGGGACGGAGGGAGAGTAGGGGGAGGGAGGGAGTCGAAAGCGGGCTCGAGGTTTGGGATGAGAGGGAGTCTCTTCTAGAAAACAAGTCAGTGGACTGGGTTGACAAGTCAAAAAGAAAAAGCCATCGAAGGAGTTTGAGAGACATTTTAAAATCTAAGGTGGACTTTTAAAAACCACACCTTCCAGCGTTCAATGCTGGCTCCGGCCGCTTCACCCACCACGGTTGAAATGTATTCGTTTCCTGCCAGGGATTCCTGTAATTATTTATGTTTAATAGGCTAACTGATATTTCCGAAGGGTTTTCGTTTTGTAAATCGTTCAGCTTGGCTCAAGTGTCTTCCCGCCCCAGTGCACAAAGGTAAATGTGCCCCTTTGGAGGCCGGTTTCCGCGGCCGCCGCCGCGATCAACAAGTGTGTGGCCGCGGGGTGCCTGCCTCAGCCGGCGTGTGCTCGCTCCTAGGAGACGCTCCCAGAAGACAAATCGCTTTCTCCTCGGAGTTTCAGTTGAAAATATCGGGAGCCTCTCTCTGTGTTTGGGCTCACCGGTATTTACAAAGGAACCATTTCAGGTCACACAAGCCTCCCCCCAGCCTCCCACCCCTGGCCCCGGCATGGGACCACGGTCGTAATACCGAGTGATGGTCCCCTCCCTAAGCCGCACCTAAAGTTTCAGGCCCGCAAAATTACCAGGACTCCATTATGTTGGTTATAAAATTTATTGATCTCTCATTTAGGAATTCGGAGTAAAACCTTGAAAAACCTGAAACAAAATAGACCCTTATCCCCACCACCCAAACGAAATCCAAATACGTTAGCGCGACGAAATATCAAACAGATCACGGCAGAAATCACCAACTCAGTAGCCTAAATGCTGACCGGACAGAAGCTGTCCCGCGGCCAGGGGCGGCGAGGCGGGAGACACACGCACACCTGGCTATAAATTAACATCTGCTTTGGCTGCCGCGCCGCTCCGAGCGGTCAGCGCCCCGCCCCCCACCCCCCGCAAAGCCCACGAGGAAAACAGATGCAACGCTACTGGGGGAGGAGGCGTTGCAGTTCTCAGGCTAGCCTCACCCGAGAGTATGTTTCTCCCATCCACTCACTCCTCGGCTAACAGCAAACTAACGAAACAACATTTTCAAATGCAACAGAAAAACCCAGGAACCCAGGAGGAGGGGGGGGGGCTGCTTTTTCTTTGCAAACAACACAGCGATTCCCAGCCTACAAAAGGGGAGGGAGGGGCAGCGGAGAGGGGCAGGCGAGCTCGAGAAAGTCCCATTTCCGCCGCTCCGGACTCCTTTTTGCTTTTGTACAAAACCCGACAGCTATAGCAAAACTTTCTGTCCTCCCCATCATCGGTACAAGGCAACAGTCCCAGGCAAGCAAAGCTAAACAACAAGGCGTCCCAACTCGGGGGTGCGGGGCGGGGTGGGGCGGAGGAGCGGCGAGCGCAGGCCGGTGCTCAGATGTGGGTCAGCGGCACCGTTCCGTTGACGGCAGTCCCGGCGCCCTGGTAGTGCTGGTGCACGCTGTGCAGGCGGCCGCCCGGCAGCGGCGAGGCGGCGTCAGCCGCGTCCCCACCGGGCGGCAGGTACATGCTGATCATGTCGCGCAGGTCGCCGAGGCACGCGCGCTGCGAGTGAGACGCGATGGCGGGCGGCGGCGAGCTGGGCTCGGTCTTCACCACCGTGCCCATGGGGCCCAGGCTCATGGCGGCGGCGGCGGCGGCCGCCGCGGCGGTGGCTGGCTGCTGCCCGTAGGCGGCGGCGGCGGCGGCGGCGGCGGAGGGCGCCATGCCCCCGTAGCCCGAGGCGGCAGCCGCGGCGGCGGCGGCGTTCATGTAGCTCTGGGCGCCGGGCGGCATCATGGGGCTGTACTGCAGGCCGGCCATGTCGTAGCGGTGCATCTGCGGCAGCGCGGGCGGAACTGGGGCCGCCCGGAGACCAGCGCAGCCCGCACCGGGCCTGGTGGCCTGCCCCGCCCACGTGGGGCTGCGGCCCGTCGAATGACTCCGTGTAACGTGTTGGTGGCGGCGGCGGCCGCGGCGGCGGCGGCCGCGGCTCCGGGGGGCAGCAGGCCGCCGGGCAGGGAGTACTTGTCCTTCTTGAGCAGCGTCTTGGTCTTGCGGCGCGGCCGGTACTTGTAGTCCGGGTATTCTTTCATGTGCACGGCGCGCAGCCGCTTGGCCTCGTCGATGAACGGCCGCTTCTCGGCATCGGTCAGCAGTTTCCAGTCGGCGCCCAAGCGCTTGCTGATCTCAGAGTTGTGCATCTTGGGGTTCTCCAGAGCCATCTTGCGCCGCTGCCCGCGGGACCACACCATGAAGGCGTTCATGGGCCGCTTCACCCGGTCCTGGTCACTGCCCCCGCCGCCGCCGCCGCCGCCGCTCGCGCCACTGCCGCTGCCGCCGCCGCCGCCTGCATTCGCGCCGCCGCCTGCGTTCGCGGTACTCTTGCCTGCGCCGCCCGGGGCTGCGGGGCCGCCCGCGCCTGCAGCTGGGGTGGGTGGCCCCGCGGGGTTCTTGAGTTCAGTCTCCAGCAGGCTGTACATGGCCTGGGCGGGAAGAAGGTGCGCCAGGGTGGCGGGAGGAGAAGGCGCTCCCGGGGCTGGAGCGGCCACGGTGAAAAGGCCTGGGGACTCCGTCGGAGGGGCGCTTTGGGGGCCGGTGGGCCAGTGGGTCGGGCAGGAAGGGCAGTCTTGCCGAAGTGCTCAGCGCCAAATCAGCGGGAACCTGCAGGCTACTCGCACCTGATGCGTTATCTCGGGCCGGTCGCATTCGCAGTCTGGCCGGGCGCTCGCCGGGCCTCTTATATACCTGCTCGGATCCCCCGGGGGTTGTGGCTCGGTCCGCCCCTCGCTCCCGGGAGGCCCGGTGATTGACAGGCTCGCAGTGGTGCGCCCTGGCCAATCATCACGGAGCCGCCGTTCGGCCCCGCTGGAAAAAAAAAGTTCGGGGAGTCCTTTCGTTCACCCCCACGCCCCTCTTGGGCCCGGTGACGTGATGAGAGTTATTCAGGAGGCGGGAGTCCCGGGGAGCCGCTCAGAGACCACCAATTAGGGTCTCAAAAAGTTTGAAAGAATGAAACTCGAGGAGGTGACGGAGGGGGGAGGGGGCGCGCGAGCAGG
>NW_006779031.1:463716-467127 GCF_000442215.2 Lipotes vexillifer | reverse complement strand
TGGGGGGGAGGGGCAGGGGGCGCCCACGGGGTTCAGAAAACAACTTTGCAGCCCTGTCAGTGACGAGAGGCGTCCGGTCCCCGGTCCACCCTGCAAAGCTTCCCGCTGTCTGCGCGGAGGTCCTCTGACCGCTTCTGCTGCCAGCGTTAGGGACACTAGGCACAGCCAGCTACCCAGGCGGGCTTGGGGACTCAGGGCGCAGCGGAGGTACCCCGGGCTGCGGCTCCGAGAAGCCCTCCCAGGAATCGGCCCCTGTCTAGCTGGACCCTCCGCTGGGAAGCCCCGGGCCAGCGCGCCCAGTACAGAGCGGGGGTCAGGGATCCGGGCCCGGGAGACAGGCTTCGGGACCGCGGAGCGCACGGGGGCGGCGAGGCTCCCGGTGGTTTGCGGGAGGGCGAGCAGTCAGACGCCCGCTGCCCCGGCCGGGCGGAGGCGCTCCCCTGCGGTGGTGCGACGAGGCGTGTGTGGGGAGCGGAGGGGGTGAACCGGCTTCGGCTCTCTTCTCCGGGCCCCCGCTTAGCGGCCCCTTTTTGTCTCTGCTCTCTGGCCATTTCGGTTTTTCCAGTCCGATGCCCCTGAGGGGGAGGGTCGGGCCCCTTGGAAAATCCGTTTTCATGGCAACACAGAGCCTCTCCAAGTGAAAGAAAAGTTTCTTGGAGGGGGGGACGGTGGCCGGAGAGGAGCCGAGGCCGTCCTCCGGGCGAACCGCAGGGCCCCCTCCACTGGCCGCGCACCTGCCAGGACCACTGAGCGCTGCTCTCGCTGCGCAGCCGCGCGGCCTCCCCGGGGAAAAGGCTCTGCTGACGGATTCCGTCCTTCTTTTTTGTTCCACAGCCTTCCTGACTAGAGCCTCAAGGCGCGAGACTCAGAGCGCGACATCGCCCGCCTGTCGGGTTGTCTGCCAGACTAGCGGCGCGGGAACCCGGGCTGCGGGGAGAGGGAGCCCCGACTGCCGCCGCCGCCAGCCCAGGCGAGTGGCACAGCGTTTGGAACTCCCGGGGCGACGGGTGGGAAGGAGAAGCCGGGGGGTAGAGGTGGCAGAGACTGAAATAAGGTGTTCGCACGGTGTGGCCCGCCAAACCCCTAGCCTCGTGGAAAGGTGGGGAACCAAAAGGAAGGCGTAAATCCTAAGTGTGGGAAACAAAAAACCAAACCTAGGTTTTTAGCCCCTTAGTGCTAATGCAAGACCCGGCGATTCTGGGAAGGCTGCACGCCAGGAATGTCCCCCTTTCTTGCACAAATTTTAAAGTAAGCCGTTGTGGCTTGGGGGACGCGGAGAAGGCCAGCCCGCCCTGGGGCCGGCGGACCGCTGGCACCAGAATCCCGGCTCCCAGCAGCAACGCCTCCCGGAAGTTTGGGGTCTCAAAACACGCCCCTAAAGTTTGGATTCCGCCTGGTCTACGTTCTCTTGCTCATCTGGACTGGGGGGGGGGGAAGCAAACGTATACGGTCAAGGGCTGTGATCATTTGAAATGGGTGTACGGATTTAGGGTTGTAAAGTAAACTATGTGGGATGGTTATGTATACGAGTCGTGTGTGTGTGTGTGTGTGTGTGTGTGTCTGCACGCGGGCACGGGTATGTATACTTCAGCTTACACGGACTGGAAGGCAAGTCTCAGAAAACGGAATGATTTGCCAATCCCCACCTGCACCTGTTTTCTTGCCAAACTGGCTGACACAGTCAAAATTTCCTAGGCAAACCCACCTTCCCCCAAAGAAGTCAATGTTTAGTAGCCCTGCCCTCCTGCCGCCTTCTCCAGATGCCCTCTCGGGTTCTCTGGGCCTCTGAGGCTGTTGCTAAGTGAAGCGCGTTTTAGGAAACTACCCAACCGACGCGCGGCCTGGCGTCCAGTAGCCTGACAGATGTCAGGATTCTTTCCAAGTTTTAGGACCCAAGTAAGCCGTTGTGGTGACAGCGCCTGGGCTGCGTATTTCCCTAGGCTAGGGATGCAGTGCGGGGCCTGCGCTCCTCCCGGCAGCAGATTATCCGGGGAACTAGTCACTGCTCCCAGCTGTTTGTCACTTGATCACACCTACCCCGCGGCTTAGGTAAGCTCATTTTCACATCACGTCCTTCTGCCAGATTTACGGCAGTCTTGCAAGGATCAGACACCCTCTCCCACACTCCTGGCTTCCCTTGGAGGCCGTGATTAAACCGCTCTCTGTGCCCGTTAGCTCGAGTGGTCTGCACAGCCCCAAGTAAGAGTCACACCGAATTATCTTCGAAACATTTCCGAGGAAACGTTCTCAGCCCAAAGTACCATTTCAATAATCAAGCGAGGTTACCATTATGGGCGTGGGGAACTGGGGGCAAGGCTGGAAGGAAACCCGTTCTCTTAGCACACTAGCAGTACCGGCGCAGTCACCAGCCGAGAGGCGCGACCTTCGCTGGGGGTCGGGAGAAGTGTCGCGGCAGGTACTATGGCCCGAGGGTCTTCCGTTCAGGCGGGGCCTGCGGGGAGGCAAGACTGCCAGCGGAGCCCGAACCGGTGTCTCCGACACGCAACCTGCACCCAGTGAGGAAAGCAGAGGGACACAGTGGGGTTCAGGGCCAGTCCTTTCCACCCTCTGCCGGAGAAGAGAGCGTGTTGAGCAGCTCTCTCGCCCTTGGGGCCTCCGGGAGCCCGTGGGCGGCATGCAGAGCCCCTGACGGCGGGCTGGGAACCCGGCCAAGCACCCCCTCCCCCTTCTCCCCGCCCTCCCAAGAGATCTCCAGCTCTCTCGGACTGGGGCTGGGCCTGGGGCTTCCAGGACCCAGGGCGCGGCAACAGCGCCGTTTGTTGGCTTCTGTTGGAAACTTCACCCAGAGGCGCCCCTTCCCTCCCTGCGGGGCTTCGAGGTCGCCCCAACCCTCCAAGGAGAGGCAGCTGGCTTCGCTGCGGGGCAGAAGTGGGGCTCGCCTTAGAGGGCCGATTATGGCCAAACTCGGGGGACCCAGGGTCTAGCGTGTGTGGCCCGGCCGCCTCCGGGAGCCTAGGGCGCTTCCACTCTGCCTTCCTCCGGTCTCGAGCCTTGGCAGAAAGCCGGTGTCCCAAGAGCCTCATAGCTGCAAAGTAAACTTTTAACAGTTGTGCCTTGGAGCTACTGGTTGAGAGCCGAGCAGAGGGGGGGCTGTCCCAGTACTCGCGCTGGGGTGCCCGCGTGGATCCCTGCTCAGCAGCTGCTCAAGGGGGTCCTTTTTCTGAGTCTACGGCTCGATTAGGACCCCCGCCTCTTAGAAGAGGCGCCCTTTGCGTGCGGGGTGGGATGGGATAGGTGTGTATCAGTGTCCGCTCCGGGGGCCGAGGCCTGACAATAGAGTCGAGTGTTCGCTTTTTTTCCAAGTGCAGCCGAGCCCAGCGAGGGGTCTGGCTTTGAGGAAGTGCGAAGAACTTATCCTGGGGACCCTCAGAAACGCTTTGCTTTTCAGCA
>NW_006779031.1:459424-463692 GCF_000442215.2 Lipotes vexillifer | reverse complement strand
TCAGCAGGAAAAAAAAAAAAAAAAGTTTGCTTATCTAGAGACAGCTTTTCCTATTTCTTCCTTGAGAGCAACCCTTGACTATTTACTCTGGCTCCTGGCCAAGAAGGTGTATTTAGGCCACACATTGAGGGCCTTGATCAAGAAATCAGAGGCTTGGGTCTATTGTAAAATCATCTCCTGTAAAAGGTCGGAAAGGTCACCAGCAGCCCAGCGGGGGTGGAAGAAGCAGCACGGAACCTCGAGCTCTAGCTCTCGGTTTGATCCTCCTCCCCCAATCCACCCCAGCCCCTCGCAGCTCCCAATGAAACACTCGTTCTTGCAGGTCTGGGAAGGAGCTGAAGCTCCCTAGGTTGGCGGTGCAGTTTGCAAAGAAGAACATAGTTAATGTTCTCCAAGGAAGGGTTACAAGGAGCTTCTGAAGTGCGTGGTGCCACGACCCTCGAGGTATCAAAAAGTCTCCTGTGGGCGGTACAATATATTCTGTTGCACTTTGGTGTAGCCCTTTTTAGGAGGGAGGGTGTGCTTTTACAAGAGTTTCCGAATTCGATTCCCTTGGTTAGCTGAGCTGTACCTGGTAGATACTGGGAATCCCCTAGGCTCACACCAGGCGAGTCCTTTCACCCGCAGGGTATGACCATACGAATGCCAGCTCTCTTTGCCCTAGGTGTGGAGCGACTACGAGGAATCTGACAGTCTTTGCCTTCAGTGCCCTCTCGCTGACCTCACAACCCGAACACTGCCAAACAACCCGAATACCGCCACCTCCCCGAAGGAAGGAAGGCTCTGCCCGGTAACTGGGTCCCACTTGCAGAGCGTCTTCCGGGTCACTGCTGTCGACCTCTTCGCCTCTCCCCGCCCCCCCCCTGCCAAGCCCACAGCTCTCCGCACTCGCTCAGCCCTCCGAGCTGCTGCACCCGCCCCCCTGCGGAGCAGCCTCCCGGCACCCGGCACCCAAAGGCCAGGCCTGCCCTCCCGCTGGGACTGTCGCCTTTCCCACTTCCTTCTGTGGCTGCAAAGGCACGGCCCTCTACGGCGGCGAGGTGGCCTGCCAGAGGCCAGGCCAGGGAAAACGATCTAAAAATCGTTATCAGTGCGTTACGCTGCTTAAGTTATTACAAGTCCCCGCAGTTCCACACGCTTATTCAGACCGGGGGGCCCGGGTCCATTGGGCCGGCAGTGCTTCCCGGGGAAGGGTGCCTGTAATGTCGCTGGACCTTCAGGCACCTCCAGTGTGACCGGGCAAGCCCATCGGCCCCAGCCGTAGGGGGCGCAGTATGGCGGGCCGCGGGCTGGGGAGAGCGCCCTGGAGAAAATTTTAAATCTCAAGGCAGCATTCAGCTGTTTCCCCCTCCACCACCCCGGCTTTTCTCTTTTTCTTTTTCTCTTTTTCATTTTCTTTCAAGAGAGTGGAGAGCCGTGGAATTCGATGCGCGGAATTTCTGTGTTCCCTTCGCCTGTCTTGTCGGCCGTCATTTTTTTCATGTCACTAAACCTGGGTCGCGCACCTACTATGGGCTACGTTGTGCGCCCGGCGCGAGAGGAGACCCGCTCTTTCGCGTCCCGCAGCCGAGAGCGGCGGCGGCCCGGGAGAGCCCAGGGAAGGCTGGGGACCGCGGCGCGCCCTGGCCGCCTGGGGCCACGCTCGTTCCCCTGCGCGCGCGCTTTCCCGCCGCTGCGCCGAGCCGCGCGGCCCGAGCTGCCTAGCCGCAGAAGCGCCCGCGTGCCGGGAGGCCCGGCGCCGCCGTCCGAGTGGCGGACGAGCGAGGCTCCGGGGCCGCTGCTCGCGACGGAGAGCCGGGCGGAGGACGCGCGGCCCGGGAACGGCGAGCGTTCCGCCGCCTGCCAGGTATGGAGGCCGCCGAGCCTCGGGCCGCCCCGTTTGCGCGCGGGCCGGCGGTCAGAGAGTGCGACAGGGCGAGGTTTGTTGGGAGGCCCGGCCGCGCTGGCGTTTGGGCGCCTAGGTTGCAGTCACCCCGATTCCATTTCTCCGGAAAGCGTCGCCGGGTTACGACCCGGAGGCTCGGCTAATGTTATGTTTGTGTAATTAGCACCGTCCCCCCTTGTTTGTGAACATCTTTCCTCCCCCCAGCCCAGCCCAGCCCAGCCCGGCTCGCATTTGAAAAAGCAACGGGCAGAACGTCCCAATAACCCTTACTAATGGGAAGAAAACTGCCCCTTTTGTGGAATGGTTTCTTTACAAAGCCAACAACCAACCTTATTTTCTAGTTCCAATGGCTATCCCTTTATGAGTTATATTATTAAAGAAATCCGACACTAATTGTGCCGATTTAACTTGTTAATTAGTGGCAAATAAACTATTCATTAGTGGTAAAATAAAATAAAACCCATGTGCCTAGATATCATTCCACATTCACATATTGTAGTGTCTGCATAGCATAGGCATACTAAATTAAGTTCCTAAAAGGTTTCTCCTCAGGATAAATAATTAAAATATATTCTACTTTAATTGACATTATAGAGGACATAAATGAGCTTTTCCTTTTAGAAAGAAATAGCCATTTCTAAATAAAGCTTGCAGTCTGGAGAATGGAGGCTTCAGCCAAATGAATAGTCATTACTACCTTTTCAACGACGTGGGCCTTTTGATCAGAAAAGAAATTAGCTCTAAAAAACAGACAATGGAAGCCTGCCCTGCAATAGGAAGAAAATTAGACGGCCAAGGCTCTTCACAACACCTATTTCTATAAACCATAGAGCTCCTTGCTTTTCAATTACAGCTGTTCATTTCATATAAGGAAAGGGGAAAAACAGGCCTCTAATGTAAACTCGATTTCACCATAAAGCCTTGCTCCTGGCACGCAGCCAGGCTGCCTACTTACTATTGTTTTTAGTCCTCTCATCAATTAGCTAATACTATATATTTTAAATGACTCTGAGGGTATTCACAGACCCCCTCCCCCCTTCCCCACCCAGACAAAACCCAAGCTGGACTCCCATGAAAGGGCTACCATTCGGTGCACAGACACTTAAATGCATAAAGTTTAATGTTTTTATTGTTCCCCAAAGGAAAAGCATATTGAAAACCCTGCTTTTTTTTTTCCCCTATATTTCTTAGTCCATTATTGGAAGACCCAGACAAGGTGATGACAGGGGAGGGACATAAATGAGCAGCTTTCAGTATTGTTTCTAATTGTTCATAAAGCTAAATCCATCTCCAGATAATTTTTCTGTGCCCTTTAGACCATAATTTGGTTTACACATCTTTGTGTTTTTAAAATATGCATTTTGAAATTTGCTAACCCCATCGGTTTCGTGTCATTAGATATAATTTCATTTAAAAAAATTACTAAGTCTTTACCATTTGGGTGAAATTATCTAGCCTGCAAGAAGAAAAAAAATCCCATTTTGTAGGGTGTGCTACAAAATAAAACCTTCGACATATATAAACCAATAATATGAGAAAAATATTCGGTAATAATACCCTAGAGTTTTAATAAGCCTTTAGATGCATGTTCTAGAAACATCAAAATAGAGTCATGGGTTGGGAAGGCTTTGCTTCCCTTGAAAGTAGAATACTTATTTATCGATCTGATCTTTATGAATCACTACGTAAATTCTCTGGAGAAGAACTAAATAATAGTGCAATCCTATAGGGTTGGTCTGGGAACTTACTGATTCGTTTTGTGTTAATAAAAGGACTTAAAATCATTTTAAAGATTCAGTTGAAGAGGATTGATTTGTTCACTATAAAATAAATATTTTTACATAACTATAAAATCATTTAAATAAAATAACACAACCATGGACTTGTCCATGAGGGGTGTCATTCCCTTTCTCCTTTAAACAACCTAGAGATAGTCTGCCAACTTAGAAGGAAGCAATGGACAAGAGTAAAGCCACTAGGATGGTTATTCAAAGTATTTCCAAAGAGCAACTACAAAAAAATGGTTACCAAAATGGTTCTTATGCGCCTGTTTTCGGCATGCATTCCTCATTGATGGAATTGATGGAATTGATGGTTTCCTACCATATTTTTGGTATCGAGTAAATTAATATGTTTGCTTTTGGCTTTTGAGCATTTACTTCTTTGCTGCTTTGTTCAAATGGATGTCAGAATAGAGTTACCAAAAGCATTTTGCCAAGGAGCACAAAGTTGCCACGTCCGATTTCCTTGGCAGACTGAAGAAGGGACTCTTTCTTGGCAATCAAGTCCCTTGATCCTCCCTACCCTTGGGTTCCTACAAAAGAGGATGCTGTCGGGGCTTCCCTGGTGGCGCAGTGCTTGAGAGTCCGCCTGCCGATGCAGG
>NW_006779031.1:457492-459168 GCF_000442215.2 Lipotes vexillifer | reverse complement strand
AAAGCCAAAAAAAAAAAAAAAAAAAAAAAAAGAGGATGCTGTCTTACCAGCATGCAAGTGTGAGACTGTTTCTCTTGTCTGTTGCACGTGGTGGTGGTGCCTGTTTTCAGAAAGAATTCCGCAGGAGCTGGGCAGAAACCACCATCTTCCCAAGCCAAGGTTTCATAGCCGAGGTCAGCAACGTGTAGTCACAGATCATTAACTGAAAGTTGTGCAGACTGAGAGCTGCATGATTATTTTGATGGGTCCGATTCTATGTATTACAGCACTTGGCTTTCATTTTGGAAGGAGGATTCAGGTGTGTGATGTTGTGGGCAGTTGAGCTGAAATTTGGGGGAGTACCAAAACTGCCAGCGGAGAGGCCTGAAGCTTTAACTTTAGCAGCTTTGGAAGGGGACGATCTATTCAGAAGGGGAATATGCAGAAAGAAATGTTTCTCAGGATGTTGACATGGAGTGGAGCCTGGATGTTTATAGTACCTGTATGATTTGGGCAAGTTTTTTTTGAGGGATAATTGACATATAACATTATATTAGTTTCAGTGTACAACATGATTTATTGATATTTGTATACATTGCAAAACGATCACCACAGTAAGTCTAGTTAACATCCATCACCATACATAGGTACAATTTTTTTTTCTTGTGATGGAGACTTTTAAGATCTACTCTCTTAGCAACTTTCAAATATGCAATACAGTATTATTAACTATAGTGGGCAAGTTTATTATTCTCCCTGAACTTCAATTTTCTCATCTGAAAGAGGTGAGTAGTCAGGCCTTCCTCAGTGGGGTAGGATGGAGATTCAGTGAGATAATACAGCTGAAGCACCTGGCATTCTGTTTAGCACAGAGCACGCTCAATTAAGAGTTACCTTGTTTTTCAACTGTGCTTTCTTATTCCCCCTGAAATGGGATTGAAAATTCCTCTAGTGTGGGGGAGAGGGGACCGTGGCACTTTTCTTACCCCTTACGTGGATACCCACAGATGTTTCTGGAATGCATCATAGTCCTTGAGGAAGACCTCTTTGAATGAAAGAAAAAAAAATGAACCAATTACTCCATGGTTCCAATTCTGCATCGCCATCTCCCACATTCGGCTGTATCACTTGAGATTGTTTCTGTCAGGGCTCTCTAGAGAGCACTCACTGACATGATGGGAGTTTTGGTTTGTGACAGAGGGGGCTCTTGTGTTTAATTTTGAGATAACATAAAGTATCCTTAATAATAGAGACATGCCTGCTGTTAAAAATATGCAATTAGTGTCATATGGGTCTTAAATCCTTTACTTTTGTCTAAAATGTAAGTTTTAATTTTTTTCTTTTAGAGCTCAATAGAAAGGATATTCTTTCTACAGATTGCATCAGGAGTCGTGTGGAAGTAGGAGAGGAGTCTTGTTCAGATTTCATAGCTTTTATGTTTTCTCTGAGGTCTCAGAAATAGGCACAATTGACCATGCCAAGGAAAGAAAAGTAGTTCTAATCACCTGCAGAGATTAGAGTCTTATCATTCCTCACAGTGGCTTTTAAAAAGACTTAGAGAATTACAAAAAACATTTTTAAAATAAACAAATTGGGGAGACTTCAGATTAAGAGTAATTCCGTGGTTAGTCGTTGCCATTGCATTTGAAGAAAGAGATCTGGCATGAAACCTTGATTGACTCCTAGTTAAAACTCCT
>NW_006779031.1:452489-457391 GCF_000442215.2 Lipotes vexillifer | reverse complement strand
CTGCTGAAAGACTAGGTAGGGCTGTGATGGATAAAAAGGCAGCACAGAGGAAAGGTTAAGAGCTCAGACCTGGTTTGAATCCTGCCCCTGGCCCTTTCTAGAAATTACCTAACTTCTCTGAGCTTCAGTTTCATCTATAAAAATGGGAATTGATGATACTTACCCCTTAAGATGATTGTGAAAAATAAATGAGATTATGTAAATAAAGTACTGAACTCAGTGCCTGGTACATAGAGGACTCAGTAAATGTCAGGTTATCACCATCATCACCACCATCATCCTCATCACAGCAACCTTGTGAGCTATGTAGCACAGATAGGGACAAACTTACCTATATTCTAACAGATCAGGAAATAGGCTTAGAAGGATTAAGTGTCTTGTTCAAAATGGTGGAGCATATTATTGGCAAAATCAGGCATGGAAAGGACCCCTGCTGACTCCTTGTCCAGCTGTCTTTCCACCAAACTATAGTTTGCTTGCACTTTGTCAATAAGAGTATTTTTTTTCATTAAATGCAGACCCTAAAGTGCTGTTGATACTAGATCATATTAAGAAGCATATCATTATTTCTTCCTATATTTAAGTAGAGCCCCTAATGATGGCCACTTGTCTTAATGAACCGTGACAAATGGCAGAGGAAGAATGAGGAGGGACCCCCACCTTCCCTAGGTTGTTCCCCCAGAGGAGGGCTGGAGAGAGACGTCACCAGTTCTCAAACTACACTAATTAGAAACATTAAAATTGATACTGAGTCAGATTCAGGATTAAATAAATAAACCCATATGCTAGTGTGAGCTTCTCAGACAATGCACACTAATCTCTCACGGTGATGCCTATTTCCCTTCATTCTTAGGAGTTGAAAGGATTCCATATTTTGTTCATCAGCCCTGCCAGGTAGGCCTTTCATAGCAAAGTCATAGCAAAGCAGTCCGATGACACAGTATCCAATTCACCAGCAGTGACCTCCCGCTTTTCCCAGTGTTCAAGTTAATCTCTTGGTTTATGTCAAACCCACTCAAAGGTGGGTTTGCCAAAGGTTCCAGAAAGTTATAATGAGAGTGACCATTTATTGAAGGCTGCTACAGGTTGATAACTGTATGTGACTTTTACAGATTTTATGGTATTCGTTTAATCCTAACAACCTGTTTAAAGTTAGGTTACACAGTGAGAAAACTTTGAGATTTGATCTATCTTGAAATGATGGGTTCTTCCCACCACACTGCCCTAGGAGGCCCTCATTTCCTTATTGTGTGATTTTAGACAGAGGACTTCCTCTCTCTGGATCTCATTTTCCCCATGTGAGGAGTGAGGGCTTTGGACTAGATCCTTTCTCAGGGCCCTTTCCCTTGCAAGATTTTGAAGATTCTGAAAGTTCCCATGTGATGCTGTTTTTAATAGTAAGTAAACTGAAGTGGTCCTTGATTTTCTTCAGAAATGGCGGTTCTCTTAGATGTACCGCCCCTGGCAGCAAGCAGACCCTTGTAGAAGCAGAACCAAGCCAAGGAAGCTAGATTCCAGATCTTTATCCACAAGAGAAGGCATCCCAGTCTGCTGTGGGCTGGGGCTGGAGGAAGGCCTCTGGAGTTGTTACAGGCTGAATGTTTGTATCCCTCTCAGATTCCTATGTTGAAGCCTAATCCCCAATGTGATGGCATTTGGAGGTGGGGCCTTTGGGAGGTGATTAGGTCATGAGGATGGAGCCCTCATGGGGATGGGATTAAGTGCCTTTATAAGAAGAGGCCAAAGAGCTAGCTCACTCTCTTTCTGCAGAGGACAGATACGAGAAGTGGGCAGTCTGCAATCAGGAAGCCAGCTCTCGGCAGAACCCGGCCATGCTGGCTCCCTGATCTTGGACTTCCCAGCCTCCAGAACTGTGAGAAATAAACATCTGTTTTTTTTAAGTCACCCAGTCTTTCATGGTATTTTGTTATGGCAGCCCAAGCTGACTAAGACAGGTTGGAAGAGTAGAGGGATCAAAAGGTGACCTAGAGCAAATCATCCATCGCCAGTTACCTGCTCCACAACTTCCAGGAGCTCTGTGTGGATCTCAGGAGGTGGAGGAAGCCAGGGATCACATGCCTGCCCCTTTCTCATCTCTTTAACCTCATCTTTCTTGACTCACCTCACCTTACCTCTAATGCACTGCAAGGAATTGCTTCCTTAGTGTTCTTGACCGGCTTCTACTCTTTTGCTTCCATCTTTACAAACTTGCTTCTCTGCTTGGAACTCCTTCCTTAACCGCCCTCCCCTCCTCCTTCTGTTAAATGATTAAATGCTACTCAATCTTCAAGATTCAGCTCAGGTTGCCAATTTTCTATAACATCTTTCCTGATTCTCCCCCAACCCCATAGTCCAGGCTGGGTTGGGTGCCTTTCCATGATGCTCCCAAGACCACCCATGCGTTTATTCTCTCAGAGCTCTTGCCACACTGTTTAATCACCATCGGTTTATCTGTTCACCTCATCCCTTAACCGTGAGCTCCTTGAGGGCAGGGACTTTCTTATTCCTTCCTGGCTTCTTTGGCACCCAGCACAGAGCCAGGGACATTGGGGGCACTAAGTCTGTGACAATAGGATGTGATTGGGACCATCCATGGTGGACACTGAAATGGGATTTCATTGAGCCAAAGAACATCTGGATTGTGCCCCCAACGAGCTCTCAGCTCACTAGGAAGTAGCTGGTCTTCCAGGGAGCAGCTCTGGCATTGCTTATGGGAAATTGCTGGGAAAGCATCAAGCAAGAGGGCATGTTCAGGAATGTAACACCGATTTTCCTCCCCCCACACTTATGCAGAGGGTATCCTGGCCATCCTCCTGACTTTATCCATGGAGGTGGTGGGGTGAGGGGACAGGGGCACATACATTCCATGGTCCCCTTGCTGACCTGTGTGCCCTGGCACTGGCCTGCATCTGTGTGGGGGAAGAGGTTCCTTTCCTCTGTTACAAAGGCATTCTTCACTCACTAAGCCCTGAACCTAAGAGCTGCTTGCACCCAAGGTGATGCCTTGTTCTAATTTGCACAGAGGAGTCCTGTGGTCTGATTGGTGGCCCTGATGTTTTGGGTCCTGGGATGAGCAGAACAGTGGATGCTAGTGTGCATTAGAGCTTCTCAAACTGTCATCGTGGGTCTGTCCTCACACTTCCAGACCTAAAGATGTAGGAGTAGTCTTTGGGACCATAGAGGAGAGGTGTGCTCTCTGCTGATAAGAGCAGGAATGTCAAAACTAGAGATTAGAAGTAGGAAGAGTGCCTGCAGTCATATCCGCAGGCTGAAGTATCTCTGTCCTCCAACTTCACACTAGTGCTGAGAGTCAGGAGTAAAAGCCATGATAGAATTGGAGAGAAGATATTCTGGGTTCAAGTTCCACTTAACGTGTCATTTCAATGATATGGCTCTCGGTCTCACATCTGTAAAGTAGAGCTGTGTGTGAAGGGGAGGGGCGTGGGGGCAGCCCTTTGCTTGAATGCTGTGGCTTCCCAAGATAGAGGATCATGTTGAATAAATGCTTCTCAGTTTGTTATAAGCCTTTGATCAATCTCGGAGTCTTTGAATAATTATCTTTGCTAATTTTGCCTAGTTTAATAGATGCATCTCCAGGTGAGAGACTTCTCCAAGCCATTTCCCCAAGTTACTAAACCGCTTTGAAGAGTTTTTAGCAGGGGAGTGACATCTGGATTTGTGCATTGGAATGTCATTCTGGCTGTTGAATATATCTCCCAGGGAGATTTGTGAGTGTTAAGTACTTCTGAAAACCCCTGATATATGGTGGGTACTCAATAGATGTTTATTGTTTTGGTTGTTAAATTTTTTCTTATCAGCTCGAGTGCGACCTTAGAGGAATCATTTCCTCCTCCTGGGTGGGTCTCAGTTTCCTCAGCTGTGAAATGCAAGTTATCTATTTGTTTTGTTTGTTAGTTGTTCATTCATCCATTCATCGCATTCTCTGCTTCTTCCCTTTCTGTCAGTGACCAGATAACCTGGGTTCTCTTCCAGTCTATGTCGTTAGAGCTTTAATATCTTCTACCTGACATAATTTCCATTTGAGTTGGGGATTTCAATTAAAATTTTAAAGCCCATGGTGGTATTCTCTGAAAAGAGGCAGTTATGGCAGTGGCCTCCAGGAAGAACTCTGTACATGAGAAAGCAGACACTATTTTAACAGGCTTTGTGGTTGCCTTTTGTCCGCATTTTGGTAAGTTACTCCTTACTTTTGAGGCCCCACAGGGCATTGAACAAAGGAGGGCATAGACAAAGTTCAGGTAGAGGTTAGGCATGTTATCTGACATCAATATACTTTCATTTTGGCAGGAAGAAAATAATTACTTGCTCAGCCATTTACAGTTGTGTTAAGTCAAGAAGCTAGTCTGATGCTCAGTCTTGTTAAATGCTCATTTTTAAAAGATCAGTTACCCTGCCTTGGACAGTGTGGAAGAGACATATGCTGCTCTCCAGGAACTCAGTCTATTAGAAGAGTAGCAGAAACAAAAGCCAGCCTCCCCTCAGGGCATTTATCAATACAAAGGTCTTGAGTGCTGTAGGAGTACAGGGGAGAGAGGGAGCCATTTTGTCTGGGGTCTTTTAGTAGCATTCTTGGAGAAGGTGGGCTCTGGGTTGTGAGCTGTGCCTTGAAAGACACAGACGGCAAGGATCCTGATGAAGAAGCAACGAGCACAAAGGCCCATAGGTAGGGTAGTGCAAGGCGTGTTTGGGAAATGGTGAGATCCGTGTGGCCTAGAGCTGGAAGGAGCCACAGTGTAAGGTGGGAGTTGGGGTTAACTTGGGGAGGACATTGAAAGCCAAGCTGAAGACTTTGACTTGATTCTTTGTGCAGTGAGGCACCAGCAGTCCCCCCACCCCCTGCCCACCTCAGGTAGTATTTACAGACAGTACCTCAATGATTTT
>NW_006779031.1:442056-452479 GCF_000442215.2 Lipotes vexillifer | reverse complement strand
GGAATGTTATCATTATAATGATGTTCAAAATCAGTTATAAATTTGCAATGGAGAAACTGGGGCGTTTTTCAATTTTTCTGAGCTATCATTCCAAAAAAGAAAATACCTTGGTAATCCTTAGTGCACAAGAGAAGCGGTATGGGGAAGCTGTGAGGTCCTGCCCTGGAAAGCCAGAGACCTGAGGCAAGTCACTTCCCTTCTGTGAGCCTTCGTGAGCTCATCTGTGGAAGGGGGATGACCACGGCCTTCTCAGATGGTTATGTTAATCAAGTGATGTAATAGAGAAAATCTGTTTGTAAATTCTGAAATACTGTCTGTAACTAAAGAACTGTTTTTATTTTTTTAATTATTCTTTTAAATTAATTAATTAATTAATTGATGGCTGTGTTGGGTCTTCGTTTCTGTGCGAGGGCTTTCTCTAGTTGTGGCAAGCGGGGGCCACTCTTCATCGCAGTGCACGGGCCTCTCACTATCGCGGCCTCTTGTTGCGGAGCACAGGCTCCAGACGCACAGCCTCAGTAGTTGTGGCCTCAGTAGTTGTGGCTCACGGGCCTAGTCGCTCCACGGCATGTGGGATCTTCCAGGACCAGGGATTGAACCAGTGTCCCCTAGCATCGGCAGGCAGACTCTCAGCCACTGCGCCACCAGGGAAGCCCAAAGAACTGTTTTCAAATTAAGAACAGAACGTTTCAATGAAGGTGCATTCCAAAGGAGAGATTCCTGCAGGTGTTTCAGCTCATTTAGCCTAGGGCCAGTGGTGGGAGGAGTTCCCTCCCATCTAGCTTTCCTACCCTAGGCCACCAGGCCTCCTTACAGTTTTGTTCTTTTTTTTTTAAATTTTGTATTCCCCCATAGTCGACCCAAATTTAAAATTTTTCTCCAGAGCAAGCGATTTTTGAGCCTAGTTGTATGGACCCTGTAACCAATGAGCTGTAGAGCCTTCGTTCATTCATTCATTCATTCATTCCACAAGTGTTATTACTTACTATATGCCAGACACTCTTCTAGGCACTTGGAATACATCAGGGAACAAACTCCAAATCCCTGCTCTTGTGGAACTTACATATCCAGATTTCAGCCTGTCACTTACCTGTTCTGAATTATTTAGTGGCTCTCCAGTTCCTGTAGAGTAAAGCCAGTCTCTTGGATGTGGCACGTAAGGGTCTTCCTGATCCGGTCCCTGCCTGCCTCTCTCTTCCTTCCCTCCCAGTTCTGTGACCAGATGTTTACATTTTAGCTCAAGCTTTACCTCCTCTGTCCCCTGCATCCCAGGCGTGGTTCTATGTTCCTGCCTTGGTGGATTTTGTATACAACGTTGCTTTAATGATAGTTTCCTAATTGTTTGCTTGCTTTTCTCTCTCTGCACCATGATCTGAGTTACCTGAGACAAGCATTATTCATTTTTGTATCCCAACTATTTTCTTCCTGTGGTCACCACATCTGACCATGAGTAACTTACCCTTCTTGTCTCCCCTGACACATCCCACTTCTCTTTGGCATGCGCCATTTATTTCTCCTCCCCTCGCATTCCTTTTCATTTCAGTTCACTTCCGTTCATGCTATTTACCAGGCAGTGTGGTCGTTTTGGGAAATAGGAACATAAGGAAGATATGGTTGCTGTTTGGGGGGCTCACAGTCTAGTGGGGAGACTGCTGGGGATAGAAATTCTTGCTGGCAGTCTGTAGAGAATGCAGACCTTTTGGACTGGCCTGGGGGGGGCGTGCCTTTCCTCCCTCCCTGTCTTCAACTGGAGCAGCCCTGCCTGTCTCTTTTCTTCTCGGGATTCTGTAGCAGCTTTTGTTTGGGTGGGAGGCAAAGGGATTCCACTGGAAAAAAACAATTGTTTGGATACCGCTTTAAAGTAAGACATACTGTGTTACGTGCTATAAAAACAGTTGAAACAAAAGAGACAAACACCCTGTCGTCTTCTTGTTTGGCAAAAGTCGGTTTCTTTGCTAAGCCCCAGGCATTCTGTTAACACTTTCAAGGGAATTTAGAGGTAGGTGAGTAGACGCCCTTCTACCTGGTTCCCACCCTTCCCTACTTGCTGCCACCTCCCTTGCTGAGTTGAATACTCCCTTTTTCGCCAGTCTGGGATTCTGAGGTCTTCCAGCTTTGGGGGAGATAACAGTTTAGCTACCTCAAAGCATTAAGTTACCCGGAGAGGAGTTGCGCTGAGTCCCCTGTTTCCAGGACAGGGTTACTGGCCGTGATTTCTGTGCCAGGAGAGTGTGCCGTACTGACCTCAGTGAGGCCCTGACCACAGTGTCCTGCCATTGCCCGTTTTCCTTGCGTCAGCCATCCCCCCAGCAGAGGAGAACGTGAGCCCTTGAGGGCATGTGTCCTCAGTGCCTTGCAGTGGGCCCTGAGAGAACGGATGCTTGTTTTTATTTAGATTTGAGGAAGCAAGGAAAGAAGTATAAGGAAGTTGTCATTTGACCCCAAAAGGGTTTTCGGGCAATACCTCAGAAAAAGTTGAATGTGGCCTTGGGGAAACTAGCGTTTCCGGAGCACAAGCTCGAGGCTCTGTCCAAGGTACTTTCACTCGGGAGTTTATGTATCAACGCCCCCCTCGCCCCCATACTGCGCCAGGAAGGCAGGTCACTGGAAGCGATGGTATTTTCAAGGCGATCGCCTTCCTATGTTAAGAGTCAGGATTCGTGTTTGAATCGACAGCTTTGTGCTGAGAAGGACAAATCTCTTCGACTTTGAAAACCACAATTTCATGCCACAGCAGAAGAAGATTTCATACTTCTGATTGATTGATAGTGATATTTTTTAGTTTTTAACGTGCTGGATTATTCTGCTTGGGCCACCTTCTGGGTAAGTTTCGATTCTTTCCCCGAGGAAATCACTGTTTTATTTCCCCCCACTGCTCGGGGTAAGTCAGATTTTCCACCAACTTTCTACATGAGAGTTATGCAAAAATGCATACCCATCATCAGGAAAATGTCTTCATTAACACATAAACAATGGTTCGTTACCCACCAATGTGTTAATGTATGTTAAACCCATCTATTGGCATGCAAATTTTCGTTTGCTTACCCCGGGTTTTACCTGCCCCACTCACCTTTAAGCACTCTTCTTTGAAAAAATCTTCCTAGTTTTTTTTGTCTGGTAGTTTCCCTAATGGACAGAATTCCAACAAGCAGTGGATCTGTAGGATGACTAAAGAGCTGAGGCTTTTGCCAAACTGAGAAGTGCTCGTTTAATACAGGAAAAGTCATTCAGCCTCTTTCCATAACATAGTTTGCAATTGTTATTAACTATGTTTATCCTCTGAGCATCCAGAGGGGTACTAGGAAAATCACAAAAGATACACGTTAGACATCTAAATAATCTTGTCTGCCTTAATAGTTAATGCACATGCCGGTGAGGACCAAAAGGTAGTAATACATCGCCATTATGGTCATTCATTCTCATTTCATATATTATCGAATTGGGCAAGGGGCCAGCTCAGACAAGATGTGCATTTGAACATCTGGCTGTTTGTCAAACGGGCCACTGAATCTACCCACTACTGTAGCTGTGGGGTAGGAAAAACTCTATTTAAGACATGCTGTCACTTTACCAGAAATTGACTTGTCTGGACAAGACTGTTTGCTTGTATTGTCCTCAAATTAAACTACTCTCTGTCTGACTCTTTAGGTTGTCTTCAATGTGTGATTAAACACTGGGAGGATTGTCAATATCACTCAACTTCTAAGTCATTAAACATCCTAATCCTTCACATTCCTTGCGGCTGAGGCCATTTTCTTTCCGTTTTCTCTCCAGCAGTTGCCTGGTTGTGTCAGTTGCCAGGAGGGTTAGAGCCTTTACTTTGGCGTTTGCAGTCCGGTGACATCCTCCGTGAGGGAGCTGGGGAGCTTGACTAGAGGTTTACAACTCACTAATGACTCAGTGAAAAACAAGCAGAGGTCCATACATTCCGAAGCAGATGCAAAGCCACGTGCGTAGCTGCTTCAGAACAACTCCAGTTTACCCCAGTGTGCTCGTGCCTGCTTCCCTCAAATATGCAGACGCTAGAAAAACTTCTCTCATCTTTAGTCGAGATCCCAGTTGTTGAAATTGGGGAAATTAATGTATTCTCTTGAGCCCAAACACCTGTTCATCCTGTATCCCCTACCACGAATAATCAGTTCTTCTCATGATTATGATAGGCCTGTTGAGAAAATTGCCCATCTTCTTATTATAATTTTTATGCATACTCAGAATGAATATTTAAACTGTGATTTGTCAAGAGCTATGTCCAGTTCTTAGGTTTGCACAATGGTATGAGAGTAGGGCATACGCACAAAGGGGTTTTAATATAAAAATAAAATGCTCGGGATTTCTCAGTCTCATCCACCCTCTCCCACCCTTTTTATAACACCCCTGGTCACAAATATATGCTCAAAAGGAAGGTAATTATCATAAGGCGTCTATATGATTACAGATTTTACTCAATTGTAAATCCTTCTTCTTTGGCAAAATGACTTGATTGATTTTGGAATTTGAATCCCTTTGTGATACACCGCTTAGAAGTGACCATTTCAGCAAAGGCAAAAGGGGAGTTAGGCGCACTCAGAAAGGAGTGCTGCATAAATAAGGGGAATCACACTGAATTGCCAAAGATTATTTTAATGGCTCGAGCCCCTTCCTGTTACAATAATTACAGAAACATCTTTAAGCTCTTCTCTGAAGAACTTCTGAATTGAAATAGAAAATGTTTTAATGAATTTAAATTATTTAACAATTTGTATTAGAATTTTCAGGCGGAATGATTTTTGTGTTCCCTCCCTGTTCATAAGCAGTCTTTAACGCATTTTCCTTCTATAATATGCATATTATTTATACAGTTATGTGTAGCATTGTGTTGCATAGAAATATACCTCTTTAGGATGACTGTCGTTTTAGGGTATATGCATAAATCGGTTTTCTGAAAAGCTACATTTCAGACTGCAATGTTTCTTCCTTTTGGAACTGCAAAAGGAAAATAAGTCTGGTCCTAATTTTTGCGTGTAAGTTTAGCTAAGTGGTGACAAACATCATACTATTTTACACATCGCAGGACAGTGATGCACCGGCTTCCTGTTTCTGAAAGTCCCATTAGTTGTCGCAATGGAAGTGAAGATTTCTCTCAAGCACCTGCCTGGAACAGAAGTCCTTCTGACAGACTGTGCATAACCTCTCATTAAATCAGCATGCAGAGGACTAACCAGCAGATGCTGCTGACGTGAACCCAGATGTAATCTCTTTAACCTTGCCCTGTAAGGCGCGCACAAGTCGTGACGGGGGAATTCAAAGTAAATTAGGTTTTACATGAAAGTCTATAATCTAAATTCAATTTGATTAAAACGATGCCTGATTTGTGTTGGTAATGAAATATTCCATTGCAGCTATTAGCAATTTTTTTGAACTTGTACACGGAAGTCTATTTTTCATATCCCTAGCTTATTTTTATTTTAAGATGGCCAGTTTTTCATCATTGCCCTGCTCCTGCATTCTTCAAATGAAGAGGCTTTTGAAGAAAGAAAATGTAAGGAAAATAACTATTTGGTTATTGAAATGATCCACTGAGATGGCAAACATTATCTGATTTCAGGAATTAATGGGAAAAGTGTCACTTTACAAGTCCAAATGTAGCTGTTCTCTATGTTGGAAATATTTTCTCTGTATTTACTATCAGAGTCTTAGAACTACTTTATTACACGTAAGCTTCATCCTGCAACTATTCTGTTAAATTAAATTCATCATTCTCATCAACACAATTCCTCATGGAAATTCCATCAGTGATCATGAAAAGTCATCAGTCATTACCGGAAGTCCTCTGTTATGTTTTTACAGTTCTTGCTCCTTGTTTCTTATTTTCAGTATGTAATTCCACTTTCTGAGGATAACCTACAGAGAGCTCAAAGCGTCTTGGCCTAAGCTGTTTTTTGAGCCAGGAGCAGAGTTGCAGGAAATTTTACCATTCATTCCTTAAAGCTCTAGCTTTTCCTCTCTCACATCTTTAGCACCACCCTCCTGCCGTAACCCTCAGTGGTTCGAATGATCTGATGCCTAGGAGACCCCAACTCTCTCCCCTCACCGCCACCACCGGGAGGTTTGCTGCTTGACCTCAAAGTGGTCCTGGGAAGCAGGGTGCAGGCGTGGGCCAGGATGGCTGGTATTAGGGAATCTTAGGAACACTCTCAGGAGGGAGAAAAGTGAGAGGAGGCTGGTGGCATTTACAGTTTGGGGACCACAGCGCACTTCTGGGTGAGTGCTTCCTGCTAAGGATTGCTTCTGATATTTATTTGTAAAAAAGTCAGCTCCATTACTAACACAGAGAACATAAGTTTGCTCTTTGCAGACCTAACCTAAAGACTACTACTCATGCAGTGATTGAAGCATCCTGGAGATTTGGAACACATACTGGATTGGGAGTCCTGACACTGGAATTCTAAAACAGCCTCACCTTTTAATAGCTAGCTGTGCGGCCTCGGGCCAGTCACTTGCTTTAGGTGGAAATTTATGCTACTCCACAGATATGTTGTTGGCTCATCCTTCTTAGAATTGACTAATGGTAATTTTTTTTAAAGTTACTGAGGTGTAATTTACATTCAGTAAGGTGCCCAAGTCTTAAGTGTGGAGAAAGGTCAGTTCTTCAATACGTATACACCCATGTGGCCACCACCCAGATGGGGATGGGGGACATGCCCAGAACCCCAGCGGACCCCCCAGGTACTCCCCCAGCCACTCTTTGGACTGCTATCACTAGTTGAAACTCACGCTGGGCAGTGATATGCAAGAGTCTTGATCCCATTTAGCTGAATCTAACTTTTTGGACACCATCCATTCAATGTGTTTGATTAGAAAAATATTTATATATTTGGAATGTACTCTGACTTTTCTGCAGTCTCATTTCTTAACCAAGTGGAGTTCCTAAGTAGCCTATTGCTCTCTGAGTCTTAAACTGACTATGAAGTCAAAGTCCAGAGGGCCCACCTGTCAGCCAAGCAATAGGCCGAGCACCACGATTCCTCAGGACTCAGCCCACCCTTCTAGGTTTCAATCTGGGATCCGGGAAAAGAGCAAAAGGAACTGTTTTCACACGCGGCGCTGGGCACAGTGTCATACCGGTTAACAGAGGAATAACCACATGGAATGCTGCTCTGAAAGGCCTGTGCTATTCGCTCTTTTACAGAGGAGGGTACAGAAACTCAGAGAGTGAAATGACTTGCTCAGGGTCACACAGCCAGGCAGTGGAGGTATTTGAAGTTTACTTTAGATCCACCTGACCGCCAAGCTCCTTGTTTCTTAACAGAGCAGGAAAACCTCCAGAATCTTGGCCCCGTGTTCCAAAATGCTGTCCTTCCTCCGCTTACATTGTGTTTTCTGCAGGAAAGCGGCCTTTAGAAGTTGCTATTTCTCTGCTTCCCCCTTCCTGCCCCACAGGGCACAGTAGTTTTGTCATCTGGTGAACCGGTGAGAACCGGCAGTGGCAGCACGTGGGCAGATCCTTCCGTAGGGACATTTACCCCAGAGCTGCTGTGGAAGCAGTGCCAAGTGAGGCAGTAGAGTCGGGCTCAGAGGAGTAGCTGGGGATTTGTGAGCTGGGCCCCAGATATTGCGGTGCCTGGCAAAGGGGGCTGCCCTTCTGTGAATGGGCGGGGCCAGGAGGGGAAATTATCTGGACCACCCTGTCCAATAACGTAGCCACTAGTCACATGTGGCTATTTCGATTTAAATTTGGATTACTTCAAATTAAGTCAAATTGAAAATTCAGTTGCTCAATTGCACTAGCCACGGCTCAAGTGCTCAATAGCCTGTGGCTACCATATTGATCAGTGCAGATATAGAGCGTTTCCGTCATTGCAGAAAGTTCTGTTGGACACCACTGGTCTAGACCAGTGACAGCCTCCATCCTACGTGCTGAGGATGTCACCTAGCAGACTTTGGAGGGGTGCACTCCAGACTCTCTGCAAACCTCTGAGGATACTCACCCTGTACTCCCGCTCCCTCCCTTATGTTCACTACTTTGGAACCAGATAGAAAGCATCTCAGGGAAGAACCATTGTTTCTTTTTCCTTTCCCAATTTGGGCTCTTTTCCTTCAAGGTGGGGGAAGATCTTGCCTTTCAGAAGAAATCTGTTCTCTTCGTTGCTAAAACAGAAGGGAGTCTAGTCTTTGGGGGGGTCTCGAAAGTGGGAAGACAATATAAGGATTCCCGCCTGAATTATAATTCTCTTAGCCTGCCTTTCCCCACTTTTGTCGAACGATATAATTTCTTAGCAAATTATATACTTAGCCAATATGAGACTAAGTCCCCTTTTCCCAATCAGGTCTTGAATATTTGCAGCTTTGGGGGAGTAGGTCATGGGGACCTTTTGAATTTTGGTCATGGGGTCATGGAGATCTTTTGAATTTTGACGGAGAAGGTCATGAGCACATTTTGAATCACCTTAGATTGTAGGATGCAGTTTGTATTTGTTTGCAATGCCAATAGGGATTTTCGTATTTAGAGTGCTTTATTAGTATCAGGAATTAAACCCTTTTATTAACGGCCAGACATCTTAAAACAATCACCAGTCATTGTTAAAGTAAAGAACAGCTCATGATTTTTCATATCTTAAAGATTGAACCCTTCACCATGATTAATAAAGGATAGTTGTTATCTGCTTTGGTCACAAAAATTCATGTACAAAAGAAACACTTTGGCAAATTAAAAGTAAAATGGTAGCATGAACACTTGTATCTGTGCTGCTAATTAAAAGACTTAACTTATTAGGCCTTGAGGGGGAGGAAAAAAGAAACAAACAAGTATAATTTGCCAGATTAATTTTATGGTCTGTTCTATTTAATCAAACTATACCTTTTAGTGAAAATGACAAATCTCAGTTGTCAGAATGTGGTAGATAAGGAAGATAAAGGTCATATATTTTAATGTCACAGAAGGTCTTATTAAAGGAACCTTAATTACATTAGGAACCCATGAAACATTAATTAAATACTGTCTGAAATAATTAGGTCCAAGATACTGATGGTTTAATTAAACTCAGTTTCTTATTTTATAAGAAAACTAAAGGTCCAGTATCTCTGTCGGTAGCATAATTGATAGTATGTCAAAAAGGCAACATAGTAACCTTGACCAACCATGCGGAGAGGGTGATGCTGCTCCCGGGGCCTTGCGTGCACTGGCTGTTCTTCATGGTGGCCCTGCTGCCACGAGCACCTCTTGATGTGTGTTCCTTTGCGACCTCTCAACTTCTGGGCAAAAAGACATGGGTGCCCTAGACTAGGGGAGGCGGATACGATACAGAGAGAATCCACCACCTAGAGCTTGAAAAGTTTAAACCACATATGCAGAAAGGTGAGATACCTTATACGCGCACCTTTTCCTTTTTAGAAGGAAGAAATTTAGCAATAATCTTGCCTTTTGTCGCCTCCGCACATTGTACCTCAGAAATGCTGGACACCCTTTCTGACCACTCTGTGCAGTCTGCACAGAGGGTATCATGGCATTGAAAAAGACTGCCCTAAGTTCCATTCTTGTATTTTTTTAGTTCCTATGTACCCTAACATTCCTTTTCTTCTTTAGTTGCAAGTCTTTGCAATTAAGACCATGGGCTTTGGAGTCAGACCACAGGGTTCGAATCTCAGCTCTGCCACAGCTGTCCAACTAGACCTTGGACTGATTACTTCTTTGAACTTGTCTCCTCATTTGTAAAATATTATGTGTGATAATGGCTACTTACCAGGGTTGTTGTTGAGGATAATACTTTAATGTATATAAAGCATTTAGCGTAAGTGAAAAGTGTATGATGAGCCCTAAACATGACCCAGGACATTCTGTGGTCTACAGGATCATGGGGATTTGAGACCCAAGTTGTATTAGTTAGATGTAGGTGGATCCAAGGGGGATGCTCGTTTAAAAGAAACTTAGAATGTTCCAGAAGGGGAAATCATGATGATACAAAAGCAGAAAATGTAGCTGGAGATTTTATGGGCTGATGATTTGAAATGAGCGTCAGGTCTGATTTTTTGTTCGCTTGGTTTTGGTTTGGCTTTTTGAGTCTCAAGCTGACCAAACCATTTCCTCCCTCGGTGGTTGGTGATTTGGGTGGGGGAGGGAACAGCTGTCGTCCAAGTCACTGCATTCTTGGACAGCCAGCTCTTCTTTCACTTTGAATGAGACAAAAATTATGAGGATGATATTACAGTTTCTAAAGTCCATTAGCATACATTATTGTTTTCGCTCAGTAGTTCTGTGAGGTGGGTACTCCTAGTAGCCCTGTTTTACACACAAGCACCCTGGGTCATAGAGACGTTAAGACACGTGGGGAAGCTCACACTTAGCTCCAGCTCCGGGGATTTTGACTGTATTTGCTTTGCTTTCTGTCGGTGACAACAAGCTTCCGGAGCTCAGCTGTGTGTGTGTGTGTGTGTGTGTGTGTGTGTG
>NW_006779031.1:437643-442017 GCF_000442215.2 Lipotes vexillifer | reverse complement strand
TGTGTGTGTGTGTGTGTGTGTGTGTGTGTGTGTGTGTGTGTGTGTCGGGGGGGGGCCGGAAACCCAGGCCTGTGGGCTCAATCTCACCACTCCCTGTGAGCTAAGAATGGATTTTACATTTTTTGAAGGCTTGTAAAGGAGGAGGTGGAGAAGGAAGCAGGGACAGAAACTGAATGCGGCTGAAAAGCCTATTTAGTATCAGGCCCTTAACAGAACAAGCTCGCTGACCCTGGTTTAGTGCAGTGCTTCTTAAACTTTAATGTGCATATGAATCCCCTGGGGATCTTTTTCAAATGCAGATTCTGATTCACCGGGTCTGGGGCCGGGCTTGAGAGTCTGCGTCTAACAAGATCCCAGGTGATACCCACGCTGCAGGTCCTCAGGCCACACTTTGCATAGTAAGGGCTGTGCTTCACACCGACTCCACACCCCTCCACACCCCTCCACATGCTCGCTCCTTGTAGACGCCTGCGCTGAGGACTACTTGCCATTTGTCTGTATCCTAAGGAACTTAACTTCTTTTCAGTGTTCAGAGCAGGTGAACTTTCAGCAATTCCCTTTTAAAACATCCTAGATCTTTTCCTTCCCCAGTGGTGATGGCTTCTGTCTGCTGCCTTTACCAGTCTATTACCTTTCTATGCCAGGAGCGGGGTGCAGCGGTGGGGAGATAGAGAAGCACAGGACTTAGTCGCTGGCCCCAGGGAGTGCCTTGCTGAGGCCCACCCACGCTGCTTACTCTGGACTCGGCTGTTCCCTTTGCTCCTGTCTCAGTACTTGCGAATCCCACTTCCATGTTAAGTGTCTCCCACAGAGACCCTATTTTCCCTTCACCTTGGGGTTCTGTGTCTGCTATAGACTCTGGGTCCTTCCTCCGGGTTTTCCAGCCTTCTGCTTTGGCTTCTTCTTTTCTCCTTCTTTCCTGGCCCTTGACTGTCTTCCCTAGCAGGAGCTTTCTTCAATTTCCTCTGCTCAGCCCCTGGAATGGCGGTCTAGTCCATTTGCACACAACTCTCACCACATAGCTCAGTGCCAAGCCTCAGGAGTCTGCTTTTACCGGGGGTCTTCCCCTTCTAGAATATGGTCAGCTCCCTCCTTTTTGAATCTAATCCATTGGATTTAGATGCTATGCTCAAGGGCTATGACTTATTCCATTTCTGTTTCACATAATGTCTTGTTAATAACAAGTACATATTAATGACATATATGACACATCCTCATTTAGTACAGGGGTTGGTACTCAGCAGTCTTTCATAGTTCAAAGAAAGTAGTGTTCTTGGCTGGGCCGGAGTGCTACAATCCTTCCTCTGTAGAGAATGAACTTTGCTGATTATTGTCCTACCACTCATCCTCCTACTTTGGTTTAGGGTGTGTGGGATGACTCGCCATTACAACCTTCTTTTACTCCAGAAGTCCTGTTGTTTTAAGCATGAGTCCAAAAGAGTTAAGTTTCACTTTTTGCTGCAATTGTATTCTTCTGGCTCTCTAGCCCCACCTACTCCAAACATCTCTCAATTGATCCTGTTCTCTGTCCCCTTAAACAAGCCTTCCCACTGACCATGCTCCCCATTTCCAGACTGACTGAAAGAGAATTATGGACCGTGAACATTAGAAGGAGCTCATCTGATACAACTGCCTCAAAATAAGGGCAGAAACTGAAGCCCAGAAAAGACTAGCTATTTGCCTAAGGTCACACATAATTGGTGGCACAGCAAAACTAAAATCCTCACCTATTTTTCTTTTCATCAACAGATGAAATATGAGGATTTCAGTCTTGCTAAATCTGTTGCCTCATATAAAGTACTTCAAGTTGAAAAATCATTGACTTACTAGAAAAATAATCTGAAATGTCTGCATTCTTTTAAATTCACTATACACATGACTATAGTCTACTAATAAAACAGAACAATAGTAATCTTTATTTTCCCACTTCCAAGACACATCTTGGCCAACATTAACTTTTATGGCTTTCTACTAATTCTCCAGCTAATCTTTCACACATATATTTTACGTTTTTTTTTGTTTGTTTGTTTTTGTTTTTGTTTTTGTTTTTGCGGTACGTGGGCCTCTCACTGTTGTGGCCTCTCCCGTTGCGGAGCACAGGCTCCGGACGCGCAGGCTCAGCGGCCATGGCTCACGGGCCCAGCCGCTCCGCAGCATGTGGGATCTTCCCGGACCGGGGCACGAACCTGTGTCCCCTGAATTGGCAGGCGGACTCTCAACCACTGTGCCACCAGGGAAGCCCCACACACATACTTTAAAAAATAGCATTCTTTTTGGAAAAAAGAAAGTCTCTAGCATGTTTGCCTTTTTGAATATTGCTGGTAGTGTACTTAAATGCAAAATCCACAACCTCCTGCCATGAAACCTCCAAACCTAATAAAACCTCAGGAGGATGGTAAACCTAGAACTAGGAAAGCAAGCAATGGGAAAGTTAGCCAGGCTGCCATCTATGCATTCATCTGCTCATCTGTCTACCTCTAGTCAACTTAATCCCCCCTCTGCCATCTTCCTCCTTCAGCCCCTTTATCTCTCAGTGAGGCCACATAGAAAGGAGAGAAGCCTGAATAATCCAAGCTGTGCAGAGACCTGTCTCCCAGCCTGGTCAGTAAGTACATAGGATCTATGAGATACAAGGACAGTTTAGAAAATGCTTCATTTTAAGTAGTGAATTTTTTCTTCTTCCAAAGCCATTAGATTTGTTTCCAGTGAAATGTATTAGCCATTTCTTTCGTACAATTTTATTTTGCTTTCTACCATTGAGGAAAAAAAACAGTTGGGAGGCCAGGGAGAGAGTATACTGTTTTTCTTGCTTTGTTTAAAAGGAAACATTCAAATTCAGATCTTATATTTAACTTTTGGGGTTTTACTTACAGGTCAATATGGATATTGTCCTAAATTAGTGTCACAGTTTGGTCGATGGCCACACAAATTGTAGTTATGGATTGATTTGCAAAAGCAAAAACAGTTTTCTTAAGGGATAAAATAATTTGGTGGCAGTGTGGCAGATGTCGTCTTCTACTGGCATGTTTGCCTTTTTTCAAGCTCTATTACATCCTAAAGACCATCAATCTTTGATAATTTCTTTTAGAAAAATCACCTTTTAAAACTGGGAAATAGTTTCAGGTGTCTGATGCATCTCACATGTTGATCAGAGGAGCCCGAACCTTTACACACCAACCAAAATGCTACGTATGGCTACCTTGGATGGCTGCTCCTCTGACACCGGTCATGATTGTAGAGCCCTTTGCTGGTCATTACACTGTGTCCACAGTGAAGCGTGTGCACACCAAGACCCTGCCAAAGGTTGTGGGTTTGGGACAAAGGGACCAGAGTAGACGAATGAATGAGCTCCAGGATTCTGAAGGCTCCGTGGCCAGGTTAACACACTATGGGGTGTCTCGCTCCTTCCCTCTTCCCTGCAAGAATCCTCTTAGATTTCAGGACCTTGCTTCATTCACAAAGGAGCAGTTTGTAAGAAGAGGTCTTCTCTCTCTTATCCCCTCCCTCACTTTCCTTCATCCACTCAGCTCGCCCTACTGGAGCCCTTGTCTCCTTTCTCTCTCTCTTGCTCTTTCTCTCAAGTTACTTATCGACATGTTTGTTTGTCCAGAGTAACTCATAAAGGCTCCGCCTTTACGCAGTGTGTTTGGATTCAGGGAAGACTCGGTGTCATCTTTTCTAAGCCAGCCACCCGGCAAGCAGGCAGGTCAGACAAACTGAATTAACCATGACACTTCCCAAAGCAATAGAAAGCTTTCCCCAGGAATTATCCTTTGGGGGTTTTAATGCTAAGATATGCAATCTCGTGTGAATTATCTTGATATGGAACACAGAGCGGTTAGGCAAACAATACATTTTTTGTTTGAAGTAACAGAAATCTTAAATAAAAGTTATCTGGAATCAGTGGCCTGGCTCCTGCTGGGACCCTTGTTTGCCTGAGGACAGAGAAAAAAAGGCTCTTTGGGAGCTTCGGAGCCCTCTGCTAGAGAACCCTCAGGAGGAGCACCAACCAGCATTGGGAAAGAAAGGCAATTCCAAATCAGCGTATTCATCTTTCATTCTAGCCTGGCAAAAGGAAACTCAAACCGAAGTGGGCCGAACCCCTTGTAGATATGCCCTTATCACAGTGCTTGAACTCTTAGCAGAGCGGGCAGGTAGCTGGATGGCCTACTGCTTGTTGCTGGAAGGCACCCCCTCTGGGAGGGCTACTGCAGGGCCAGCCAGGGATCGCGGGGGATGCACACACAGCCCGGCAGCCCCAGGAGGTTAGCTGGACTTACTTTTCTCCTAAGAGCACTTACCTGCTGTCTTGCCCACTTTGCCATAAAGATCTTTCCTAAAAAGACAGTGGCCAATGAATTATGGAGCAGGAAT
>NW_006779031.1:429379-437633 GCF_000442215.2 Lipotes vexillifer | reverse complement strand
GAGCAGGAATGTAATAATGAAGGTAGAAATGTGTCCTGTTATCAGTCACACACATTCAAGCCCAGCCCCGGGCAGCACAGTAGACAGCAACTATAAGCTCTGGGATCTTCTCATTCAACCAAGATTGCTTCATACAAAAGTTGACAATGCTCTCCTGAAAGCCATTATTGATATTCAACATTTTTTAAAATAGCTGAACAGACTAGACAATAAGGCATGACAGAAAACTTGGACAGGAGGCTGGCTTGGAGTCTGGCTTAAGAAAGAAATATGCTATTAAAAGTAGACAACAAACACACATTTCCGAATGTTTAATTTATTTGAAAATAAGAATCAACTTTACCATTCATGTATTTTCCTCCTCTAAAGCAACAAAGGCAAGCAGAACGCAAGTTCGGTTGCTCCTTAGGGTATCTCTGCTGTCTTCCTTTTTCACGTTGAAATTCTCCTGCGCGGTGACGCAATGATCCTCACTATTTGCTGGGGCGGGGAGGGGGCTAAGAAACGCTTGAATGGCCTTTCACAAAGGAGGTGGAGCGCCTGAAGGTGTCCTGGAGCCATCATAAAATCATTCATTCTATCTTCAATTCATTCATTCAGCAAATCTTTGTTGAGCAGCCGTGATGCGCCACGGGTATACAGCAGCGAGCAAGATAACACCGTCCCTGCTAAGGTCACCATTTGTCCCCGTTTGCCCGACACTGTCCTGGTTTTCACGCTGGAAATCCACGGATTCCTGGCAAAGGTGGGTGCGTGCATTCTGCTGGCCTGAGTCCTGGTACCAGCCCTGCTCCTTACCAGTTATCTGTTCTCAATCAGGACATTTTACTGAGCCTTAGTTTTCTCTTTTATAAACGGGAAAAATAATATCTATCTCCAAGAGAAGTTTGAAGATTAAATGAAGTTGGGTACTGATTCTGTAGAAACTGCCTGCATTGACAGCTTTTCACCAGCAACGGAAGACAGGGATGTAGCTGAGGATGTGTCATTGGCCCCGGAAATAGCAAAGGCTGCTCTATGCTCTGCCGAACCAGAGTGAAACCTGCCAGAAATCTGGCTGTAGTATCTAGTTACTGGTGTTTAGATGAGGTAGGATCTGAGGTCCACAGTGCTTTGTTGGGGAAAGGGACTGACCCCCAGGGAGAGGACCAGCTGGTAGCTTAAGCATTTTGTCTGCAGGCAGGTGCAAAGAAAAAAGCAAGTACCTTATTCTCCAAGTGGGGATTTGGGCTGAAGATGAAAGCGTTTAAGTGAAAGGGGGACATGTGTAATCCTACATTAGCCCTCACTCCTGCTAGGGGGTTGTTTTCACCTTTCTTCTTCAGGGGTCTCATAAAGACTCCTTTTTATCTTTGCCAAGCTCTCTCTCCCTTATCTGTACTTTGTGATCTTATTTAGCATTCCATGAGCATCTATTAGACACACAGCATGTACCAGGGACTGAGATGCTGAGAGGAAGCAGACCTTGTTCCTGTCCTCAAAGAACTGGCAGTCTAGTCAGTAATACACGCGCGTGCGCACACACACACACACACACACACACACACAGTTTTTAAAAAGTTTGTGATTCCTTCCTTTTCTCAACTGACTTATTCTTTGGAAAGTAGCTCAAAGGTCTTCACTTTTCCCAGTCTTCAAATGTCTCCCTTCCTCACCTCAATTAACGTTACCTTCCATACCATGCCTGCCATCAACTCACCTCGCAGGCACTACTGGTGATGGTTCTCCAAGCATCATGTTGCAAACTAATGTGGCTTTTATGATTGAACTTCATTAGTCCATACTAATACTGTAGGCCGTCTCATTATAAGTTGGTCACAATGCCATTTTTTTAATTGGGATATAGTTACTTTACAATGTTGTGTTAGTTTCTGCTGTACAGTGAAGTGAATCAGCTACATGTATACATACATCCCCTCCCTCTTGGACCTCCCTCCCACCTCTACCCCATCCCATCCATCTAGGTCACCACAGAGCCCCGAGTTGAGCTTCCTACACTATACAGCAGGCTCCCACTAGCTACCTATTTTACACACGGTAGTGTACTTATGTCAATCCTAATCTCCCAATTCATCCCCCTCCACCCCTGTGTCCACGAGTCCATTCTCTACGTCTATGTCTGTATTTCTGCCCTGCAAACCGGTTCATCTGTACCATTTTTCTAGAGTCCATATATATGTGTTAATGTACGATATTTGTTTTTCTCTTTCTGACTTACTTCACTCTGTGTGACAGACTCTAGGTCCATCCACGTCTCTACAGATGACCCGATTTTGTTCCTTTTTATGGCTGAGTAATATTCTGTTGTATACATGTACCACATTTTTAAAGCTTGTCAGGGGAGAAGACGCTCGATCCCCATTCCTGATATACAAAGTGGGGAGGGGCACAACTTTCCTACCCACTTTGAATTGTTTGCAGCAGGTAATCTCTTACCTTCTCATCAGCAAGCTACTCAGTTCCATATGGTGATGGAAGAGTATGATGCCATGAACCTTGGTGGCGTGCCTTTCATTAATTCGACCTATTTGTTGACCTACTTTGTTGATGGGCCCTGTGCTCAGCAAGGTGAGGACTACAAAGGGAGAATGAAGGGGCATAATTTTAAGAACCAGCCAGAGAACTGGGGTTAATGTTGTGATCGGAGCCCAGGATGGCACAGCTCTTGTGCCCTTCATTACATTAACATATTTGCTGAGCATGCCATGCAGTGTCAGGGACTTTTCCTGTGCTGGTCATTTACTATAAAGATGTGTAAGATCAAATCCTGCTCTAAAGGACCTTGTGACTGTGGGCCACCAAGTGGATCTGCAAAAAAGAAACACGAGATAGCATGTAAAGGAGGCATGGTCCAGGAGGTGCCGTAGGGTACTTAGGAGGCAGGAAAGTATGGGGGTGGTCTTCATGGAGCCGTCTGCTCAGTGGTAGAAGCAGGCATAGTGTCTGCAGATCACTGAGTAGCCTTGTTACTAGAAAACCAATGATCTTTTTTCGCCTTCATTTCTTCCACATCTTCAGAAAAGCCATATTGAGTCATGATCAGCTTTTGCACTGTGCTTTTCAAATTTGCTGCCATGGTTATGGCAGCTCATGAGCCTGTGTCCACCCTTGCTGTTTTTCTGTCTTACTTCTCATCATAAGCTCCATGTCAACTACACTTCAAATACAGGTTTTGGAAATTCTTTTATCCCTTTTGGTTATACCCATTTCCATAGTGTTTCATCGTTATAGAATGGTGATAATTTGAATTTTCTTGTGTTGTTTCTTCTTCCAGATATTCCATAAACTGGCAGCAGGCGAGGGCAAGGACAGAAGTACAAGTGAAAATTACCTTCTTGATCATTTCTTCTATCACATAATAACTGTAGCAGCACTACTGTCTTACCTATGATGTCCTAGGTACTTTATACACATTATTCCTAATTTTTACACCGTCCATATAAATTAGGTATTATTGCCTGCATTTTACAGATGAAGAAGCCAAGGAACAGAGTTATTAACTTCCCTGGGGTCATTGAGCTCATATTGGGTTGGCCAAAAAGTTCGAACTTTTTGGCCAACCCAATAGAAGGTTTACAAACACAAACACTACTGACACATTGTTAGCAAAGTTTACAGAACAAACTCTCTTGGCATGATGGTAGCTGGCCCTACCAACTTTATTTTGGCTAACGTAGATTATTTAAGTCTGCTTTCACTCATCGGCAGTGAGAAAACCTGGCTATTTTCCACCTTTGGATTCAACTTTTCGAATTCCTTGGTAGCAGGTGGTTTGTTCTACTACTGGTTTGGGTATGCTTTCTTAGGGAAAATTGTATTTTGTCTCTTAAAAGAAATCCCTAAATTGGCTACCCACCGGGCTCAGATGTACTCCATTTCTCCTGCAGGGGCTGCATACTGCCCACGATCTCTGTGGCAGAGCCAGGTCTTGTGACCCTTTCCCATTCCCCGCGTGCCCTTTCCCATGTGTGCACCCCACATTCTTGCCCGTAAACCAGAATACTCTCGAATGTCATCTTTCCGCCCTAATTCCAGCCCTTTTAGAATGTCTCCACGCACAGGCGAGAATTCACAGCTGTAAACCATGGTCAAAGAAAATGCCATTCTTCTCTTTTCCCTGCTTTTTGGTAAGTATGAGTCTCAGCTCAGCCCCTTAGTCAGACCCTGCATTTTGGGCCAGTGTAGACGACAGTCTGTGTCTCTACAGGGGCTAAAACCATTCTTCCGAGCTGCTACCTTTTTGACATGGGACAACTGTCTTCTTTAATGCTGCCTCAGGGAGGAAAATGGAAAGGGGGTGACATGTGCATGCATTTCTCTGTGGGTTCCCAAAAGGCCTGCAATGGTAGATTCAGAAAAGTACCTGCAGCTGATGATGTTGGAGCACTGGAGACATTTCCTGTTTATTATGCTGGGGAGAGGGGTGGCCCAAAAAGAAGTGGGGGAAAGCATTTTGTAGTTACGTTTACCTCCTTCAAGTGCTTGAGATTAGGCGAGAAATGTAGAGGAGAGGCCTCTTGGCGTCGGGGGCCGTTGTGAGGGAGCTGGACCACTGCGCACTGCACAGCACAGCCTGAGCGTACAATCTGGGTGGAGAAGGGCGGTCTGTGTGCGTTCCCAGGCCCATATTTAACCCTTTCTCAGCTCCTACTGTCTCGCTAATTGCTTTCGTTTTTTCTCTTCCACCTGTGCACAGAAGATGTGGTGGCAGGAATTTTTAATAGAATTTCAGAATGACCCTGTGGTCATGTGGTGTCTGGGGTCACCTCCTGAAGCTAAGAGGAAAGACTGCCCGTCTTCTGGGGAATTTCCAGGAGTTGATTTATCTTAATGAGATGTAGATAGGTGTGTTGCTCACACCTGACGCTGTTGTATATTTTTCTCCATCCCCTCTGGGATGAACACTGAGTAATCAAGGTACTGAATAATTAAGAAGGAATCTCTCGTGCTCCCTTTGGAGTTCAAAAACAAGGACATTTTTTTCCATTCTGATTGTTCTCGAGACTTGGTCTTTCCTATCTATGACTGATCTCTGCTTCACACGTAATGAGATAAGCATTGGACCAAACTCGCAATTGCTTCATTCAGTGAATAATTTTTTGAGTACCTAATATGTGCTAGGCATGTTCCTAGGAGCTGCGGTACAACAGTGAACGAAACAGTTAACAATCCTAGTCCTTGAAGAGCTTATACTCTAGTTTGGCAGAGACGGACAATAAACATTCATTTAAATAAATTAGTAGAATATACGTGGTTCCCCTTCATACCAGCCTAAGGGTACAAAGAGGCAGTGAATACTGACACAGAGTCATCTCGGCCTTGCCTCTACCACCTAGGACGGTGAAACTCCTGGGTTCCCCTCCCCACTTGGGTATCTTTTGTTCCTCAGCATTAATTAATTAAAATAATTAATTAATTATTTTTATTCTTGCCTGCGTTGAGTCTTCCCTGCTGTGCGCTGGCTTTCTCTAGTTGTGGCGAGCGGGGGCTACTCTTCGCTGCAGTGCGCGGGCTTCTCATTGCGGTGGCTTCTCTTGTTGCGGAGCATGGGCTCTAGGCAGGCAGGCTTCAGTAGTTGTGGCTCGCAGGCTTAGTTGCTCCGCGGCATGTGGGAGCTTCCCGGACCAGGGCTCGAACCTGTGTCCCCTGCATCGGCAGGTGGATTCTTAACCACTGTGCCACCAGCGAAGCCCCAGACCACTACTTCTAAGTTTTAAACTTCTTGGCACTGTTTCTTGCTGTGACCTTCACAGGTGATGTGGGCTAGTGCCTTGCCACTATGTAAGGCTGTATCACTGCCACTACCAGTGTGACTCTTGCTTACTGTGGAACCAGCTTTTTTGTCCGTACACTGTGCTGATCCTTCACATCTTCTTAGATTGGGACGGGGACCTTTTTTTTTTTTTTTTTTTTTTTTTTTTGCAGCTAGCTGGGGTCTTGTTTCCTCAGTCAGCTGCAGGGCTTCCCTTCCCTCTCCCCATCTTTCTGTGGCGGCTTCTGACTTTGTCCCCTCTGGCCAGATTGCCATTTGTCCCTGCGTCCCAGATTCAATCCTCACCTGTCTGTGATGTAGCATGGCTGGTGTTTCCAATCATGCTACTTTATAATTATAGGTCAATATCTGTTAACTTTTGTTGATTCTTTTAAACATCACTCATTATATTTCCTAGAAGTAAAAAATAATGTATGTTCACGGACAGAACTTGGTGAATACAGGCAAATACAAAAAGGGAAGCAATCACTGATACTATTAACACCCAGAAATACCTAACCGGCATTTGGGCCAGTCTCCTGAACATGCAACCTCTGCAGTCCCACAGGGCTCCATGCTTAGAAAGACCTCCCTCCCCCAAAACTTGGTCTAGAGCTCTGCTGTTGCTGTCTGGACATTCTTAATAAGTTTTTTTTTTTGTTTTTGTTTTTGTTTGTTTGTTTTTTTCTTGCGGTACGCGGGCCTCTCACTGCTGTGGCCTCTCCCGTTGCGGAGCACAGGCTCCGGACGCGCAGGCCCCGCGGCCATGGCTCACGGGCCCAGCCGCTCCGTGGCACGTGGGATCTTCCCGGACCAGGGCACAAACCCGTGTCCCCTGCACCGGCAGGCGGACTCTCAACCACTGTGCCACCAGGGAAGCCCCTTAATAAGTTTTTAACAAGGGGCCTCACAGTTTCATTTTGCACCGGGCCCTGCTAATTATGTAGCCGGTCCTGCTTCCTCTTAACATGGCTGGTATATGTCTTTTTGGTCCTTCCTCTATCCATGCGTTGGCTTTAAAAATAGTTGGGATTACACCACTTGTATATTTTTGAATCCTGCTTTTTTCAGTTAACATTATAGTCTGCAAATGTTCCTATTTCATCAACTATTATTTGAACGCATTTTCAATTGATGAATGATACTCTATCACTTATTTAACTGTTTTCCTGTTGTTCAAGTTTTAGGTTATTGGTTGATTCTTGAGGTCTTGTTTCATAGGTCAGTGCCTGGAACATTATAAGTGCTAAACAAAGATTAGCAATTATTATGTGTCTACAGTCTCTCAGGCATTTTTGAGAACAGGTATCAGTGATCTCTCAGGGAGGGAATTCAATCCAGGAACTGGGCCACCGGGCTTCTTGTTCTGGCATCACGAAGGCTTTGTTCCATCAGCCCAGGTGATGACATGCTGCAGAAAGTTGAAGCCTGGAACTTTACATCTGAGATCTTGGTTTTCAGTTGTCATGCCTGACCCCTCCTCTCAACCCCCAACACAAGTTTAAACACAAGTCTTGTGGGGCCTTTGGAATTCAAATAAGTTCTAGAACTGGGCAGGTCCCCAGAAAGAGATGGAAATCCCTCACCTTGCAAATGAAGAATCTCTAGCCCTGAAGATAAAGGTTCAAAGGCTCTGTCTATAACCACAGAGACAGGTGAGATTTGAACCTCGTTCTCCATCCATTGATGGCTTTTCTTCATCAGTATTCCACGATGTTCAATTGTCAAGGCAAGAGGTGCACTACCTTTCTTGAATTAACCTAAGAGCTTCTTGAAGATGGTAGATCTGTAAGTATCTATGCCCTTGTTCTTTGTCTCTGATGGTGGGGAATCCAGAGGTGGGGTAGGGACAGGCATGACAGCTGTTAAATTCACTCCTCTTGAATCAGCTTGCTGCATCCCTTGTGAAGGACAGTGCTCCCACAATACTTGACAGACACTTGGACAAGGAAAAGGAGTCAGTCATTCGCTGGGCGTTAAGATGCTCCAAATTTTCTCACTCCAAAACAGGTTTCAGCTGCTGAAGACAGCAAAAAGGTAAAAAATACGATTGTTCTCGGCTTTGGGTATCAGGACAACTGGTATTTTTTTCTTTCTGCTCTTTGAAATTTCACATTATTGTAATGATCTTTCTCCTTTTTATAGAGGAAGAGATGTTTTAAGGGGGAAAAAAGTCAAGTGTATTTGAGTGGTTTTGTTTTCTTTTCCCAGTAGGAATGGTAATGATGGCGAGGCCAATTGCTTCCTTGACCTAGAGTCCTAATCAGCTTCTCTGGCCTCCACAGCTCATGGACACAGAGAAGGCCTGTTAAAGCAGTTGGCACGTGGAATATTGTATCCTCTCTAAAGCATTCTTATGCCCCCAGAAACCATTTTGTTGCAATGGTTCAGCCAGATGCCAGAAAAAGTACAGTTTATTTCCCCCGAATATTTGAGTCTGTGCGGCTGCAGCTTTTACATCTGTGCTCATAGCCATGTGAGAGGCCGGGCGTGACAGTGGAA
>NW_006779031.1:417428-429289 GCF_000442215.2 Lipotes vexillifer | reverse complement strand
CCCGCGTCTCCTGCATCGGCAGGCGGACTCTCAAGCACTGCGCCACCAGGGAAGCCCGACAGTGGAACTTTTAATACTGCTAAGCGATTCTACTGGAAGTTGAGATTTAGGAGGGGTCAGTGTCCAGGCCAGGCTCAGGAGAGTTTGCTGACGTTGAACCAAGCCTGCCTACCTGCTGTGAACGAGGCAGTGGAACGGGGGTGGGGAGATTGCCAGAAGCCAGGCAGAGCATGGCATCAGAGAAGCATGGTGACAGCTGCAGGAAGACCGACTGCCGACACATACACAGGAGCCAGGCTCTGGGCTGCCGTTTGAGGGAAGGCATCTCTTTCTGCAGGAGGAGACCACTGGGGCCCTGCCTTGTTCTCCTGGCTTCCAGACGGAAGTCCTGAGCAGGTCAAGATTGAGCCTAAGGCCAGGGTTTCAGAATAGAGGTCCAGCTATAGGTTCCATGGCAGGAATTTGAGGTCTCGTGTTGACAGTAAGATGGAGCAAAAGCTGACCTGATGCCGGGTCCCCCAGAGATTAAATGGGGTGCCTTACGGCCACCACGACTAGGGGCTGTGACCCAGGTCCAGAGCGTGGAGCAGGGGAGAGAGTCTGCATGTGGGACAGTGGTTTGGGGAGGGGGCTGCTCGGGCAGAACACTGAGCAAGTTGTCACACGCTTTCTGGAGGTACGAGGGAGGACTGACATCCCTTGTTGACAGGAATTCACGCGGGTCTTGAGAAGAGTCACTTGTTCTATTTTAGAAAATAATTCATCTTCCCATTAACCATTTGACATATTTACATACAAATACATAATTCTGTCATTTGTTGGTGTTTATAGCCAATAATGAAATTCTCCAGTTAGAACCTAAGGTCCTTTCCGTGCACAGTGCACATTCTTCTGAGAGTTAGTATGCTAGGCCACGTGGCCACCTAGAATTAAATACTATTTTATAGCAGTCTATGGAATAATAGGTTTGCCTAATATTAAAGGTTTTCTCTGGCTCCTTCTAAAGGCTCTCAATTCACAAACTCAAGGTAAAGCTGTTTTCTTCAGCATAAAGCTTTACTCTTTGTTAGGCTTTAATAGACCAGTGTGACCCTGAAATGGCGGACTCTAAGTTTTCTTTATCTATGCTATTTGCTGGGTTAGCCATGGCGGAGGGAGATGTGTGTGTGTTGAAGAGGGTGGCAGGGAAAAGAGGGAGAGAAGGAAGGAAAGAGGTACTGTGGTTCCAGGAAAAAATCATTATGTGCAAAGAAAGAGTTTTTCATACCTCACTTTATTCAGCCTGTACCAGGGCAATAGTCCTTGTGAGCAGGGTAAGACCCACAGTGATATGTGTGATTCTGGGATCTGATTTCCAACCCATCCACTCCTGTCCCCCCACCTACCCCTCCCCCCACTGCTCTGAATGGAAGTTGCCAAGGGCAGGCGGGCGGGCGGTGGGGGGCTTCTGCCTAGTCAGCGGCTGCCCCCAGTCAGTTATCACGTAATACTGCGCAGAAAGAGCCTAGAGACCCTCTGGAGAAAGGAATATTTTCTGACAATCTGTTTATCCAAGCGATGAAAAAGAGTGCAGAAAGTTTAAGGCTTCAATGGCGACGTCCCTTGGAATAGAAAACATTTAAGCATTAGAGTGAGGAGGTTTGGTGCTGTCACACTCAAGCGGTGCAACTTAGGACAGGCCTGATGACCTCTCTGGGCCTCAGTTTTAGTAGAATGTTGCTTACTGTGAGTTTGATGAGGCGACAGAAGAAAAAGCCAACACTGCACCAAGCACACAGTAGGCACTCGGCAATTGTTTTCCTGTTTGTACTGCAGGCATGGATTGAAGCTTCAGCCCTCAGACAATTCCCATTCTTTACAGGGCTGTGGTAGGACCAGGTGGGACTTGATTTTAGAAAATGCATGTGCAGAGCCGAGTAGACAAAAGCCCCTTTTCAGCTTCTGCTTCAAGATGACCACGTTCCATATGGCTTCACCTGCTGCGCACTGTTCTAATTGCAATCAGAATGGATCTCATTAGGGTTACAATGGCCCAGGAAAATGAAGCGTGGTTACCATGGCCCACTCCCTGGGCCTCCCAGCCGCGCAGTCAGAAAAGAAGCAGAGTCGAAAATGTTTCCTGTAATTACAGTGGCCAACACGGCACCCCAAGGATGTTGGGAGCTTAATAAATAGCCTTTGAGAATTTTTCTTTCTATCTGGCAAGTGTTCATTACAAATAAGTGGGGGTCTGCTTCGGTGGCAATGTATACACCTCCCTTCCCTGTAACATGCACACGAGCTTGGTGTAAGGGGGCCAGTGTGGATGGGAGTAGGGAGCCGTGGCCACATGCTTCTTGCACGGACGTACAAGTTCCCGGTTGAAGTAAAGGAGTTAACATCTAGTTGTAATGGGTTCATAGCAGTGTTTGGCACACAGTAAGCCCTATCAGGTGTTCGCTAAATGATTAAAAAAGCAACCCAACTCTCCCCTGTATGGGACTAGATTACAAATTGATGAGGCTTTCTCACTTCTGGGGTGGGTGGGATGGGAGCAGGCACAATGATTTACCTCGGGGATCTAGTCTAACTTTGTCAAATCATTTGGGGAGGACACAGTGGATGTGGGTCACTTTACCACTTTACCCTTGGCTTGGTCCTGGTGCCATTGGCCTTGATATGAGTTTGATTTGTTTTCTGGGCCACATATCTGCAGTGTGGGTATCTGCAACCAACTCAAAGTGATGCCTTTCGGCTAGGGGCTGTGGATAATAACTAAGGAGAAGGAACCAAGCACATGATTTAGTCAGTCAGAACTTTTTCTGGAAAAGCAACAATAAACTCACAAAGCAATAAGACAAATATGATTTAAGCAAGATTTAATATCATGTGTGCATATTTAATGGAATGACAGACTATAGAAATGTGCATGCATCTATATTTTTAGTCTGTCTCTATAGTCTATCTGTCTATCTAAATCACTTAGATGATTGAACTATGACTATTTAAAAATTTTGTTTTATGTAAGTGGGTATTCCTTACCAGGATTAAGTAAAAAATGTCCTTCACTCACCCTGAAATTTTATTAGAGGCTGAAATCTGCTGCTGCTGTGCTCGGCTCTTGTTCAGGCTCCATTTTGGGTGTTAATCACTGCTTTAGTATTAGAAGCCCTTATGGTACCTCTGCCTGGCTTTACTTTTCAGAGAAAAGGCCTTAATTTGCTTGCTCAGCTCTTTCCTTTCATTCTTAACGCTGCCTGTGCTTGCCGCCTCCTCCTGTTGTGTTTCATTTTTGTTCCAGGAAGAGATGGCTTTTCATTTCGCTCTGGGTAGTGATGTCCTGGATGAGCCTATCTGCATGCAGAGCTCTGGAATTCTGTGATGTGGGGGCAGATCCCTGGCGTCCTTTTTTATGAGAACCCCTGAGCCCCCAGGGAGAAGGAGTAAAGGGGCTTTTGCCATTGATACTTGTGCTCCAAGGACACTGAGATTAATCCCCCCCATTCCTCTTGCCATGCGCAAAGGAGGGGTGGAGCATGCATGGGTTCCTCAGGAAGTCGAGGAAGTCAGACAGAAGGGAGAGAACTTGAAGGGCCCCAGAGCCATTCGGTGTCCTGGTAGAGAGCTGATCAGTAGAGATGGCCCATGAGGAGGCACGAGGGACACTCCTAGCCTGGTTATGTGGCATCACTTCCTCCTTGGCATATAGAACTGTTCATCTGAAGAGGCATCAGAGGGACTGTGGCCACTTCTGAGCCAAACCTCTGAAGGTCAATTGAGACAGTGGTCATACTGGAAAGGAGAAAGTCTGCTTTCACACGGAGCAAGAAGGGAGATAACTGTGGGTGGATAACTGCGGTTCCCAAGGCAGCAGAATCTGAGTCTGTGATGGTTGTAGCGATGGAAGTGGTGGGAATGGCAGCAGCAATAGCAGCAGGGCTATAAAGAGCAGGCCAGTGGCGATCCTAAGCCTGAACTAAGAACAGCTACACAGTCCAGAGGGCAGCATTCAAGCAGCAGAAAGCTGCTGGAGTAGAAGAGTGGGTCCAGGCCCATGATGGGAGCCTACTTTTAACAAAATTTCATTGAGCCCCTATTATGTGCCAAGCATTGTATTAGGTCCTGTTCCATCAAATCTTGAGGCACATTATGTTTAGTTGTCCCATCTTGGAGCTGCTAAGATTACTCAATTGGTTCAGTGACAGCCTGATCCATCCATTATAAGGTTCCCTAACAAAGATTTAAGCAGCCAAAGATAATCTGTGCCTAGGAGTGGGTTAAGTCATTCCTTTAAAAGTCAGTCCTGGGACTTCCCTGGTGGTCCAGTGGTAAAGAATCCGCCTTCCAATGCAGGGGACCTGGGTTAGATCCCTGGTCTGGGAACTAAGATCCCACATGCCGTGGGGCAACTGAGCCCATGTGCCACAACTACTGAGCTCGTGCGCCTCAGTTAGAGAGAGCCCGCATGCCGCAAACTACAGAGCTCATGCGCTCTGGGGCCTGCGTGCCACAACTAGAGAGAAGCCTGCGCGCCACAACAAAAGATCCCGCATGCCTTAACGAAGATCCCGCGTGCCGCAGCTAAGACCCAACGCAGCCAAAACAATAAAAATAAATAAATAAATTAATTTAAAAAAAAAGTCAATCCTACCAGGGGAAGATGGCACCCTGGCACGTGTGACCACTGGGCTAACAGTAGGGACACTTAAAAAACATAGCCGTAACATAATTTCATATATGGTAGAATAATTAATACTTCCTTAATAATATTGTACACTCCAGGTTCACATTTCCCTGATTTTATAAAAAATGTTTTGCTTTGTTTTTACATTTGGTTTCTTAGAATCAGGATCCAAACAAGGATAACACATTTTGTTTGGTTGCTATGTCTCTTAAGTCTCTCTCTCTCTTTCTCTCTCTCTCTCTCTGTCTCTCTCTTTCATTATGACAGCACCCCTCCCCCCTCACACACACATTCTATTTTTTTAATGCCATTTGTTTGTTGAAGAAACCAGTTTACTTTTTCTTTAGAATTTCTGACATATTGGATTTGGCTGATTATATCTGTTGGTGTCATGTAACTGGCTCCTGTATATCCCATATTTCCTGTAATTAGATAGTTAGACATATAGGCTTACTTATTATTATTATGTAGCAAAATTATTTCATAGTCGTTACTGTGTATTTCCTGTTTCCCATAATTATCAGGAGACACATATTGTTTGGTTGTCCAACTTTTAATTAATGACGTTAAGATTCATTAGTGAGTGTAGGTGCTGGCAGCTCAATCCATCGATTATAAATTTTCCTGTCAGCATTTCACCTCATGGTTTGATAATTGGTGATGGTCATTTCCTAGATCCATTATTTCACAAGGGCTGTGAAGTGGTAATTTTCAAAGTCTATCATTTTACATTTACTCACAGGAATTTTTCCATAAAGGAGGACTTCTCCTTATCAACTATTAGGTTATCCTGAAATGAAGTTCATGTAGGGAGGGCATGATAGATGCTTGATTCTTTCCCTTCATTTAACAATTTTCAAAATAAAGGATAGGTACCCTAGTAAACGCCAATGGTAAGAATGAGATTTTTTAAAGTATTATGGATTCATAGATTTGTTGATAATCACGATCTTTCAATCCAATGAAGTCATTGTTTTCCTGATACTCAAATTAGCTCATTTTTGGCCAGCGGGAACCCTGTAAATTTGAATTTTGGTTCATTTTGACAGAGCCCATTAGTGTTTGATAGCTTCCTTGCTTATGGGCAAGATGTTACAGACTCATCTTTTTTTAAAAAAAATAATTAATTAATTAATTTTGGCTGCGTTGGGTCTTGGTTGCTGTGCACGGCTTTCTCTGGTTGCGGTGAGTGGGGGCTACTCTTCATTGTGGTGCGTGGGCTTCTCGTTGCAGTGGCTTCTCTTGTTGCAGAGCACGGGCTCTAGGGCACGTGGGCTTCAGTGGTTGTGGCTCGTGGGCTCTAGAATGCAGGCTCAGTAGTTGTGGCGCATGGGCTTAGTTGCTCCTTGGCATGTGGGATCTTCCCAGACCAGGGATCGGACCACTGTCCCCTGCACTGGCAGGCAGATTCTTAACCACTGTGCCACCAGGGAAGCCCCAAAGCAGATTCTTGCTTTTGTCCATAAAAAAAGAAATGTTTATAAAAAGCAAATTTCTGTTGGTCAGAGCACAAAGCCAGATTTTTTTGGTAGCTGAATTATTCCCTGACAATAACTCCCTATAGAAAATGTATTTTATATACTAAAAGTAATTCTAAATCCCAATGAAATTGAAACTCTGATCAAAAACCTTCCAACAAACAAAAGTCCAGGACCAGATGGCTTGACAGGTGAATTGTATCAAACATTTAGAGAAGAGCTAACACCCATCCTTCTCAAACTCTTCCAAAAAATTGCAGAGGAAGGAACACTCCCAAACTCATTCTGTGATGCCACCATCACCCTGATAAGAAGACCAGACAAAGATAGTACAAAAGAAGAAAATTTCAGACCAATATGACTGATGAATATAGATGCAAAAATCCTCAACAAAATGCTAGCAAACAGAATCCAACAACACATTAAAAGGGTCATACACCATGATCAAGTGGAATTTATCCCAGGGATGCAAGGATTCTTCAATATATGCAAATCAATCAATGTGATAAACCGTATTAACAAACTGAAGGAGAAAAACTATATGATCATCTCAATAGATGCAGAAAAAGCTTTTGACAAAGTTCAACACCCATTTATGATAAAAACTCTCCAGAAAGTGGGCATAGAGGGAACCTACCTCAACACAATAAAGGCCATATATAACAAGCCCACAGCAAACATCATTCTCAATGGTGAAAAACTGAAAGCATTTCCTCTAAGATCAGGAACAAAACAAGGATGTCCACTCTCACCACTATTTTTCAACATAGTGTTGGAAGTCCTAGCCACGGCAATCAGAGAAGAAAAAGAAGTAAAAGGGATACAAACTGGAAAAGAAGAAGTAAAACTGTCACGGTTTGCAGATGACATGATACTATACATAGAGAACCCTAAAGATGCCACCAGAAAACTACTAGAGCTAATCAATGAATTTGGTAAAGCTGCAGGATACAAAATTAATGCACAGAAATCTCTTGCATTCCTATACACTGCTGATGAAAAATCTGAAAGAGAAATTAAGGAAACACTCCCATTTACCACTGCAACAAAAAGAATAAAATACCTAGGAATAAACCTGCCTAGGGAGACAGAAGACCTGTATGCAGAAAACTATAAGACACTCATGAGAGAAATTAAAGATGATACAAACAGTTGGAGAGATATACCATGTTCTTGGAAGAATCAATATTGTGAAAATGACTATACTACCCAAAGCAATCTACAGATTCAATACAGTCCCTATCAAATTACCAATGGCATTTTTTACAGAACTAGAACAAAAACTCTTAAAATTTGCACGGAGACACAAAAGACCCCGAAGAGCCAAAGCAGTCTTGAGGGAAAAAAAATGGAGCTGGAGGAATCAGACTCCCTGACTTCAGACTATACTACAAAGCTACTGTAATCAAGGCAATTTAGTACTGGCACAAAAACAGAAATATAGATCAATGGAATAGGATAGAAAGCACAGAGATAAACCCATGCACCTATGGTCAACTAATCTATGATAAAGGAGGCAACGATATACAATGGAGAAAAGACAGTCTCTTCAATAAGTGATGCTGGGAAAACTGGACAGCTACATGTAAAAGAATGAAATTAGAACATTCCTTAACACCATACACAAAAATAAACTCAAAATGGATTAGAGACCTAAATATAAGACCGGACACTATAAAACTCTTAGAGGAACACATAAGACATCATGTTTGCCTTGCTTTGACATTAATCACAGCAAGATCTTTTTTGATCCACCTCCTAGAGTAATGGAAATAAAAACAAAAATAAACGAATGGGACCTAATGAAACTTAAAAGCTTTTGCAAAGCAAAGGAAACTACAAATGAGACAAAAAGACAACCCTCAGAATGGGAGAAAATATTTGCAAACGAATCAACGGACAAAGGATTAATCTCCAAAGCATATTCACAGCTCATGTAGCTCAATATTAAAAACACAAACAACCCAATCCAAAAGTGGGCAGAAGACCTAAATAGACATTTCTCCAAAGAAGATATACAGATTGCCAACAAACACATGAAAGGATGCTCAACATCACTAATCATTAGAGAATGCAAATCAAAACTACAATGTCAGTATGAAGTCAGAATGGCCATCATCAAGAAATCTAGAAACAATAAGTGCTGGAGAGGGTGTGGAGAAAAGGGAACCATCATGCACTGTTTGTAGGAATGTAAATTTATACAGCCACAATGGAGAACAGTATGGAGGTTCCTTAAAAAACTAAAAATAGAACTACCATACGACCCAGCAATCCCATTACTGGGCATATACCCTGAGAAAACCGTAATTCAAAAAAAGTCATATACCACAATGTGCATTGCAGCACTATTTACAATAGCCAGGACATGGAAGCAACCTAAGTGTCCATCTACAGATGAATGGATAAAGGAGATGTGGCACATATATACAATGGAATATTACTCAGCCATAAAAAGAAACAAAATTGAGTTATTTGTATTGAGGTGGATGGACCTAGAGACTGTCATACAGAGTGAAGTAAGCCAGAAAGAGAAAAACAAATGTCGTATATTGACACATATATGTGGAGCCTAGAAAAATGGTACAGATGAACCGGTTTACAGGGCAGAAATAGAGATACAGATGTGGAGGACAAACCTATGGACACCAAGGGGGGAAAGTGGCGGGTGGTGGTGGTGGTGTGATGAACTGGGAGACTGGTATTGACATATATACAGTAATATGTATACAATGGATAACTGATAAGAACCTGCTGTATAAAAAAATTCAAAAAATTCAAAAATTAAAAAAAAAAAAAGCCTGAAAGTTCTCTCTGCGTCCCACAAAGTTTTGACTTGTGATTTTTTAATTGCCCTTGAGTTCTAAGAATTTCATAATTTTATTTGTGATTTACCTTTTTAACCCAATAGTTTTATAGTAATATGTTACTTACTTTAGAAACGTATGATAGTATTTTTTCCTCTTTTGTATCTCTCAGACTCGTTTTCGAATTTATTTGGGATATTCTTAGCTGGTCGCCTAATTTTAGTTTTCTGGAACTAGCAAATTGCACTTCTTGAATGGACTGAGACCATGAAGAGTTTGGATTAAGGTATAGTGATCTTAGGTTGTTTGGCCAGGTAGTCTGAACTGAAAAGATTTACTGTTTAAGAGGTGAGATCTTGATTAGTTAGAGTAAACCTGCCCTTACCATGTGATGTTCCCAAAGAAGAATAATGGTAATATCTTATATGTGTTCTCTACCTCATTGTTGACAAAACACTTTTCATAACCACTTTTTGCCTCAGTTTCCCCAACAGCCTGGTGGGGTAGATAGGAAAGTCATTTTACCTCTGACTTCATCTGTCAGACAGCATTAAAAATACTTCCAGACCACCGTAGATTGTTGTGAGGATTAATTAATTAGAACCAATAATCCTTTCTCACTACCGCAGTGGATTGTGGCACTCTAGTGAGATAATGGGTATGAAAATACAAAGGCATACAGCCATCTGAGCGATTATTTTGGTAGTAGAAGTAGAAACAGTCATTTGTTTCTACTCCCAATTTCCTCTTTGTTAGAGCACATTTAGGAGAGGATGGAAAAAGATACCATGTGTGAACACCAGTTCTATGACATGGACCTGATGTATGTTCACTGATTGGTTAGGTACCAAGGGGCCTAACTGGCACCAGGGCCATCTTCTTTGGTGTGCCACCTGGGCAGTCACATAGGGAACCCACTCCCAGAAGGACCCCATAATTTTTTTAATGCTTTGCTGTTATCTTCTTAAGATTCATAACAATGTTATCTTTGATCTGTGTTTTGTGAATGAAGTCTGTTACGACAGTGAAGCATGTGCATGAACAGTGGAGATATGCTTGGTGGTAGCGTGTGCTCGTGTGGGTTCAGGTCCACAGGCATGGAAGGTGATGTGGGGGATTGACATATACACACTACTATATAGAAAGCAGATAACTAATAAGGACCTACTGTATAGCACAGGGAACTCTACTCAATACTCTGTAATGACGTATATGGAAAAGAATGTAAAAAAGAGTGGATATATGTATATGTATAACCAATTCACTTTGCTCTACAGCAGAAACTAACACAACATGGTTAATCAACTATACTCCAAAAAATTTAACTTAAAACAAACAAGCAAACCAACCAAATAGGCCTCTTGTGCAGTCTGGGGCACATGGGGCCCCAAGGCAGTCAGACTAGGAACTGGGTCCAGATTGGTGCTGTCCATAGCATCAGAAGCAGCAGCCCTGGTAGCAGGAGCTGTAGGTGCAGGAGAGAGCAGGGGCTCCACATTGGGGCTCACAATGGGAAATGGGCTTGCCTGTCTGTCCCCTACAGGGAGCCCATCCCTGTAGGATTTACACAAATATGAACTCTCCAACCTGAGTGCCATGACAAGAACTGCTCTCACTTAGGCATTAAACTTTGTCAGTAAATTATTACAAAATAAAGGTGTACATGTAGAATTGTAGTAATGCATATATAAAGGATTTATTAGAATTCTTCAAAGAGTTTAGACTTTCTGGTTTTTAAAACTGCTGCAACATTGCAAAGCAAATACCCACAGGTTTAGAAAGATAAATTAAATTTAGGGATCAGTCTATTCAACAGAAAAGAACACTATTTTCATATGAAGCTTCAGATGAGCCACTTATTAATGAGGAAGACAATTTTAAAATTAATTTTCCTTGTAACTGAATGTAGCATAAACAGATGTTTTGAGTTATATACACATCATGAAGCCACTTTCGGTTTATTGTACAGCCCTCACAAGTTACAGGAAATGGCAGAGGAAAAATTAATATACTATTATATAAATGTACATTTAAAATTAAATCCACAGACTGCCAACAAACACATGAAAGAATGCTCAACATCATTAATCATTAGAGAAATGCAAATCAAAACTACAATGAGATATCATCTCACACCAGTCAGAATGGCCATCATCAAAAAATCTAGAAACAATAAATGCTGGAGAGGGTGTGGAGAAAAGGGAACACTCTTGCACTGCTGATGGGAATGTGAATTGGTTCAGCCACTATGGAGAACAGTATGGAGGTTCCTTAAAAAACTACAAATAGAACTACCATATGACCCAGCAATCCCACTACTAGGTATATACCCTGAGGAAACCAGAATTCAGAAAGAGTCATGTACCAAAATGTTCATTGCAGCTCTATTTACAATAGCCCGGAGATGGAAACAACCTAAGTGCCCGTCGTCGGATGAATGGATAAAGAAGATGTGGCACATATATACAATGGAATATTACTCAGCCATAAAAAGAAACGAAATTGAGCTATTTGTAATGAGGTGGATAGATCTAGAGTCTGTCATACAGAGTGAAGTAAGTCAGAAAGAGGACAAATACCGTATGCTAACACATATATATGGAATTTAAGAAAAAAAAAATGTCATGAAGAACCTAGGGGTAAAACAGGAATAAAGACAGAGACCTACTGGAGAACAGACTTGAGGATATGGGGAGGGGGAAGGGTGAGGTGTGTTAGGGCGAGAGAGAGACATGGACCAAAAAAAAAAAAAAAAATTAAATCCAGACTTACACAAAGCTGATTTGTATTATGAGTTAAACCGTTTTAGAACAATAGGTCCATGAGAATCATAAATTCTAGATGTACTAAAATTTATACATTAATCCCAAAGTTGCTACAGGCCATAAAATACTCGTATCAGCACCAGTAACG
>NW_006779031.1:416969-417418 GCF_000442215.2 Lipotes vexillifer | reverse complement strand
AGCAGGAAGTTCCTTCTCTAAATTTGAAATTATCAAAAATCATTTGCCATCTTGCATTTGCCAAGAAAGACTGATGGTGCCTTCAGTTATGCCGACTGAAAATGAAGTTGCTAAAAGTATAAATTTTGATGACCTAATAAATAAATTTGTAGAAAACTGAGCCAGAAAAATCTTGTGATCAATCAAGGTATCACATTATGAAAGTATTAGTAAATATACTGTGTTATATAATATTGTGACACCAAAAGTATTTTTTGCAATTTGTAAATTTACATTGTTAATCATTGTGGTAGGCAGAATAATGTCTCCCCTTCAACACACACACCAAAGACATCCGTGTCCAGAACCATGTCCCAGAACCTATGAATATGTTACCTCACTTGGTAAAAAAAGACTTTGTAGTTATGATTAAATTAAGGATCTTGCGTTGGGGAGATTAGGATTATCCA
>NW_006779031.1:317094-416936 GCF_000442215.2 Lipotes vexillifer | reverse complement strand
GAAAGAGGAAGAGTCAGAGCAGGAGTTGTGATGAGGGAAGCAGAGATGAGGGGTAGGAGAGAGAGGGCAGGGAGAGTGAGATTGGAAGATGCTCTGCTGCTGGCTTTGAAAAGCAGAAACTAACACACCATTGTAAAGCAATTATACTCCAATAAAGATGTAAAAAGAAAAGAAAAGAAAAGAAAAGAAAATGGTGGAAGGGGCCACAGATGAAGGAATGCCACTAGTTGCTGAAAAGGCAAGAAATGAATTTTTTTTCCTGGAGCTGACATCTTGATTACAGGACTCTTGAGCTCCAGAACTGGGAGGTAATACGTTTGGGTTGCTTTGAGCTACTAAGCTTGTGGTCATTTGTTCCAGCAGTACTAGGATACTTCTAATCCTCATCACTAATAGGATGGTGATCACTGTTACCCTTCTTCTGTTTTTATAAAAAATGAAATATTTTAAAGTAAAATATTTTATATCTTAGTACCTTTAATGGCACTTTTTCCTCCTTTATGAACAAGGGTCTTGCATTTTCCTTCTTTTCTAGGCTCACAAATGATGTACCTGGCCCTACTTTAGAGACGTTCAGCGGGGACTGTGCAGTCTGCTGTCTAAAGTGCAAGAGAGCAGTCTGGCCTCAACATAGAGATTTGGAAACCATCAGCTTATTACCCTTAAGAGCAGGTAAGACCACCCAGAAAGAGTAAAAAGAATGGCGATCCTAGGCCTATCCATTCCATATTACATACATATATACACACAGTTTTCTTTCTGTTTTTAACTTTCGTTCATTTTCTGATATACAAATAGAGATAATGTTTTATATATACTGGTGCTTTTCCTTCTGTGAGGTAAATTCCTAGGAGTGGGATTTCTGGTTCAAGGACGTACATTTCAAAAATGAAATAGTAGTTACCATTTCCAGTAGCAAATGGATGGGACTACTCCTTGTTACTGTAATTTGCATTTTTAAATACTAGTGAGCATCTTCTCAAATGTTTACCAATCACCTGGATTTGTTCTGCTGTGAATTGCTAGGTTTTTTTTCTTGTTGTTGTTTGTTTTTTAAACATCTTTATTGGAGTATAATTGCTTTACAGTAGTGTGATAGTTTCTGCTTTATAACGAAGTGAATCAGCTATACATATACATATATCCCCATATCTCCTCCCTCTTGTGTCTCCCTCCCACCCTCCCTATCCCACCCCTCTAGGTGGTCACAAAGCACCCAGCTGATCTCCCTGTGCTATGCGGCTGCTTCCCACTAGCTATCTATTTGACATTTGGTAGTGTATATATGTCCATGCCACTCTCTCACTTCGTTCCATCTTACCCTTCCCCCTCCCCGTGTCCCCAAGTCCATTCTCTATGTCTGCGTCTTGATTCCTGTCCTGCCTCTACGTTCTTCAGAACCATTTATTTTTAATTAAGATTCCATATATATGTGTTAACATACAGTATTTGTTTTTCTCTTTCTGACTTACTTCACTCTGTATGACAGACTCTAGGTCCATCCACCTCACAACAAATAACTCAATTTCGTTTCTTTTTATGGCTGAGTAATATACCACTGTATATATGTGCCATATCTCCTTTATCCATTCATCTGTCGATGGACACTTAGGTTGCTTCCATGTCCTGGCTACTGTAAACAGAGCTGCAGTGCACATTGTGGTACATGAATTTTTGAATTATGGTTTCCTCAGTAGTGGGATTGCTGGGTCATATGGTAGTTCTATTTGTAGTTTTTTAAGGAACCTCCATACTGTTCTCCATAGTGGCTGTATCAATTTACATTCCCACGAACAGTGTAGGAGGGTTCCCTTTTCTCCACACCCTCTCCAGCATTTATTGTTTGTAGATTTTTTGATGATGGCCATTCTGACTGGTGTGAGGTGATACCTCATTGTAGGTTTGATTTCCATTTCTCTAATGATTAGTGATGTTGAGCATCCTTTCATACGTTTGTTGGCCATCTGTATATCCTCTTTGGAGAATATGTCTATTTAGGTCTTCTGCCCATTTTTGGATGGGGTTGTTTGTTTTTTTTGATATTGAGCTGCATGAGCTGCTTGTATATTTTGGAGATTACTCCCTTGTCAGTTGCTTCGTTTGCAAATATTTTGTCCCATTCTGAGTGTTGTCTTTTCGTCTTGTTTATGGTTTCCTTTGCTGTGCAAAAGCTTTGAAGTTTCATTAGGTCCCATTTGTTTATTTTTGTTTTTATTTCCATTTCTCTAGGAGGTGGGTCAAAAAGGATCTTGCTGTGATTTATGTCACAGAGTATTCTGTGTATATTTTCCTCTAAGAGTTTTATAGTGTCTGGCCTTACATTTAGGTCTTTAATACATTTTGAGTTTATTTTTGTGTATGGTGTTAGAGAGTGTTCTAATATGATTCTTTTACATGTAGCTGTCCAGTTTTCCCAGCAGCACTTATTGAAGAGGCTGTCTCTTCTCCATTGTATATTCTGGCCTCCTTTATCAAAGATAAGGTTCCCATATGTGCGTAGGTTTATCTCTGGACTTTCTATCCTGTTCCGTTGATCTATATTTCTGTTTTTGTGCCAGTATCATACTGTCGATTACTGTAGCTTTGTAGTATAGTCTGAAGTCAGGGAGCCTGATTCCTCCAGCTCTGTTTTTCTTTCTCAGAATTGTGGAATTTTTTGTTCTAGTTCTGTGAAAAATGCCATTGGTAGTTTGATAGGGATTGCATTGAATGTGTAGATTGCTTTGGGTACTATAGTCATTTTCACAGTGTTGATTCTTCCAATCCAAGAACATGGTATATCTCTCCTTCTGTTTGTATCATCTTTAATTTCTTTCATTAGTGTCTTACAGTTTTCTGCATTCAGGTCTTTTGTCTCCTTAGGTAGGTTTATTCCTAGGTATTTTATTCTTTTTGTTGCCATGGTAAATGGGAGTGTTTCCTTAATTTCTCTTTCATTATTTTTCATCATTAGTGTATAAGAATGCAAGAGATTGCTGTGCATTGATTGTGTATCCTGCTACTTTATCCAATTCGTTGATTAGCTCTAGTAGTTTTCAGGGAGCATCTTTAAGATTCTCTATGTATAGTATCATGTCATCTGCAAACAGTGACAGTATTACTTCTTCTTTTCCGATTTGGATTCCTTTTATTTCTTTTTCATCTCTGATTGCTGTGGCTAAAATTCCAAGACTGTGTTGAATAATACTGGTGAGAGTGGGCAACCTTGTCTTTTTCCTGATCTTAGTGGAAATGGTTTCAGTTTTTCACCATTGAGAATGATGTTGGCTGTGGGTTTGTCATATGTTGAGGTAAGTTCCCTCTATGCCCACTTTCTGGAGAGTTTTTATCATAAATGGGTGTTGAATTTTGTTGAATGCTTTTTCTGCATCTATTGAGATGATCATATGGTTTTTATCCTTCAGTTTGTTAATATGGTGTATCACATTGATTGATTTGTGTATATTGAAGAATCCTTGTATTCCTGGGATAAACCCCACTTGATCATGGTGTATGATCCTTTTAATGTGCTGTTGGATTCTGTTTGCTAGTATTCTGTTGAGGATTTTTGCATCTATGTTCAGCAGTGATATTGGCCTGTAGTTTTCTTTTTTTGTGACATCCTTGTCTGGTTTTGATATCAGGGTGATTGTGGCCTCGTGAATGAGTTTCGGAGTGTTCGTCCCTCTGCTATATTTTGGAAGAGTTTGAGAAGGATAGGTGTTAGGTCTTCCCTAAATGTTTGATAGAATTCACCTGTGAAGCCATCTAGTCCTGGGCTTTTGTTTTTTTTTTTTTTTTTTTTGGTACACGGGCCTCTCACTGTTGTAGCCTCCCATTGTGGAGCACAGGCTCCAGACACGCAGGCTCAGTGGCCATGGCTCACGGGCCCAGCCGCTCCGCGGCATGTGGGATCTTCCCGGACCGGGCCACAAACCCGTGTTCCCTGCATCAGCAGGTGGACTCTCAACCACTGCAGCACCAGGGAAGCCCTGTTGGAAGATTTTTAATCACAGTTTCAATTTCAGTGCTTGTGATTGGTCTGTTTATATTTTCTGTTTCTTCCTGGTTCAGTCTCAAAAGGTTGTACTTTTCTAAGAATTTGTGCATTTCTTTCAGGTTGTCCTTTTTTTTTTTTTTTTCTTTTTGCGGTACGCGGGCCTCTCACTGCTGTGGCCTCTCCCGTTGCGGAGCACAGGCTCCGGACGCGCAGGCTCAGCGGCCATGGCTCACGGGCCCAGCCGCTCCGCGGCACGCGGGATCCTCCCGGACCGGGGCACGAACCCGCGTCCCCTGCATCGGCAGGCGGACTCCCAACCACTGCGCCACCAGGGAAGCCCTCAGGTTGTCCATTTTATTGGCACAGAGTTGCTTGTAGTAACCTCTCATGATCCTTTGTATTTCTGCAGTGTCAGCTGTTACTTCTCCTTTTTCATTTCTAATTCTATTGATTTAAGTCTTCTCCCTTTTTTCTTAATGAGTCTGGCTAAAGGTTTATCAATTTTGTTTATCTTCTCAAAGAACCAGCTTTTAGTTTTATTGATCTTTGCTATTGTTTCCTTCATTTCTTTTTCATTTATTTCTGCTCTGATCTTTATGATTTCTTTCCTTCTGTTAACTATGGGGTTTTTTTGTTCTTCTTTCTCTAATTGCTTTAGGTGTAAGGTTAGGTTGTTCATTTGAGATATTTCTTGTTTCTTGGGGTAGGATTTTATTGCTGTAAACTGCCCTCTTAGACCTGCTTTTGCTGCATCCCATAGGTTTTGGGTTGTCGTGTTTTCCTTGTCATTTGTTTCTAGGTATATTTTGATTTCTTCAGTGATCTCTTGGTTTTTTAGTAGTGTATTGTTTAGCCTCCATGTGTTTGTATTTTTTCCTGTAATTAATATCTAGTCTCATAGTGTTGTGTTTGGAAAAGATACTTGATATGATGTCAGTTTTCTTAAATTTACCACATTTGATTTGTGACCCAAGATATGATCTATCCTGGAGAATGTTCCATGAGCACTTGAGAAGAAAGTGTATTCTGTTGTTTTCAGATGGAATGTCCTATAAATATCAATTAAGTCCATCTTGTTTAATGTGTCATTTAAAGCTTGTGTTCCCGTATTTACTTTCATTTTGGATGATCTGTCCATTGGTGAAAGTGTCCACAGAAAGTCCCCTACTATGATTGTGTTACTGTTGACTTCCCCTTTTATGGCTGTTAGCATTTGCTTTATATATTGAGGTGCTCCTTTGTTGGGTGCATAGATATTTAAAATTGTTGTATCTTCTTCTTGGATTGATCCCTTGATCATTATATAGTGTCCTTCTTTGCCTCCTGTAATAGTCTTTATTTATTTTTTTTGCTGTACGCCGGCCTCTCGCTGTTGTGGCCTCTCCCGTTGCGAGCACAGGCTCCAGACGCGCAGGCTCAGTGGCCATGGCTCACAGGCCCAGCCACTCTGTGGCATGTGAGATCCTCCCGGACTGGGGCATGAACCCATGTCCCCTGCATCGGCAGGCGGACTCTCAACCACTACGCCACCAGGGAAGCCCAATAGTCTTTATTTTAAAGTTTATTTTGTCTGATATGAGAATTGCTACTCCGGCTTTTTTTTTTTTGCGGTAGGCGGCCCTCTCACTGCTGTGGCCTCTCCCATTGCGGAGCACAGGCTCCGGATGCGCAAGCCCAGCAGCCATGGCTCACGGGCCCAGCTACTCCGCGGCATGTGGGATCCTCCTGGACCGGGGCGCGAACCCACATCCCATGCATTGGCAGGCGGACTCTCAACCACTGCGCCACCAGGGAAGCCCTCCAGCTTTCTTTCGTTTTCCATTTTCATGGAATACCTTTTTCCATCCCCTCACGTTCAGTCTGTATGTGTCCCTAGGTCTGAAGTGGGTCTCTTGTAGACAGCATATTAACGGGTCCTGTTTTTGTATCCATTCAACCAGTCTATATCTTTTGGTTGGAGCATTTAATCCATTTATATTTAAGGTAATTATCGATATGTATGTTCCTATTACCATTTTTTTACTTGTTTTGTGTTTGTTTTCGTAGGTCTTTTCCTTTACTTGTGTTTCCTGCCTAGAGAAGTTCCTTTAGCATTTGTTGTAAGGCTGGTTTGATGGTGCTGAATTCTCTTAGCTTTTGCTTGTCTGTAAAGGTTTTAATTTCTCCATCAAATCTGAATGAGATCCTTGCTGGATAGAGTAATCTTGGTTGTAGGTTTTTCCCTTTCATCACTTTAAATATGTCCTGCCACTCCCTTCTGGCTTGCAGAGTTCCTACTGAAAGATCAGCTGTTAACCTTATGGGAAGTTCATTGTATGTTAATTGTTGCTTTTCCCTTGCTGCTTTTAATATTTTTTCTTTGTATTTAATTTTTGATAGTTTGATTAATATGTGTCTTGCCGTGTTTCTCCTTGGGTTTATCGTGTATGGGACTCTCTGTACTTCCTGGACGTGATTGACTATTTCTTTTGCCATGTTAGGGAAGTTTTCAACTCTTATCTCTTCAAATATTTTCTCAGTCCCTTTTTTTTTTTCTCTTCTTTTTCTGGGACCCCTATAATTCGAATGTTGGTGTATTTAATGCTGTCCCAGAGTTCTCTGAGACTGTCCTCAATTCTTTTCATTCTTTTTCTTTATTCTTTTCTGTGGTAGTTATTTCCAGTGTTTTGTCTTCCAAGTCACTTATCTGTTCTTCTGCCTCAGTTATTCTCCTCTTGATTCCTTCTAGAGAATTTTAAATTTCATTTATTGTGTTGTTCATCATTGTTTGTTTGCTCTTTAGTTCTTCTACTTCCTTCTTAAACGTTTCTTGTATTTTCTCCATTCTTTTTCCAAAATTTTGGATCATATTTATTATCATTACTCTGAATTCTTTTTCAGGAAGACTGCCTATTTCTTCTTCATTTGTTCGGTCTGGTGGGTTTATACCTTGTTCCTTCATCTGCTGTGTGTTTCTCTGTCTTCTCATTTCGCTTAAGTTACTGTGTTTGGGGTCTCCGTTTCGCAGGCTGCAGGTTCGTAGTTCCCGTTGTTTTTGGTGTCTGCCCCCAGTGGCTAAGGTTGGTTCAGTGGCTTGTGTAGGCTTCCTGGTGGAGGGGACTGGTGCCTGTGTTCTGGTGGATGAGGCTGGGTCTTGTTTTTCTGGTGGGCAGGACTGAGTTCGGTGGTGTGTTTTGGGGTGTCTGTGACCTTATTATGATTTTAGGCAGCCCCTCTGCTAATGGGTGGGGTTGTGTTCCTTCCTAGTTGTGTGGCATGCGGCGTCCGGCACTGGAGTTTGTTGTCCATTGGGTGGAGCTGGGTCTTAGTGTTGAGAGGGAGATATCTGGGAGAGCTTTCACCGATTGATATTATGTGGAGCCGGGAGGTCTCTGGTGCTCCAATGTCCTGAACTTGGCTCTCCCACCTCCGAGGATCAGGCCTGACCCTCGGCGGGAGTACCACGATCCTGTCAGTCACATGGCTCTCCCCGGATAGTTTCCTGGAGTCTTCCTCTCTGAAGTGTTCAGAAGTGCTGCTAAAGGAGGTAGGATGGCAGGATGCTGGGGCAGCTCGGAAAAGAGAAGAGGAAAAGCTGCTTGTTGTCATATATGCTTTCTCTCTCTCTCTATCCCTGTCTCTCATTTTATTATTTTTGAAAAATTATCTACACACGGCCAATACTTCATATTGTTAGTTATTTTAATTTTAGCCATTCTAGTGGGTGTGACGTGGTATCTGATTATAGTTTTAGTTTGCTTTTCTCTGATGACTAATGACATTGAGCATCTTTTCATGTGCTTTTTTGCCATTCTTATATCTTCTCTTGTTAATGCCTTTTGACGTTCTTTGGCCATTTGCCAAATTATAGATTTGAAGCCTTTTACTCTCATAAGTGTTTAAAATATATGTGTATGCAGGTGTACGTGTATATTTAGCATATCAGTTGTCTAATAAATTTGTTTAGGATATATTTTGTCATTTAAATCTCATTAGTTTTTCACTGTGGTAATATACACATAAAATAATAAAATAATATACAAATACATAATATAAAAATATAAAATAATATAAAAGCACACGGTTCAGTGGCATTAAGTACATTACACTGTTGTGCAGCCATGATTACTACCCATTTCCAGAGCTTTTTTATCATCACAAACTGAAACTCTGTACCCATTAAAAATAATTAAATTTTAAAAATAGTCAAATATGTCAGGCTTTTCTTTTCCAGTGTCTATTCTTCTGATCTTGTTTAAAAAGTTTTCCTGCCTGTCTGGATTGTATGTGTGATTTCTTAGATATTTTTGGAACCATCTTTGTTGTTTCATTTTTAAGTCTAAATATTTAATACACTTATAATTTTTTTTTTATATATGGTGTGAAGGAGGGAACAGACTCCATTTTCTTCCAAATATATGTAACCAGTGCATACATTAAGTTTCTTTTCCCCATTGAATTACAATCTCATCTTTGTCATAGACTATCATAAATACTGGGATTTGTTTCTGGCACTTTGTACCACTGATCCAGTTGTCTATTTCTATGTCAGTATCCTATTGTTTAGTTACAGTTTAATGTTTGAAAAATGAAATTCCACCTCACCATTCTCCTTCATGATTTTCCTGGATATTCTCAGACATGTATGTTTCCACGTGGATTTTAATATTATTTTATTTAATTAAAAACACACAAAGCTATTGGGGTTCTAATAGGTATTACATTCATTTATATATTATTTTTGAGAGAATTGACATTTTTATAATACTGTCTATCTATCCAAGAAAATAGTATATTCTTCTTTGTTTTCAGATTGAATTTTGTGCCTTTAATAAAATTATTAATTTTTTCTTTAAAAATATTTTTTTTATTGGAGTATGGTTAATTTACAATATTATGTTAGTTTCAGATGAACAGCAAAGTGAATCAGTTATATATATATATACACTCTTTTTTATATATATTCTGTTCCCATATAGGTTATTACAGAGTACTGAGTAGAGTTCCCTGGGCTATACAGCAGGTTCTTATTAGCTATCTATTTTATATATCGTAGTGTGTATATGTCAGTCCCAATCTCCCTAATGTTTTCTTTATCGAGTTTCTGTACTTCTCATATTGAGTTTATTCCTAACACTAATATGCATGCTATTGTTGGTGAAATATTGTCTCTCATTTCCACTTGATTTCCTTTGCTCAATTTAATGTCTGTGAGATTCATCCATGTTGTACGTAAAAGTAGTTTGTTCTTTTGAATACTGAATAGTATTCTTGTGTATTTAATATGCTACAAGTTATTTATCCATTCACCTATTGATGCATATTTGGCTAATATGAATAAAGCTGCTGTGAACGACCTTTTACAAGGTTTTTAAAAAATGGATATATGTTTACATTTCTCTCTGGTAACTTCCTAACTGTGGAAGTTACTCTAGGTGTATGTTTAACTTTATAAGAAACTGCCCAACTTTTAAAAAGTGGTTTAAAATGGTTTAAAACCATTTTAAACTCCCACCAGCAATGTAGAATAATTCCATTTGCTCCACATCTAGGTCAACATTTCATCCTGCCAGTCTTTTTAATTTTAGCCATCCTAGTGGATGTGAAGTGGTATCTAATTGTAGTCTTAAATTGCGTTTCCCCAATGACTAATGCCGTTGAACACTTTTTCATGTACATACTGGACATTTGTATGTCTTCCTTGGGAAGTGTCTGTTCAAAATCTTTTGCCAATTATTTTAAGTTGAGTTGTTTGTTTTTCTATTATTTATTTATTTGTTGGAGTTCTTTTGTCAGTCCTTTGTCAGTTGTATGTGTTGAGAATATTTTCACGCACCCTGGGAGAGTTTATTTTCTTAACCATGTACTTTGAAGAATAAATCTTTATAATTTTAAATGACTTTCAATTTATCACTTTTTTCCTTTGATGCTTTCTTTACTGCCTTTTTTTTTTTTTTTTTTTTTTTGCGGTACGCGGGCCTCTCACTGTTGTGGCCGCTCCCGTTGCGGAGCACAGGCTCCGGACGCGCAGGCTCAGCGGCCATGGCTCACGGGCCCAGCTGCTCTGTAGCATGTGGGATCTTCCCGGACCGGGGCACAAACCCGTGTCCCCTGCATCGGCAGGCAAACTCTCAACCACTGCGCCACCCGGGAAGCCCCTTTACTGCTTTTTGTACTCTTGTTAAGGAATCTTTATCTACTTCAAAGTCATGAAGATATATACCTATTTTTTATTAGAAGCATTATAGATTTAGCTTTTATATTTAGACTCAAATTAATTTTTTAAATTGGGATATACCTTACATACCATGAATTCACCATTTTAAAGTGTACAATACAGTAAATTTTAGTATATTCACAAGGTTGTCAACCATCACCGCTATCTAATTTGAAAACATTTTCAGCACTTCCCAAAGAAACCCTATTCCTCTTAGTAGTCATTTCCCATTTTTCCCTCCCCGCACTGCTGGAAACCATTAATCTACTTCTGGTCTCCATGGATTTGACTATTCTAGGCATTTCATATAAAAGGAATCCTATAATAGCTGACCCTTTGGGTCTGGCTTCTTGTATTTAGCACAGTGTGTTCAGAGTTCACCTATGTTATAGCATGTATGGGTACTTGATTCCTATTTATGGCAGAATAACCTTGCACTGTGGGCATAACACATTTTGTTTATCCATCAGTTAATGGACATTTAGGTTGTTTCCACTTTTTGGCTTTTATGAATAATGCTGCTATGATCATTTTTGTACAAATTTCTGTGTATAGATATGTTTTCCATTCTCTTGGATATATACTTAAGTGTGAAATGTCTGGATCATAGAACTTTATGTTTAATCTCTCTTCTTTGTGTTGTCATGGTGCCTTTATCAAATATCAAAAAAATATATATGTGTGGGTTTATTTCTGGGCTCTGTATTTTGTTTTAGTTTTTAAATTTGTTTATCCTATGGCAGTAGCACACAGTTTTGATTATTGTAGATTTAAAGTAAATATTGAAGTCAGGTAGTGTGTGTTCTCCCACTTTGTTCTTTATTTCAAGATTGTTTTGGCTATTCTATATGCTTTGCAATTTCATGTAAATTTTAGGATCAGCTTGTCAGTTTCTTTCAAAAGGTCTGCTTGGATTTTGATTGGGAGTATGTTAATTATATTTGGGGAAAATAGACATCTTAACAGTATTGCATAATCCAATTTTTGAATTTGGTATATACCACCATTTATTTAGGTCTTTTAATACTTCTCTTAGCAATATTATTTTTTCCTTAAATGTTTGATAGAATTGACCAGTGAAACCATGAAACTCACTGGTCCTGAGCCTGGAGTTTTCTCTGTGGAGAGTTTGCTTTTTATGAAATCAGCCTTTTTGAAGTATAATTTGTAATAAAACTCATCTATTTTAACTGCATAGTTTAATGAGTTTAGCAAATAATGTCCTTTGCAAATAGAGTTTTTACTTTTTCCTTTCCGATCTCTGTACCCTGGCTAGAACCTCCAGTACAGTGTTGAATAGAAGAGGTGAGAGCAGTTATCTTTGCCATTTCCCTCATCTGAAGGGGAAAGCATTCAGAATTTCATTGTTAGTGTGGAATTTTTGTAGGAGCCCTTTATCCGTTTAAAGAAGTTTTCTTCTGGTCCTAGTTTTAAGAGTATTTTTTTCCTTTCATCATGAATGAGATTTGATTTTATCAAACGCTTTTCTGGTATCTATTGGGTTGATCATATAGTTCTTCTTTGTTATTCTTTTAATAAGTATATTACACTGAATGAATTTCAAATGTTAAATCTCCCTTGAGTTCCTGGGACAAACCCCATTAGATCATAACATATTAAAAATTTTGTATATTACTGGATTGATTTGCTAATATTTTACATATCCATGAGAGATATTGCTATGTAATTTTCTTTTAATGTCTTTCGTTTTGGCATCAGAGCAATGATGGACTCACAAAATGAGGTGGGAATGTTCTCATCCTTTTTATTCTGGCTGAAATTATAAAGAGCTGAAAATCCTAATTTGGAGCGAGGACGTGGAGCCCTTGAAGTCTCATATATTGCTGGTATAAGTTTAAACTTTTTCAATCATTTTGAAAAACTGTTTGCCAGTATCTACCAGAACTTAACACACATCTACTCTATAACCCAGCACTTTTAACTCCTAGCTATACACTCAAGAGAAATGAGTGTATATGTCCACCAAAAGATATGTTCAAGAATGTTCGTAGAAGCTTTATTTTTAATAGCAAAAACTGAAAGCAACCTGCATATTCATAAAGAGAAGAATGGAGAAATAAATTATGGTATACTCGTACAATGGAATTTTACACAGGAATAAAAGCAAATTACAGATACATTAATATGGATGCATCAGAAACATAATGTAGAATCAAGGAAGCCAGACCAAAAGAGTACATTACTGTATGATTCCATTAATAGAAAGTTCAAGTACTGATAAAACTAATGTATAGGTTTAAAAATCACATTAATGACCAGCTCTGGGTAGAGGTGGATGTTGACTCTGAAAGGGCCATGAAGGATTCTTTTGGGTGATGGTAACATTCTATATCTTACCCTGGGCGTTGGTTACACAGGTATTACACGTGCAAAAACTCATAAAGCTGTACCTTTAGGTGCTTTACCGTATGTGATTTATATTTCCAACACAATAAAACATTAATCCTGCCTGGAATTCAGTGAGCCTTTTCAGCTTGTAAACTTTATTTTACTTTACTAAGGGAAGTTTTTTTTTTCTATTATTTGTTTAATTATTGCCCCTCCTGCATGTTCTTTTTCTTCCTCCTAAGATTCCTTTTCTTCACAGATTAGGTATTCTGGATTCATTTGTTTTCTAAGTCCCTTTTATGTATTTTCGCATTTTTCTATTTTTGGAAGATTTCTTCTACTCTATCTTCCAGGCCTCTAATTTTTTTTTTTTTTGTCTTGACAGTTGATCAGCTTCTCCTTCAATTTGTCTAAACTTATCTTCCTCAATTTTACTGAATTTAAAAATTTACAGATTTTTAGTCCCAAAAATCTTTTTAATATTTATAATTGGATTTTCTTAACTGCACATGTTTTATTTTGTTCAAGTAATGATTTTTTTTCTCTCCTCCAGAGCAGGTCTGTTTTACTGGGGCACTGCCTGTAGGCATTATTTTATTCTTTCACTTTCTTGCTGTTGGATTCCCTTAAGTCGCAAGGTGACGATATAATTTATCATCCAGACTTTAGTGCAAGGGGGGGCTATTAATAATTATTCCAGTATCAACAAGGACTGTGTCATGGTAACTAGAATATATAATCACCATATCTTTAGGTGCCAACTTATGGCTCGTATCTCTGAATTAGATGCTGGAGAATGATGAGTAGCAACAATCCTGATAGTGAGGAGAAACTCAGAAATCTTTGTCCCTGGGGATAATCAGTGTACTGGATGGCAAGTTGCCAAGCTCCAGTCTTCCAGGTTGTAAGGACCAGAATAGAATCTCAAGAGGTACTGTAATAAAGAATGTCAGTGTCGACAGAAAATCCAATTAGATAAAGGCTGGAAAATATTTATTGAATTCATAGTTAAAAGATATTGGTCTCCTTATAGAGAGCAGTTTCAGTAGTATAGTAGGGGGCAAAGCCATATTGTAGTGGGTTTTAGAATAAAAGAGATGTTAAAAACTTTGATGGCAAGGGTAGACTAGCTATTTTTCTTTTGAAGGAGGAAGGAAGGGATGGTATTAAGGGCACATGTGAGGGTTTGGTCTTGAATGGGAGGAAGGACACTCTACTCCCTGAAAATGGAGATAGAGAGGTAAGGATATATGTGGCTATAGATAGGGTCTATCAGGCCTCTCATGAGTTACAATAGGCTTACATTTGTAATATATATATATATATATATATATATATATGAGAGAGCATGATATAAATGTATTTTTCAACATATGAAAAGAAACCCAGGGACTTCCCTGGTGGTCCAGTGGGTAAGATTCCGTGCTCCCAATGCAGGGGGCCCAGGTTCGATCCCTGGTATATATATATATATTTTCTGTAATAACCTAAGTGGGAAAAGAATTTGAAAAAGAATAGATACTTGTACATGTATAACTTAATCACTTTGCTGTATACCTGAAACTAACATTGTTAATCAACTATACTCCAATATAAAATAAAAAATTTAAATAAATTTTAAAATAAATAAATAAATTGGAAAAAATATATAGAATTAATTTATTAACTTTAAAATTCAGAGAGCATTAGAGGATAGATACTGAAAAGTTCTGTAGCCACCCCATTCTCATCCCCATAGGCAATGATGCTATTTACATTTGTAAGAGATCTATGGAAAAATAAACAAAAAGTAAATAGCATCATTGCCTATAGGGAAGGGTGGCTACAGAACTTTTCAGCTTTTAATGATCCCCATAATAGTCTCTTATATGGATGTGCCAAATTTATTACATTATTTACTTATCATTGGACATTTATACTGGTAAGGAATTTTCATTGTTATAATGTTTAAAAAAATATCCTTTAACAGAAACCTTTTTTTACAGCTCTGATTATTTTCATAGACTATATTCCTATGAGTGTATTTACTGGGTTATAAGCTTTTAGTATTGTAGAATTTTAGGTTTTTGGTATATACTGACAAATTGCTTTCTAGAAAGGTTGTAACAGTTTACATTCCTATCAGCAGTGTATGAGTGTGTCTGTCTCGTTGCCTCCCTGCCGACAATGATCTTTTTTTCTTTTTCAATTTGATAGGCCGAAACTTGTATCTCAATTTTGTTTTAACATATGTTTGTTAGGTGATTACTATACTTGAATATCTTTTAATATGTGACAGTGCCTTTTAAATTTATTTTAATTTCTGCATGCCTTTTATTTATTTTTCGATTTGTTGATTTGTAATAGCTCCTTATATTGAAACGTCATCAATGCATATATTATTTCCCTCTATGTTATTGCTTTTTGATTATATGCTAGTTTATTTATTTGTAAGAGATTTACATTTTCTAATGTGAAATACATCGGTCTTTGCCTTTATGTTGTCTTCTATTGAAAATATTTTAGTGTTTGCGTATCATGGGGTCATTATTAAAGTTAAATATTAAATAGATATTTTCCTTTTTATATGGTTTCATCGTGTTTTTGTTTTCTCTATAGTTAATCTAAAATTCTTTTTTGCATAAAGTGTTATGTTAAATTCTATCTAATTTTTTTACAAGGTAACCATAATTGTTCTTTGGCTAGTCAATGGCCAAACCAACTATAGGCTCAAGGTCACAGTAAAAACTACATTTAAAGAATGTAATTAGTGCAAGAAAAAAACTATGTATGTGGTAGTAAGGTGAATTTTTGGAGTCCTGATATCTCCAGGCTGAAAAATTTAAACAGCAGTGGACATGAGGCTTTCCTCATTTGACCTGGTGAATTAATCACTTCTTGCAGGATGAATTCACTGGCCATTTCTGTAAAGTGACTAGGAAGGAAACAGAGAGCTAGAGTTGCAGCAGCTAGTGCAGGTTGTGCCCTGCACAAGGATGCCCAGAAGAGGGAGCAAGTGGGGGCTGAAATCCAGTCCAGGCTTTACTTGCACTGGTTGGAGTTGTATTTCTTGGAGGAGGGGTATCTTCTATTTCACACAAAGGTACCTTGTAGGCTAGTGGTGCCCTGTGGTGGTGGGGGTGGGTGGGATGGGGGGAGGTTCATCCATTTGTATCCTTGAGCTTCTGCATATTCTTTGCATTGATTTTGTTTGCTGGTTCAGTACTAAATCAAAGTGAAACCAAACTTAAATTAGAATAATTATATTTGCCAATTTTGAAGCTTAAACAGCCTTTGTAGTCTTTCTTAGTTAATTTTCCAATACAGTTTTTTAACTTATCATTTCTCCCTTAGTTTGTAATGTAAGCTTCAATTACCCCTCTTCTCCCCAGAAGTATCTTTATCTTGTTTTCATTTTCTGATAATACATAATCATTTAGAAAAAAATTTAAAATACAGAGAATTGGATTCTACCTGCCAGAAATAGCCATTGCTAACAATTTGGTATATATACTTCAGATGTTCCCATGTATCTATAAATAGATATTTCTTTTAAGATACATTTATATAGCCCATCTGTCCATCTATCTATCTATCTATCTATCTATCTATCTATCTATCTATCTATCTATCTATCCTACCTACCTATGTATCTCTCTATTCTGATTGGCATTTATGTGTTCAGTTTTTTACTATCATAAACTATTTCTTCAATGGTTATCCTTATATACTTGCAGTTTTCACACACTGGGGCTATTATTTTCTTAGGCCAAGTTGTCAGACATGAAATTGCTGGATCAAAGGGTATGCTCTTTTTTTTTTTCTTTTAATATATTACTCTCCAGCATGGTTTTCACCAACTTACACTTCCACCAGTAGTATAAGAGGATGTTTTCTTCCTTATTCTCTTGCCATCACTGGACAACATTGTGCTTTTTAATCTTTGTCAATCTGATAGGCAAAAATGGATATTTGGTGTAAACTAGTTGCTCAGTAAATATTTGCTGAATGGCAGTATTGTTGTGGTTTTTTTTTTTTTTTATTAATTATTGGTGAGTTTGACCATCTATTCCAGGCCTCAGCAAACTTTTTCCTTAGCGGACCAGATAGTAAATACTTTAGACTTCAGGCCACATGGTCTCTGTTGCACCTACTCAATTCTGCCTCATTGTGGCAGGAGAGCATCCACAGACAATATGTAAGTGAATGGCTGTGACTGTTTCAGTGTGTACAGAAACAGGCAGCAGCCAGATTTGGCCCACAGGCAATCGTTTGCTGAGCTCATCTCTTCAGCTGTTTGATTGGTATTTAGAATACTTTTGTGAATTGCTAGTTTGTATCCTTTACAACCTTTTTTATTGGGGGCGTTTGTTTTTTTCTTGTTGATTTATAGGAACTCTTTATTCTATGTGGTCACAAAGTTACAGTATTAGCCCTTTATCTTATTTTGCAGATATTTTCCCCAGTTTTTCATGTGTTAACTAACTTTGCTTATACTGTGGTCTCTTCTTCTCTATAGATATTTTTATTTTTTATGGAATTAAATCTGTCGGTCTTTTGCTTTATGGTTTCTGAGTTTCATGTCATACTTAGAAAGGTCTTCCTTACTCCAAGATTATAGAAATATTCTCCTATATTTTCTTCCTTGCTTTTATTTTAATTTTAAAAAGTATTTGAACGTATTTTTAGTTTTGTTTGGTGACAGGGATGTAATTTTATTTTTAAGTGGATAATCCATCATTCATCCATTGATTTGAAATACCATTCTTATTATAAATTCCCATATATGCATGAGTCTGTTTCTGCACTCTGACTTTCTAAATTATGCCCCATGAATTATTTTGTGTTATTTTATATGGCATCTGTTTCATTACATTTTCTGATGTATTATTGCTTGCATAGGAAGTCTATTGAGTTTATATATATATTACTGCATTTTTTGTTGTTTCTAATAGTTTTTCTCTTGAATTTTCCAGGCTGTCATATCATCATCTGCAGGTAGTGATAATTTTGCCTCTTCCTTTTCAAAAGAAATACCTCTTATCTTGTTGCAGTGCCTAGAATTTATATGATAATGTCATATAATAGTGGTGATAATGGATATCCTTATTGTGTTCCTCATTTTAATGAGAAGGGCTCTTGTGTTTCATTGCTAGGTATGTTTGATGGTAATTTTTGATAAATATTCTATCATGTTTAGGAAGATTTCTTCTATCCCTAGTTCATTATACTTTTTTTCAAAATAGGGATGGTTGTTGAATTACCAAATGCTATTTTACCATCTGTTGAGATAATCATATAATTTTTCTCCTTTAACCAGCTTATGTAATAAATTATGTCAGTAGATTTCCTAATACTGGGCCATCCATTTTTTCTTGGGAGGTATCACCTTGATCAAAATGTACTCCTCTTCTAGTTGTGTTCTAATATATTGTTGAATTATTTTTGCTAATGTTTTAAATCTGACAGTAATTTTCTTTCTTTGTGCTGTCTTTGTCAGGTTTGATATTGGACATTTGAAAACCTTGTGAAATGAATTGGGAATGTTCTCATGTTCCCAATGATACAGAAAATTATATAATTAAATATGACATAGTTAAAATGTGAAAATGATATAGAAAATATCTGTTCCTTGAGAGAATGATAAAAATTATGTGTAAACCATTGTGGATCTAGTGCCCTTTGGGGGAATAGATCTTTGTCAACCTATCCAGTTTCGTATTTAGTGATTATTCATTGTAGGTGTTTTGGTCTTCTTTTGGTAGTAATTATATTTTCCTAGAAAATTATCCATTTTGGGGGGAAAATTATCCATTTTATCTAGGTGTTCAAGTTTGTTGGCATAAACTTGTACATACAATTCTCTTACTTTAAACTCATCTCTTATGGCTAAATTTTTCCTGTTTATTCTTTCACTTGTATTTATTGAGCACCTACTATGTGCTGCATATTGTGCTATGTTTTCTGTCTTTCATGTCATTCAGTGGCAAACAAGACACCTGAGATGTTTGCCCCCGTGGAGTCTACATTTCAATTTTGTATATTTGTGGTTTCTTTCTTGGATAAGCTTGCTAAGTGTCTGTTTCATAGCAAAAATTTTATTTATCAAGTTTACTGTTTTTATTCCTAACTCATTAAGTTCTTATTTTATTTCAGTGTTGTTTTATGGAAATTTTTAAGTATATACAAACAGAGAGAGAACAGTATAATGGACTCTCATGTACTCATCAGCTATCTTCAACAGTTATCAACTTAAGTCCAATCTTGTTTCATTTATATGCCTAAATCACTGCATTTTTAAAGCAAACCTCAAACATCATTTCATCCACAGATACTTCAGTAATAATTATCTGATAGGTAAGTTCTCCTTTTGAAAATATAATGATACCGTTATTACTCCTAAAAATTAACAGTAACGTCTTAATATTATCTGATAGTAAATCAGCATTCAAATTTCCACAGTTGTCTCATAAATAAATGTCTTTTAACAGATGAATCAGGACAAGGTCTACAAACTGCATTTGGTTGACACATTTCTTTCCCTTTCCTACTTTTTATTATGAAAAATGTAAACATAATAGAAAAGTGGAAAGAATAGTACAATAAAAACTTGTATATCCTCCACCAGATTCAAATGTTAATATTTTGCCATGTTTGCTTTATCTTGCTCTCTCTCTATGCACGTATATATTTATTCCTGTGCCATTTTAAAGGAAGTTGTAGACATCCTAATACTTCAGCATATTCCAGTAATAAAAATAATCTCCTAATACCCACAATGCCATTATAATTACTAACACTAATTCATTAATATCGTCTAATATCCAGTTCATATTCAAATTTCCCCCACTTATCTCAACATTAGAAAAAAATTAACTGGGTCATGTTAAAAGACATAGAAGCCAACTTGAAAGGGTTCCTACTGGCTAAATCAGGGACAATTTGATCATCAAAATAATGAATAAATTAAAAGTATGATGAAGAATGGGATATTTACATAATCTCAAAGCACATTCCCCACTAAATACTAATTAATTACAAGGGGGAAAAACTACTTTAGAAGGGAGAAGCTTGGCTGATACTACACCCAAAATTAAAAAAAAAAAAAATTAGGTGTTTTTTTTTTTTCCCTGAATCAATATCCAGTTAAGTTCACACATTGCAAATAAAATGTCCCTTTAGTCTTTTAAAATCTATACTAGTTCTCTTACCCCTCTTTTTTTTTTTGGCAGTTTATTTGCTGAAAAAACATTTGTGCTGTAGCATTTCCCACATTCTAAATTTGTTAGCCTTCATAGAAAACAAACTTATGGTTATCAAAGGGGAAAGGGGGGGAGGGATACATTAGGAATATAGGATTAACAGATACAAACTACTATACATAAATTAAATAAGCAACAAGAATTTACTGGATAGCAGAGGGAATTATATTCAGTATCTTATAATAACCTATAATGGAAAATAATCTGAAAAAGAATATATCTATAACTGAATAACTTTGCTGTATACCTGAAACTAACACAATGTTGTAAATCAACTATACGTCAATTAAAAAAAATTAAAAAATAAATTTGTCAGCCTTGACTATTTACACAAGCACTTTTGGCTTTAATTTAAGCTGTATTTCTTGCACAATGTAGTCCTAAAAAAATCAATTAAATTTAATATGGCATTGTTTTTAAAACATATTTTATAGTGGTAAAAATGTAAACATATCCTAAAGTGGATGGAATAACACCTGTTTTTTTAAATTTAGTTTTTAAAAATTTTATTACTTAAAAAATTGGGGTATAATTGACATAGAACATTATATTAGTTTCAGGATACAACATAGTGATTCAATACTTGTATATATCTCAAAATGATCACCACAATAAGTCTAATTAACATCCATCACCTTGGAATAACACTGATTTAATGTGCTTGTTTTAAAAATCATATGGTTATCAATCACTTATAGATCTGTTGCTTTCTAAGGAACTAGTCTCTAAAACCAGTTTGATTTTCAAGTCAGTTTATGATTAGATATGCTCAGATCCCTAATATTTGGACCAAGGGTATACTACATCTACCAACAATAAATTAAGAAATGAATTCTGCAGGGAAGTGAACCATTGTTCTTCTGTAGGTCAGTGTTTAGGTGCAACAATCATATATTAGGTCATTCTTGGCAAATTAATAAGTCTTAGGGGTCAGGTTAACCTGGGGCATCATGTTAATATTGATAACGGTACACTAATTTCTTCTCTGCCCTTTTGACGTGGACCAGGGAGACTTGATAAACAATAGGTGAGGAACAAGTAAAAACACATTTGAATGATGAATATTAAAATATATCTTGTCTTCTTTTTGCTTAAGATCTTTCAAGTTTTAAGTCTGAACTATTTCTCTAATCTAATTCCAGTTTAGATTCCTTTTAAGGTGAAAGTCACTACTCTGACTGCATTGTCCTAAGTTTCCGTTTCTTTTAAAGTGCATGTCACACAGCTTGTCACAAGCTTCTCGAAGAGTATTGTGATTGAAAGTCAACTTTGAAAACCTATAGAGAACTCTTCTTGTTATCACAGGTCTTGATCTCCTTAGAACAAACAAATTCAGGAATGGAGCTAATACAATTTTTAGCTTCCTGTGGAAAAAAAGAGAAAATGTAAAATTACACTGAAATTAGGTATGGAAATGAATACTTACTTAGAATGAGACTTCCTCTTTCTGAGTTCTTTTTAGGCAATTTACCGGATAGATTACATACCAGTGCTTTCTGATTGCTCCTTATTACTCCCCAGAGCAACTGAGAGCTCCCAGCAACTCCCCAGACTCACAGGAGCCCTACGGCTCTAGCTGCCTGTGGCAGCCAATAAATCTTCCTCTGTCCAAATTGCTTAGCTTCCAAGCACAGTGTCCTTGCAGTATGACTAACTTGACCTTTACCTTTGTCGTTTAGATGAGAGGTGTTATGGGGATCTTTGTTTTTACAATGGTCAGGGCTGGTTCATGGGTGTAGGACAGAGCAGTCTCTCAAGAGGGCCCTGTGCTTGGGTTGAGTGTTCTGTGGGCACCATCTTGAAATTCTTAATTTTATCTTTGGATATGTGTTTTGCAAGCGAAGTCCAAAGAGGACAGTGGAGCTTGTGCCAGGGCTTTGGGGTTTCCGCAGATGCCCCTTCCTGTTTCCCACCACATCCCGGCCACAGGTTCTTGCTCTGCTCCCTGCCTCCTGGTCCCTCCAAGCTTCCTCCTTGCCACTGCCCGGTGATCACTGCTGCCCTCCGGCTGGGGCAGCCATCGAATTGTGGCAGCCCTTGGTGCAGGGAGGCTCAGAGTCGGGTGCATGCGCCCCAGGGCATCTGGGGGCGGGGGCAGGGCAGAAAGGGTTCTGCCCTGGGCTAGCAGAGCTGTTGTGCCTTCAGCAGGCTGCCTGGGGGGTCCTCTCACCCACCCTGAGCCGGGTACCTACTGTGTCTGGCACAGAAGTTGCGACCCACAGTGGTTGTCCATCTGTTTTGGGTTGGCGCTGCCGGCATGTGGGAAGGGGAGATCGACTACTGCTTTTTCATTTTGTGCGTGCCCTGCAAATCATATAGCCAGCCTTGACAGCAGTGACTTAATGCTTCTCTGCCCTGACGTATATGACCATTTTACCGCAAGGATCAAAAACGTCTGGATGCTTTCTGCATATGTGCATATGGCACACCAGACCATAATGGGAGGTGTTCAGGGACAAGAAGGCAAAATCAATTACATGCTGCTTGAAAACAGTTAGTGGAATTCAGATGCTTACTTGAGTTTGACCAGTTTAAAAAAAATGTTTTGGGTGTGTTCACAAGCCATGATGAGATATTAAGGGGTTGAAATATAGGTGAAAATTAGGGGGTGGAATATAGGTAAAGATTTTTAAGACCTGGAAAATTTTAAATTCTAGGGAAAATGAACTACTTCCTAGCAAAGTAAATTATGATACATTCACATAAAAATGAGGTAGATATATACGTGTGAATATGGATTGTGTCTAAAATAGATATTAAGAAAGAAAAAAGTTGTACGACAGTGTGTAATGTATGATCCCATTTGTGCTATGGAAAGATAAATACCACGTTTCATCACTAGTAAGATTTTTCTCATTTTAACATCTCTGAAATCTCTGAAATCTTCTTTAGCATCTTTGAAATGATTATTTCTATCATCAGGTGACAGTTGTGCTATAATTTGTGTTCCTTGAATATGTTCAACAAAACTTGCAGAATCCATACCAGCCACATGGGAGGAAATCCCGGAGATACCAGTGGATCACTTCAGCACAGAAAAAAAAATATCTTCAGGGAAAACAGAGTCATCAGTGATGGAGTCAAAATGTGATTCTGCAAAGTTGGATTCTGAATAAGTACAATCTAAAAAATACCACAAGTAACTTATTTCATTTACCTTTCCCTTTTTATGCATGCACAAGAGAGAAACACCTGCATCTACATCTAAATAAGCCTAAAAATCTCTTACAACAAATATAGAATAAAGAGTCTGATAACAAAACACTGTGGCATCAGTGTTTCCTCGTGGTGTACATTAAATTGTGGGGCATTTTATAATCCATGGTGCCTTAGGGTCAACAAAACACAACAATTAAAATGCAAATGAAAGCACAAGCTATATATTTTTTATACGAAATATATACATTTCTGGGGGTATACACAAGAATATGAACGGGGAATGAGATGAGTCAAAGCCTGTCAGGAGTGTTGTCAATGAATAGAGGTGAATTATTAAAACAAACAAACAAACAACATAAAATGTGCAAATTAATGCAAATCAACGAGACTGGTCCAAGTTAAGCATTAAAAATCACTTTCATCACAATGGAAAACGATAGTTTATGAGAAAAAGAAAGAAGAAAATGATTCATTTTGAGGGGAATTGCACTTCTCCTTAGAGAAATCATAGACTCTACAGGGAAATGCAGTCTCACACTTGACTTTGCCTAGACAGTGGAGCAAAGTTCTACACATCCAGGTTGAAGTATCCCAAAGACTTTTGTAGCCTTGAGGTTGGTCTTTAAACTGTTTTCCTTGAACCTCCCTCTCCACCAATCAATGAGCTTGGTTCGTATTTGTATTAATATAGTCACACATAAGATTTTATTTGGGAATGAAATAAAGGTTCTACTTCTTTGTTAAAAGAATGTTTGACAGCTACCTCTTACATGGGCCGAGGTCGCACCGAAACAAAAGAAGAGATGAAAGTCAGGAGGCGTCAGAATTACACCTGGGAAGGCAAAGTGTTTGTCAACTCTGAAGACTGAGGGGCTTGCATAAGAGACTAAGTAGCAAGAAATGAAGTGAGTAGCTTCAAGGGAGAGACAAGGAAGAGGTGCTCTCTGGATGTCTGGGATCAGTCTGGGATCAAGCTTGTCAACAGACAAGCTTGTCTACGGTGGCCCTTTTAGTTATCCTGCCCTTGGGGACGTGCTGCTGCCACTTAAAGGAGCCAAAATGAGCTGGACAAAAGCAAGCTTTCCTAGTAGTTCATGGCATTTATAGACTTTGAGGATTAAGTCCATTTAGTTCAGACACTACCTTCTTTCGGCCTTGACATTGTGTACTCATTCTTCAGTGAATGGACCAGTTTGCCATCTTGAGCGCGGCTATTAAGAGCCCAGGCTTTGAAGTCACACAGACTTGGTTTATGATTCTGACACTAAAAAGCTGTGTGTGTCCTTAAGTAGGTCACGTGACCTTTGAGGCTCAGGTTCCCCGTCTGTAAATTGGTCACAGTCATCCCAATTTGCTAGCGTTTCTGTGGTGGTTAAATGGTATGCTTGTAAAGTGCCTCACATACATTAGATACTCAAGACATAGTACTGCTCCTACTGCTCAAGCAATCCACATCCGTATCTGTCCACTTAATTTCCTTGGCTACATGGCAACTAAATACATGAAATATACACACAAAACTGAATTGCTTTACCTTTGTGAAGCCTTAGCATTCCTCTTCTGTGATCACCTTCTGCACTCTCGTGCTCTTGCCGTCCACCTACCCAGTGCATATGTACTCCATCTCATAGGATTGTTGTGACAATTCCATGAGGCAGTGAGCACTTAGCAGAATTCTTGGCAAAGAGTAATGGCCCAATAATTGTTAGCTATTATCAGTGGACAACACTGAGGACAATGACTGCCTTTGGAATCAGACAGACACGTGTTTAATTCTTGGTTTTGTCACTTACTGGCTGTGTGACATTTGGCAAGTGACTTAACCTTTCTGAGCCTAATTTCCTTTACAGATAATGTAAAGTGAGGATATTACTGTAACAAATGTCATAGGAGTATTGTGAGGATCAGATATGTGTAGAATGCTTAGCACAAGACCTGGCGTACAGTAGGTGCTCAAAAATGCAAATATTAATTGTAATACAGATGCTGATGGTCCCCACAATTTTGAAATCAAGTTCACCACTGAGAGTGAAAATGAGGGGAGGTGGGCACCCTGAGGTGTTTTTGCCCCATTGACTGACCAGGCAGCTCCGCTTTCCTTTCTGACTTGCCTCTCTAATCCCAATCCTGTGCTGTTAGATAATATGGCTACAGGGCTATTAAGGTGTTTCAGGCTATTTGCTTCCCCCATTAACGGCTGCTAGGCGTTCTCAGTTCTTCTGTCTGCTTTTCCTTCTGCTTCTTTCCTCACTGCCTACATCATGTTTTCCTCCTGATAGCCATACCCTCCACTGATTCCTTCTCCCTGATATGTTACTTCTAATTTTTAGGGCAATCAAACCAGCTATCCCAGCTGGTTGCTGGATTGTGTCAAAAGGGTATCCAGGCTAACTTTTAAAATGGGCAAGTGATCTGAATATACATTTCTCCAAAGAAAATACACAAATAGCTAGTAAGCAGACGAAAAGATGCTCAACATCATTAGCCATCAGGGAAATGCAGATCACAGCTACAAGCCACTGGGATAGCTAAAATGAAAAAGACAGACAATAACAAGTGTTGACAAGGACGTGGAGAAATTGGAACTCATATATTGTTGAAAGAATGTAAAACAGTGCAGCCTCTTTGGAAAAAAGTCTGGTAATTACTCAAAAGGTTAAACAAAGTTACCATATGACCCAGCAATTCCTCTCCTAGTTACCAAAGAGCTGAAAACATATGTTCACACAGAAACTGGTAGAAAAATGTCCATAGAAGCATTATTCATAACAGTAAAAAAGGAAACAGATGTCTATCAGTGAGGAATGGATATACAGAATATAGTATATCCATAGGGTAGAATACTATTCAATGATAAAAAAGATTGAAATAGTGATGCATGTTTCAACACGAATGAACCTTGAAAACATTATGCTAAGAAAAGAAGCCAGACACAAAAAACACATCTTGTATGATTCTTTTTATATGAAATGTCTAGAATAGAAAAATAAATAGGTGCAAAAATGCACTTTAGGTCTTGCCAGCAGCTGCAGGGGGGAGGAAATGGGGAGAAACTGCTTAATGGGCACAGGGTGTCTTTTGAGATGATGAAAAGGTTCTAGAAGTAGAGAGTCATGATGGTTGCACAACTCTGTGAACATACTGACGCCTACAGAACTGTACACTTTAAAAAAGACTGAATTGTTTAGTGTATGAATTATATCCAAATAAAAATGTTTAAAAAATTATTGGGCAGGCTTTGCATGAAGGCCGGAAGAGGCCATCCTTGAGCCAAGCAGAGATGTGGAACATGAACTTTGCAACCTCATTTTAGGCTTTTCTCCTTTGTGGATTGAAGTGCATTTTCTAGATTGCTGAGGCTGCCAGATTAATGACTCTCCATTGGGGTTTGTACTTGAGAAGGAAAATACATTTTCTTATTTCTTTTTGACTTCTAATTTTTAAAAATGGTGTTTTTTATAAACATAACTACCACTACCATGTATGGCACTGCTCTGCCCACTCTCTCTCTATTAACTTCTGTAATTCTCATCACAGACCTTGAGGGTAGGTGCTATTATTAGCCCGATTTTACTGAAGAGGAATCTGAGACACAGAGAAGTTAAGTAACTTGACTGAGGGTACACAGCTAATTAGTAGCACAGTCGGAATTTGAATCCAGGTGGCCTACTTCCGGCACCCATGCTCCTAACCTCTACACTACGTGATATCTAAGTCAATCTAAACCCTCGGTAAAGAGCCTCAACACTTTACAGGTGTTGTTCTGGCTGAGGGGAGAGACTGGAGCTGTGTGCCGAGACCACGTGCTCGCTCATGAACAGCTGGTAAAGTACCAAGTCGCCAACTGAAATGTGATCTTGCTTCTGTGCCCAGCCGAGGCAGTAATGCTAACACAGCTGAGCTGCCATTAGTCCCACCAGCACAGCCCTTTTGAGCCCTTTTCTCTCCCTCCTCAGGTGAGGTCTTTATTGGGTCCTGTCCACTCTGAAGGTTGCTGCCCCAAGGCCACAGCTTTCTTCCCGTATGGAAGAAACACAACAGATCTCTGTGGGAAAGGTGGCACAAAAGAGGTCTGGAAAAAAAGTAGCTTAAAATGCTCTATTGCAAAAGGACTAATTGGCATTTTTATTCCAAAGAGGGAAAAAATTGCCTAATAGCAAGAATCAGCGAGTACTACCACCCATGCAAACTGTTCATTCTTGTTTCAGCTCAAAGGCCTCAAGTGGGAGAAAACAGCTCTTGTTTGCTCAGTGTTTTTGTGTGGAAGAGTAAGACTGATGCTGTTTAAATTCTGTGCACAGGCCAATTAAAATCAGTAAGTGGTTCTTTTTTCCATTCCATCTTTTTTTTCCCAACATATTATATTTTATCCTACCCAAAGCACATGCAGTTAAAACTCAAACTCCCCGCATCACCTACCTACATTAAATGTAGAAAATGGGGCAGGGATTTTTGTAAAGTCTTTTGCACATATATTTACCGTAAACTGACTGGAAAATTTAAGAGTTTTAGGCATCACTGAAAAACTGGGTGATTTTCTGAGTTCAGTGAAAGCAGATGGCTGCGATTTCTACCTTAGTTCATCCAGTTGAGTAGTTGCGAGTCAAATCCTGCAGAAGCAGAGAGCAGGAGACGTGGAAGTGGAGGTGGATGAGAGGCTGTTAGTGGCGGAGATTTTCTGGTGGTACTTTGGGGAAAAATTGGCTTTTTGATCACCCATGTCAACTTACCTTTTCATTTGAACCTTTTGTAAAGGACGGGAGGAAGGTACGCTTCTTCATGATGTCTCATCAGTAGCTCTGGCCCAGATAGGGGCCTCCTAAATATGAAGCTTAAAATAAAGGTTCCCCCCTGGTTAGAGGGCGGCAGGCCACATGGGTTGCAGGTGAGATTGTGTCCTTAGCGTTCACTGTGACTTAAAATACAGATCTTGTTCAAACATGGTCATTCATCCACTTGCTCGGTCTTAGATTTACATGGTTCTGCATCCACGCTGCTCCTTACACTTGGAAGGCCTTACCTCACCTCCTTTCCTCCCCCATCTTTCCATGTCCAGATACTACTTGTTCTTCAAACCACAGTTCAAAACCCAAATGTCATTGGATTAAATGTCATTGGATTCTGCAAGTTAGTACTCATCTCTCTCTTTTTCTTGCATCCCTGGAATGCATTGCTTGTGGCTCTGTCAAGATGCTGGCCACTTTTTATTGTCACCCTGGTGGCATAGGCTGCTATGTTCACTACTAGAACCATAAGCTCTGTATCTTCCATAGAAGCTGCAGAATGTCTGATTTAAAGGATGTGCTGAGCAAGCAAATGAATGAATGAGTGAATGAATGAACTTCAGGATGAAGAAATATGCCTGAGTGCTTGATACTGCTACTAGACTAGGCTACACCCGACCAATCTTTGGGAAAGCGCTGAATGCCTCCCAGACTTAATTGAGCCGAGCTGAGGACAGCTGGAAGCTTCACCAAGATTCTTTCCCCATTGGCATAACCTGGGACTTTGCTCTCTATTGCCCTGCACTGCCTGGCTCTTCAGTGCTCAGGATCTCCTGAGAAAAGAGTGGTTTTTACATCATGCAAAAGGAGCTGTTGCCCTTCACCAGAGGCATTTCTTAAGTGCCAGTTACACATGGTGCTACGTGAAGGTCTCTGAAAAAAGGACTATGTAGGCCCAGCTCCTGCTCTCTGAACACCTCACTGACGCAAACACACGCACAGACAAGGGAATTAAACCTTTCGGCTTACACGTGGGTTTATAAGAAAGTATTGATGTGAGGTTGATGAGGACGTGGATTGGGAGAAAGAAGGGATTCTGTTTCCTTTCCCACAGGTTCTGCCTTCTTCCTCTGCTGACTGAAGAAAGTACTTTACTAACACTGGTATCCTAGGAGGGTGGCTTCTCTAAAACTCTAGTCCTGGGAGAGAATGAAAATTCCCCTTTTCAAGGTTTAACAGAAACAGGTGCAGACCAAGACATATGGCTTGGGATTCTTTGAGGGGAACTTTTGCTTTAAAAATGGAGATCCTGGGACTTCCCTGGTGGTGCAGTGGTTAAGAATCCACCTGCCAATGCAGGGGACACGGGTTTGAGCCCTGGTCCGGGAAGATCCCACGTGCCGCGGAGCACCTAGGCCCGTGAGCCACAACTAATGAGCCTGCGCTCTAGAGCTCACGAGCCACAACTACTGAAGCCCACACGCCTAGAGCCCGTGTTCCGCAACAAGAGAAGCCACCCCAATGAGAAGCCTGTGCACCGCAACGAAGAGTAGCCCCCCTCGCTGCAACTAGAGAAAGCCCACGTGCAGCAACGAAGACCCAACACAGCCATACATAAATAAACAAACAAATAAATAAATTTATGAAAAAGAAAATGGAGATCTTTGGAGCTCAATGGAAAAAAATGAAAAGATGGCATCTTTTCATATGGTGCTTAGATTAGGAAGAGTCTGTGGTGTACTGGATAGAACTGTGTATGGGGCATCAGGACATCTGGGTTCTAGCCCTCATTCTGCCATCCACTCTCTAGGAGGCAGCCAGTGTGTTGTTTTACTTTCCTAGGACTCAGTGCCCTTGTCTCTAGATTGAATGGTTAGACTACATCATCTGTGAGTCTCTGTGTATTTTGCATAAACCAGATTGTTACCAGATTGGTTTCTCATTCATTATAGAATGCATTCTCTTCATTCCAAGGGATTTGGTGGGGGACTTTCTATCTCTCATAAATTGTTGACTGCCTGTAGGATATCTTAGCTTCCTTTTACTGGATTGACATTTTGTGTTCTATAGCCCCAAAGCAATCTGTTACAATTGACTTTGCTATGTGGGGTTTTATTTCATGTTATGACATAGGGAAAAAAAATTTTTTTTGGTTCGTCATAATTCACCAGTATTGGACTACCTAAGCCCTCCTCCAATTTTGAGCATGATTAATGGAAAAAGAGAGGCCATAAACCTCCCTCTCACACTATTCAGTTTGGAGCAAAGAGCATTTGAAAACTTTTTTTCTGGGGTAGGTTTATAGGTGATGATTCTGTGCTATACTACTCACAAGTACTTGGTAAATTGATGAATGATGATCTATTCAGATGATTTTGGGTTCTACACCTTGTTCTCAAGGCCAAACACCTAGGATTCAGTCTCTGCGAGGGATCTCCACTGGCTTTTTGTCAGAGGATATGGCCACCCTTTCGGATGTTAACCAGTCAGTTGGTATTACCTCCCAAATAGCTTTGAAATCCCTGAAGATGTGTAATCCATGTCATCCATCCATCCATCCTTCCATCCATCCAACAGATGTTTACTAAGCACTAGTCTGTGCCAAACACTGTTCTAATACAACAGTGAACCCAACAGATAAGAATCTCTGATCTCATAGGGCGTATATTCTAGTGGGGCAGTGGGGTGGCAGAGAGACAATAAATAAAATGAGGAAGCACATAGTACGTCATATGGTAGTAAGCACTACGGGGAAAAATAAAGCCAGGAAAGGGGGTAGGGAACGGTGGCGGTGGGGAAAGCAATTTTCAATTTGCTTAAACTATTTTTGGAAGAAGCTGATATTTGAGGCAGTAAGGAGTAGTGGTTCCCAATGTGGTCCAGATCACAAAGGGACTTGTACTTCATGGTAAGGAGCCTGAATTCTACGCTGTGATGGAAAACCATGGAGGCACCTTAAGCAGAGGAGTGACATGATCACATTTCTATTTTGCAGTGACCAATGTGCCTGCCACGAGGAAAATGGATTGTAGAGGAACAAGAGCGGGAATAGGGAGACAGGCTAGGAAGTTATTTAAGTAGTCTAAGCGATAAATAGTAGCTCAGGCAAGAGTGGCAGTAGTGGAGGTGGAGAGAAGGAGTCAGGTTTTGCATATATTTTTGAGGGTAGAGCCAATCAGGGTTTACTGATGGGTTGGATGTGGGTTTTGGGGGAAAGAGAAGAACCGAGTACGTTCTTAAGTTTTTAGCTTGAGCGACTGGGTGGATGATGATATTATTTAATAAGAAAGGGCGACGTGGGAAAGAACATGTTAGATAGGGCATCAAGTTTTATTTCCATCTTAAGTTTAAGGTGTTTAGATATCCACGTGGAGATACTGTTTTGAATATGCCCTAAGGAGAGAAGTCCGAACTGTGTCTTCCTTCATTCATTCATTCAGAAATATTTATTCAGCACCTACTATGTGTGAGGCACTGATATAGTGCTAAGGAAAGAATATAATGCTCACTACTGGAGATGTAGTGTTGAACAAAACAGACATAGTCTCTGCCCTCATGGAGCTTACTTTCTAGTGAGCAGTTTCAGACCTTAAGAAACAGTGAAGCAAACAACAAGGTCCTACTGTATAGCACAGGGAACTAAATTCAATATCCTGTAATAAACCATAATGGAAAAGAATATGAAAAAGAATATATATATGTATATGTATAACTGAATCACTTTGCTGTACACCTGAAACATTGTAAATCAACTGTCCTTCAGTTAAAGAAAAGACAGTGAAGCCTATAAACAAGACTAAATTCAGAGTGTGATAACTGGTATGAAGAAAATAAAGCAGAGTGATGATTGTAGGGGGGTCTTTCTAGAGTATTAATTCTTTCCTTAGTGTTAGGATTTTATTTACTAACGAGAATAAAAGTAATTCATTTAGTACTAGTGTGTTTTAGGCCCTATGCTAAATACTGATCCTAAAGAGATGAAAGAGGTACAGATAGCCTCCAGTCTCAAGGGGGTCAGTCTGGTGGAAGAGACTTGTAAATAGCTCAAGCATAGGGTAGAATGAGTGCGTTATATAGAGCTGAGTGCATTATAGAGAGCGAACAGCAGGTTGAGGGAGTCCTTTCTGGGGAATTAGGGAAGAGTTCATTGAGGAATTTGTATTGGGCCTTGAATGACCTCGAATGGGTTACAAGTTTCAGGGAGGCAGATTGCCGCTTAAGGCAGACATTTCTACAAGCTGCAGTTGCCCAAAGGCTGCCTCTGGAGTTGTCACTAGGGATGTTCGAACGTAGGGTGTGTGCCTACTGGGCAGAGATGTAGTAGACAAGATTTACATGTTGTCAATGGGCAGTAGGTTGGACTTGATCCTGAATTATCTTCCAACCTGCAAGTCTGTGATTCTACAACGGTTAAAGTGCAGCAAACCAGATTCTTTTTTGTATTTGAGACATCTCTTCTGCCATCCGCAAAGCTATTCAGACAATTAAATCGTAACTTCCTCTGAAGAAATGTTTTGCTGGGCCAAAATCAATCAATCAAATCTCTGTTTGAATAATCGCAATTCCAGATTGGTGTGGTAATAAGCAGTGAAGTCTTATTGTTGAGTATTTTAAAAAGATGTAGGCCCCTGTATTTGGGATGGAGTTAAGGGCCTTGCAGCTGAACCTGGAAAACTCAAACTTATTTCTGCCTAAAAGTAGCTAAGACAGGTGAGCTTGAAATCTTGAGCTCAGTTCTTCATCTTGCTTCATGGTGTGATCAGTCATGAAATCACATGTGAATCTGTTTTGTGTTTTATGTGTATGATACTTTCCCTGTTATACTGACCACCCTTGGGCCCCTTGAATTTAGTCTGTATATTTATGCAAAAAAAATAATGAACTAGCCTATTCTTTTTTAAGGAGTGTAAGTTTTGACTTGCTAGTGTGAGAAATTACTGTCCATAGTCTAGTTAGACAGCCCATCGTTGCTTAGCTTAACACGTAAGTCTGATTCTATCTTCAGTCTTACAGGGCTTCTAGGCCCTTTCCATTCCTAGTGCTAGAGGAAGTAAAGTTGATTCCACCTGGTGTCTAAGCTTAATGCCTGAGTTCTGGCCCCAGTTGCCCTGAGGTGGCCAACAGACCCCTAACTTCTCAAATCTCCCAGGTTCTGTGGTTGAACTCTCTTCCCCTAGGCTCGCTTCTTAGGTTGCCATCTTGTGATAGTTCTTTAAAGCTGGAGAACATTTTTCTGGAGTATTCCAGGATAGAGAATTTCACTTTCTAATTCAGCTGTTACTGTTGATAAGGATTATAGGTCAAAGGGGTGAAAGCCAAACAGATCTTTAAGTTAATATTTCCCTTCAGCAGCAAAAGCATATGAAACAATTTGTATTTAAACTCTTTGCCCGGTTTCTCCTTCTTCATCCCTTCTTCCCCTTCTTTCCAAAAAGATGTATGATGCTATTTTATCAATGATTTTATTCTCCTAAAGAGCTGTGTATGAGTTACCAAGCTCACACTTTAAAGGTAGAACATCAAGGCCCAGAAACTTAATTGGAAGTCTGTGCATAACCCAGTTGTTCTGAAAAACTTCCCCAAATCAAAATTAATTCAATAAAATATGTTAAAAACCATTTGGGGTGTGTGTGTGTGTGTCTGTGTGATATGTATAGTGGGGAAAAAGAAATAAACAAGCAACTGACCACACAAAGTTGGAGTGTTAAGGCTCAGAGAGGTGAAAGGTACTGAAAGAAAGACAAGGGAAGAGAATTAAGAGTGGGCTGAAGGGAGGTGGGACCTGCCCAGAGAATCACCATCGTCGGTCAGACTTGCTCTTGGGTCCCCTTGCTTGATGTCGGGGTCAACCCTGCAGGGAGCCAGATGTCTTTTCTGTACTCTTTTGCTCTTCAGTGCACCTTACTACCTATTGTTCTTCTCTCTGATTCAGATTTTGGAGGGAATTTTAGTAAAATATCTGTAAAAAGAAAACCAAATATACCAATGTTGAATATGACAAAGTATTGGATGTTTGGGTAGTCAAGCAACACATCATAGGAACTATTTGAGTGCCTCTCTTCATGACAGGTCATGAGTGGACAGACATACTGGGACATGGAAAAACAACTTTCAGCAGAGAGCTCACAGCACCTAGAAACCCCAGTGTTACAGGAAAAAAACAAGACAAAAATAAACCAGACAAACTCAGAGCTAGAGAATTTGTTACTCCTCTTTCAACCCCACGGAGAGTAAATGAAATTGTTTATTTTTGTGATCAGCTGTAGGCTCTGCTTTAAAAGACAATAGCCTTGCTCAAAAGTTGTTTTAAAAGATTCTTTTTCTTGGACAATAAACATCCTAATAAAAAAACAGGCTGTATGCAAATAAAGTCATTTCTGTTTCTGGAAATCACGTTTATAAGCACCACAAATACATTTCAATTGATAAAGGAAACAGTAGGTAAAAATGTGTAGTCAAATACTTCCTGTTCACTACCGACATATACATATTTTTCTAGTACATTGCTCAATTGTGAAATCAGGGGGAAGGCATGCAATAAACATTTTTTGCAGCAAATTTTAGTAAAATATCTGTAAAAAGAAGACCAAATATACCAATGTTGAATATTACAATGTATTTGATTAATTTTTTCTTCTTTTAATACAAAATTGTCAGATAATCTTGTCCTGCAAAAATACTACATTTTAAAATTCAGTGTGGTGCTATCAGGCACCCCCGGTCTCTTCGAGCTATAACTGGTACCGAGCTCGTGCTGCTTGTCAAAATTTAATGAGAGGGCCCGTTCTAAAATAATTGAATTTTCATATCAGAACGAACCAGGATTACTCAGACAATAAAATTGCTGAGTCCTGTACTGTTACCGGCAAATACCTTTTGCTTTGCTCATGAAATCAGTATGTAAATGTTCAGGGTTTGTATTTAAGGCATCTTAGGCATTTGGAGTTGTAGTACTAGCAATAATTTCAAATGGTGCCGGTGATAAGTAGCTGGTTTTTTATAATGTTCAAAGTGTAATTTGTTTGGTGAATCAGGATAAGCATTTGGTTTATATTTTATATAAATGTTAATGCATTTGCAGTTTAATTATGTTTCTTAACTTTTAACATTTCAGAAGTCAAATTTGAAGACCAGTCCATCAGATTGTCTTGCTTTCATAACATTCTGAAAAATGAGAGCACCCCCATACCGTGAGTTTAAAAAGTAAGAGGTGACTGTAAAGTTCGCCATGGTATGTTTTGGGAGCTGGGAACACTGATAATGAAGTGGAGAAATGCCATGCCTTAGGTGTGCCCTCCTCCGTAACGAACTCGGAGACACAGCTTCAGACCTAAGAGCCCTCTGTCAACAGCAAGGAAGACATCTCCAGGGAGGGGATAATTTCTTTCTTTTATGATAGTTGAGTTGGAGAGCAACTATGAATAAAATATAGTATAATTTCAAAAATTAACAAGGGTTTCTGTAACATTGCAATGATGGAGAGTGTCAGGACAGAAATGAGCTCTTTCTGGTGTGGTGGAGGAAGTTGTTTTAAGGAGTTATTTTCCATATTCTTATTTTTAAAAAGATCTACAGGTTTTTAGCCTTTAATCAAATATGTACTCACTCAAAAGTTAGCTCTGTAACTTGCAAGACATAACGACATTTGTCAAAACCATGATTTTTTTTTCATATCTCCTTCATGCCATGGCTTTGGTTTAGTTGAAAGAGAATCGGATAATGCATCTTTAGAGGCAGAAGACTTAACTTCTGCTTTCTTTCACATAATAGACCTTAAGGGTCATCAAACTACAGCTCACATGCCAAATCTGGCCTGCTGCCTGATTTTGTAAATAAAGCTTTATTGGAATGCAGCCATGCTCATTCATTGGTGTATTGTCTATGGCCGCTTTCATGCTGCAGGGGTAGAGTTGAGTAGTTGGAACAGAGACCGTATGGTCCAAAGAGTCTAAAATATTTACTATTGGTCCTTTACAGGGCCAGAAAAAGTTTGCAGACCCCTGATTTTGTAGAGAGCTTTGGGCAGATAACTTCATTTTTCATTGGTAGTGGTGATGACGACTATGGTAGCTATCATGTACTAAGCACTTATTGTGTGTCACACTGTCCCAAACATTCTACATTCATACACTCATTTAATACAGCAACCCTATGTCATAGCACTGTTACTATCCTCATTTGGCATATAAGGAAATGGAGACACAGGTTAAGTGACATGTCCACACTCACTTGGCTAGTGAGTGGCAGAGTCAAGCAGACTGGCTCAAGAACTTATGCTTTTTTTATTTTTACTTTTAAACTTTTTATTACGGAATTTTCCAAGCATACATGGAAATAAAAAGTATAATGAATCACTAAGTACTCATCACTCAGTTTCAATAATTAATAACATGTTGCCATTTTTTTTATCTACTATCCTCCTCACCATTATGTCTTTGCACCTGTAAATATATCAATAGGTATCTCAAGAGAGAAGCTTTATTTATTTATTTATTTATTATTTTTTTTGCGGTACGTGGACCTCTCACTGTTGTGGCCTCTCCCGCTGCAGAGCATAGGCTCCAGACGCGCAGGCTCAGCGGCCACGGCTCACGGGCCCAGCTGCTCCGCAGCATGTGGGATCCTCCCGGACCGGGGCACGAACCCGCGTCCCCTGCATCGGCAGGCGGACTCTCAACCACTGTGTCGCCAGGGAAGCCCAAGAGAGAAACTTTGAAAAATGTAACAAAAGTGTCATTATGATATCTAACAAAATTCACAGTAATTCCATAAGGTTGTCTAATATCCAGTCCATACTAAAATGTTTCTGACTGTCTGAAGTTTTCCTTTGACAGTTGATTTGTTTAAATCAGAATCCAAACAAGATCCACTCATTGCATCTAGAAATTATGTCATTACGTTTCTCCAAATATATAATAGCCCCTACCTCTTTCTTCCCCTACCCCTGTCATTTATTATTTTAAAAGACAGGTTCATCTTAACTGTGGAAGGTTCCATGTCCTGGAGTTGACCAGTTGCTTCTTTTTGGTGCAGTTTAACTTGTTCGTCTTTTCCCGGTATTTCTTTTATACTCATATAGGTAGATGTAGATGGTTGATTAAATTAAGGTGTGTGTGCAAGTGTGCAAGCATGTTCTTTGGAGACTTCTTCATAGTTGGTGATGTGTATTTCCTATTGTATTACATCAGGAGGCATATAACGTCTGGTTGTTATTGCTAAAATGTGATGCAAGCTTTCCTCAGTGAGTTCAGGTAATGTCAGCCTGATCCTGCCATTATGAAGTTTGCCTCATCAGTTTTTCTCCTAATGGTTTCATTATCAATAAGTGATTGTGTCCTAGATCCATTATTTTATTGAGATTTCAAAATGGTGATTTTTGGATTTTTTTCCATTCTTCTGTAAAGAACTTTCCCTCATCAACTATTTGGCCACCTTGAGATACAGTTTATACAGGAGAAATAGAATAAATGCTTAATTTTTATCCTTTATTTGTGAATTTTTACTGTGATGAGTTAGTGTCTTAGCAACTTCCAATCATGACAGTGATGATTTGTCTTAGTGTTATTAGAAAACTTGTGATGGAGAAAAGACAGTCTCTTCAATAAGTTGTGCTGGGAAAACCGGACAGCTACAAGTAAAAGAATGAAATTAGAACACTCCCCAACACCATACACAAAAATAAACTCAAAATGGATTAGAGACCTAATGTAAGACCGGACACTATAAAACTCTTAGAGGAAAACATAGGAAGAACACTCTGACATAAATCACAGCAAGCTCTTTCTTGATCCACCTCCTAGAGTAATGGAAATAAAACCAAAAACAAACAAATGGGACCTAATAAAACTTAAAAGCTTTTTCAGAGCAAAGGAAACTACAAACAGGATGAAAAGACAACCCTCAGAATGGGAGAAAATATTTGCAAATGAAGCAACGGACAAAGGATTAATCTCCAAAATATATAAACAGCTCATGCAGCTCAATACTAAAAAACAAACAACCCAATCCAAAAATGGGCAGAAGACCTAAATAGACATCTCTCCAAAGAAGACATACAGATGGCCAAGAAGCACATGGAAAGCTGCTCAACATCACGAATTATTAGAGAAATGCAAATCAAAGCTACAATGAGGTGTCACCTCACACCAGTCAGAATGGGCATCATCAGAAAATCTACAAACAACAAATGCTGGAGTGGGTGTGGAGAAAAGGAACCCCTCTTGCACTGTTGCTGGGAATGTAAATTGATACAGCCACTATGGAGAACAGTATGGAGGGTCCTTAAAAATCTAAAAATAGAATTACCATATGACCCAGCAATCCCACTACTGGGCATATACTCAGAGAAAACCATAATTCAAAAAGACACGTGCACCCCAATGCTCATTGCAGCACTATTTACAATAGCCAGGTCATGGAAGCAACCTAAGTGCCCATCAACAGACGAATGGATCAAGAAGATGTGGTACATATATACAATGGAATATTACTCAGCCATAAAAAGGAGCGAAACTGGGTCATTTGTAGAGACGTGGATGGATCTAGAGACTGTCGTACAGAGTGAAGTAAGTCAGAAAGAGAAAAATAAATATCATATATTAACGCATATGTGTGGAACCTAGAAAAATGGTACAGATGAACTGGTTTGCAGGGCAGAAGTAGAGACACAGATGTGGAGAACAAATGTATGGGCACCAAGGGGGGAAGTGGCGGGGGCTGGTGGTGGTGGTGTGATGAATTGGGAGATTGGGATTGGCATGTATACACTGATGTGTATAAAATGGATGACTAATAAGAACCTCCTGTTAAAAATAAATAAATAAAATAAAATTCAAAAATTCAAAAAAAAGTAAAAAAAAAAAAAAAAGATCAAAATCTTGTGGATGTTTCACTAAAATCAGTGCCTTCCTCTTGTGGGCTACACCTGTACCCGTTTGTATTGTTATATTCACATGTCTTCTTTTAATTTACTTGTTGATACAGCTTATAAAGTCACTTTCTCTAGACTGCGAGACCCTGAAGGGCAAGGTCAATTCTTAGTCATCACTGTCTTGGCTTCTAGCATTCAGTATTTGCTACCTAGTAAGCTCCATGAACCCACAAATAGCTATTGACTTGACTAGAACTTCTGTCCTTCGAATGTTCTGGATATACATGTGTGGTTTTCATTGCAGTGTGATTAAACGTAGGCACCTACAGTAAAAAAAAAAAAAAAAAAGCACAACCACAACAAAACCTTGTGGATTTTAAAATATATTCTTGCTTCAATAGATGATAGTAAATCTTCTTGATGCTTTAATTACCCCAGTTTCGGCCTGGGAGAGCCGCAGTTGGCTCTCATGTCTTTTTGCTACAACTGCAGTGACCTTTGAAAGCAAACTTGCTTTCTCGCACAACAAGATATCCCATGACCATTTTGTACATTTCATCCCCCAAACCTAGAATCAGTCATTTCTCCAGAAAGTTCTGGTTCCTTTTGCTGGGAAATGTCACTTAGAAATCATAGTCTCGGCACTACTCATTGCTACTGGGTGGTCACTGCTTCTAGACTTTTCAGTGGAAAAAACTAGGAAATGTGTACTTTATAGAAAGAAAATAATACGTCATAAGTTCATTTTGATATTTCCAATTTAAATGTAAGATTTCAGGATTTTTTACATAAGTTCTTTGATTTTATATTTGTGTCCCTTTTTTCTTATGCTGACAATCTTGGTTCCGAGTGCTAGCATATTTATTTGCTTTATCCTAAAATTTACATAAGGTAATTAAAAATGACACTACCAATATTACTATTAACAGTAAGACATTTTAAGTTTTTTACCCTCTTAGCACCTCTGCTAAATGGGGTTAATTCCTCTCAGTAAAATGCGAATTATAATCCTGGATCAGCCTGAAGGTTCTGTGGGGAAGCAGGTGATCTGTTGAGATCCATCTGTGAGATTTCTTATAAATCAGTATGTCTTAGACAATTTCATAAATTCGTAAAATTGCTAAAGTGCCTGTGATTGAGCCAGAAGGTCCCAGTTCCAAGTTCTTTACCAGGCTTTGACTCAGAAGTTATGATGATCATTTGCTATAAGAAGATATGCTCCTGCAAATACTATAAAGCAAGCAGCCATCATACAAAACGCTAAATTTAAGGATCATATAGGATAATTCACATATTGTGTATTGCTTTTTGGTGTATAAAACACCTTCATATATTTCATCTCACTTGATCCTCATATCTCCCCTAGGTAGTACGTACCTCTATTATCTCTATTTTCCAAATGAGGATCAGAGGGGTTAAGTACTTTCCCAGAGTCACACAGCCAGTAAATGGCAGAGCAGGAATCCTCTGCCGCTGTGAGTCTGAGGTCAGACTCATAACCTAGCATTTCTTCTAACACATCAAGATAGTCAGCATACCCTAGGGTGATGTCTGTAGCCCAGTAGTGGTGGTGGTCCTTTTAACTTCTCTGGGAAGATGAGGAGAGAGAATGCTTTGGGACTTTCTCCTTTCTTTTGGTAGCTCTTAGGGGGTCAGCTGCAGGGCCCAAGGTGTGGTCTTGAGCACCCCTCATTTTTAAAAAATTAATTAATTAATTAATTATTTTTGGCTGTGTTGGGTCTTCGTTTCTGTGCGAGGGCTTTCTCTAGTTGCGGCGAGCGGGGGCTACTCTTCATCGTGGTGTGCGGGCCTCTCACTATCGTGGCCTCTCTTGTTGTGGAGCACAAGCTCCAGACACGCAGGCTCAATAGTTGTGGCTCACGGGCCTAGTTGCTCCACGGCATGTGGGATCCTCCCAGACCAGGGCACGAACCCGTGTCCCCTGCATCAGCAGGCGGACTCTCAACCACTGCGACACCAGGGAAGCCCGCCCCCCCCTTTTTTTTTTTTTTTTTTTGCGATACACGGGCCTCTCACCATTGTGGCATCTCCCGTTGCGGAGCACAGGCTCCAGACGGGCAGGCTCAGCGGCCATGGCTCACGGGCCCAGCCGCTCCGCAGCATGGGGGATCTTCCCGGACCGGGGCACGAACCCGTGTCCCCTGCATCGGCAGGCGGACTCGCAACCACTGCGCCACCAGGGAAGCCCCCGCCCCTCATTTTTAATGTTTCTATTGCTCTCCCTTTCCAACTCTAGGTTGGCTGTTTGAGTTGTTTGAAGGAGGAGGAAGAGACTTTTCCTTCAACTCAGAATGTAACCCTGCAATATCAATGCTTGATCTGGCATCTGTTCAACCAGCCACTGCCAGGGTCGTCTTCCATTACTGCTCCGTGTGCCTTTGCCAGCAGCAGTCATTATAAGGGAACATCTTTCTCTGCTGTATTAGATGGAGATTTCAACTCATTTCATATTGGTGATTACTCAGCCAGAAAATAACAATAGTTTTTCCACTGTTACCCAGTCCAACTAAAACACTAACTTATTTCTCCTCAAAAACTTCTTGTGTATTGATTTCAACCATAGCTTCCCTGAAATTTATGAAACCTTAGAAAAATATGGGGATCAACCACAAAATATAGCCAAGCACATGAAGTTGTGTGTCTGTTCTACTAACCTCCTTCCAGGAGCTGGCGAATGTCTGAATTGGACCCAAAGGGAGGGAATGTTTGAGGGTCTACCATGTCCATTGTGTGCCTGTAGTGTGGGCGAGTCAACAGAGAGATAGGAATATCTCTACCATGTGTGCCTGCCTACCCAGGTGAGAACTCACTTTGGAAGAGAGGAATTGCTATCTCCTTCACTGGTGCCAGCACTCCCCACCCCTAGTTCTCACAAAGGATCTGGATCAGAATGCTTGGAGTCATATCCTAACTTCACCAACGTGATTTTGGGAAAGTTACTTAATCTTTCTATGCCTCAGTGTTCTTATCCATAAAATGGGTACCTAGCTCATGTGCTTGTGAGGATCAGAGAGATAATTTCATAATGCTTAGCATAGAGCTTGGCACACAGCAAATACTCAACTGCTGGACGTTATTATTTATCATTAATGTTCTTATTGATCATTGTCATTATCATCTTTATCAAAATAATATATTATCCAGGCCTTAAACCCTTTTAGTGATACAAATCACAAGTAGCAGTTGGACTCTTGACTCATTCATCTTGGTTGCTTTATTAAAAAGTAGGAGTGCTTCCTGTTGGTGGGAATGTAAATTGGTACAGCCACTGTGGAGAACAGTATGGAGGTTCCTTAAAAAACTAAAACTAGAACTGCCATATGACCCAGCAATCCCACTACTGGGCATATACCCTGAAAAAACCATAATTCAAAAAGAGTCATGTACCACAATGTTCACTGCGGCACTATTTACAATAGCCAGGACATGGAAGCAACCTAAGTGTCCATCAACAGAGGAATGGATAAAGAAGATGTGGCACATGTATACAGTGGAATATTACTCAGCCATAAAAAGAAACGAAATTGAGTTATTTGTAGTGAGGTGGATGGACCTAGAGTCTGTCATACAGAGTGAAGTAAGTCAGAAAGAGAAAAATACCGTATGCTAACACATATATATGGAATTTAAGGGAAAAAAATGTCATGAAGAACCTAGGGGTAAGACAGGAATAAAGACACAGACCTACTAGAGAACGGACTTGAGGATATGGGGAGGGGGAAGGGTAAGCTGTGACAAAGGGAGAGAGTGGCATGGACATATATACACTACCAAATGTAAAACAGATAACTAGGGGGAAGCAGCTGCATAGCACAGGGAGATCAGCTCTGTGCTTTGTGACCACCTAGAGGGGTGGGATAGGGAGGGTGGGAGGGAGGGAGACGCAAGAGGGAGGAGATATGGCGATATATGTATATGTATAGCAGATTCACTTTGTTATACAGCAGCAGCTAACACAACAGTGTAAAGCAATTATACTCCAATAAAGATGTTAAAAAAATAAAATTAAATTAACAAAAAAAAAACTAATGAACCAATGAAATCCTAAGGTTTGTTTTGAGATATCTAACAACCAGGGCACTGCCTTATTATTATTATAATAAAGAAAGAAAAGGAAAAAAAAAGTAGGAGTGCTTCCTTAATAGAAAGCATTAGCTAAAAATGCCCATCCCCCCGAAAAAACCTTTCCAACATCCTCCACATTATTCCCTCTGCTGTGAAATGTGGCTAGTCCTGAGAGGTTTAGTGTGGAAAAGAAAAGAATATCTCATACCAAATATTAATAATTTGTTTATATTGATTACATGTTGAAATGATACTTTTCGGATATACTCTATTAAATAAAATATATCTATTAACCTCATCTGTTCTTTTTACTTTTTTTTTTTTTCAATGCGACTACTGGAAAATTTCAAAACACTTCTGTGGCTTGCATTTGGAGCTCTTATTCTATTCGACTGAACAGCACTAGCCTAGAAGGCAGTGCTGCACATTTCCTGGGTCCACCTCATTTTGGAGTTTGATGAGACTCTCTTTATCCCTCTAGACCTAAGTGCTATTGATTCCCTCCCCTTTCCTTGCTCTTTGCTACAAGCAGGCAGTTCACCATTCCTTCTGGTCGGCCCTGACCCTGTACCTGTAAGGTCTGCTGACTCCCATAGTCCCTTGCCCCAACGGGCAGAAAAGGGGGCTGCCACTCCTGGGCTGTTGGCGGATTTTCCTCCCTGGTCTCCTCACAGTCTCTGGTTCATGCCTCCCCTTCAGCATTGCACACATTTGTTCCTGGTTAGCGATTTATAGGTCTCTCTTGGTGCCCCATACTATTTAACTCTGATCCCCACTGACCAGGGTAGCATCTTGCAGAAATTGTGTGCTCATTAAGTACTCCAGGGACCACAGCTTACTCTCCAGCTGCATTTCCTGCTGCCAGTTGCCCCCAGCAGTCCCAATCCCACTGTTGCACGACCTCCAGTTCTCCGGTGAGATTTCATCCATAGCTATCCGTCACCTCGCTTGCCACCAGGCTCTCACTGTAACTGTTTGGATGACCCCTACTCTGTTTGTGGTGTAGGCTGGCTAAGCTGGAGCACAGCAGGTCAGGGAGCAGTTCCAGTTTGCAGCCTGCGGGGGGAGGGGGGGAGGTGTCACAGGGCGAGGGGTGAGCTCCCTTGAGAGGCAGCTGGTGGCTGTATGGTCAGTGTGTAGGCAGCTGAAATAGGCTGTCTCCTGCCTGGTAGCAGGGATTTGCCTGACCTGCTTTGTGGTGGGCATCCTTCCAACTTTGTGGGTGATGCTGCCGGGTCATTAGTGGTGAGTAAATGATGCACAGAAAGCAGAGTGGGTAGAACCTTGGCAGATGTGGGTTTCCTAGCAACATCATTAACTAAGTTGGACCACCGTTTAGTGAGCTTTGCCTCCTGTGGCCTGATACCATGGATACACTGCACTCTCTCTGGCCACTCCATAAACCTTAGGCTTCTGGTTCTCTATCTTTAGAGGAACTGGGGAGAAAGATCACTTAGCAATGTGCTGCTAAGAAGCTAAAATCGATGGCAACTTTTTGCTTTCTTCCTTTCTCCCCTGAGGCCTTTGACTGTGTAGTTCGTATGATTTGTTTCCTGGGGATGGACAGCCTTGTAACCTTTTTGTCATATAAATGTAGAGTTTTTGCTGAAGCATCCCATGTCTCTCTCACTATGACGGCTGGGAGTAAAAATTTATTTGTAATGATGAAAATGATAGAATATTTATCTGGCTTAGGTTCTACCCATTTTATAAGGACTTCCAGTCCCCATCAAATTTCTTCTACAATGTTCCAAGAATCGTCAAGGAGTGTTTGATGTGCGCTTGTGAATGATTCCTCCCAACAACCTCATAGCATTTTTTCCGAGGAGTGATAGTCTCCACTCCAGATGGGGAGTGACCTGGTTCTGTACACACATTGCTGCATCTGCTCTGTATTTCAGAGACTTTAGAATCTCTCTCTCTCCTTTATCGCCCCTCTTTTTCTCCTCCTCCTCCTCTTCTGCTTCCTCCTCCTTCCCCTATTATGCTGGTCTTGTCACTCTAGGACTCTAAGTCTGCAGGGGCTAAGCCTGGGGACAATCTGAATGACAGGCACAGTGATATTCTTAGAAGAATACCATTCCCTCCTTTTCCAAGCTGACCTACTAAGGCCCTGGCCCTATTGGTCCTCTAGACAGGCTTGAGTTGCCAAGCTCAGACCCTGGACCATTGTGGTGGAGAAAGGCCCATCAACTTCTTTTTTTTAAAGCATGTTATAGGGACTTCCCTGGTGACACAGTGGTTAAGAATCCGCCTGCCAATGCAGGAGACAAGGGTTCGAGCCCTGGTCCAGGAAGATCCCACATGCCACGGAGCAACTAAGCCCGTGCGCCACAACTACTGAGCCTGCACTCTAGAGCCCGCGAGCCACAACTACTGAAGCCCGCATGCCTGGAGCCCGTGCCCCGCAACAAGAGAAGCCACCACAATGAGAAGCCTGCGCATCACAACGAAGAGTAGCCCGCTCGTCACAACCAGAGAAAGCCTGCGTGCAGCAATGAAGACCCAACGCAGCCAAAAATAAATAAATAAATAAATAAATTTATTTTAAAAAGGCATATTATAGAACTTTATTAAAGTACATTCAAGAACACTCGAATAAAGAAGATTCAAATTGCTATACTGTGGTCATGGATTAGAAAACTAAATATTTAAATATAACAATTCTTTCTTGAATGACGCAAAAAAAACAACAGGATTTCCCTTGGGTTTTTTTTTTTTTTTTTTTTTTAATTTTGCGGTACGTGGGCCTCTCACTGCTGTGGCCTCTCCCGCTGCGGAGCACAGGCTCCGGACGCGCAGGCTTAGCGGCCATGGCTCACGGGCCCAGCCGCTCCGCGGCATGTGGGATCCTCCCGGACCGGGGCACGAACCCGCGTCCCCTGCATCGGCAGGCAGACTCCCAACCACTGCGCCACCAGGGAAGCCCTCCCTTGGGTTTTTTTCTAGCTCTATTGAGATATAATTGACATATCACCTCGTGTAAGTTTAAGGTGTACAATGTGATGATTTGATAGACATATGTTATGAAATGTTTACCACAAGGTTAGTTAGCACCTCCATCACCTCACATGCCACTTTTTTTTTGCCTCTTTTTTGTGGTGAGAGCATTTAAGATCTACTCTCTCAGCAACTTTCAAGTATACAATACATTGTTATTAGCTATAGTCACCATGCTGCACATTAGATCCGCAGCACTTAGTCATCTTATAACTGGAAGTTTGTACCCCTTGACCAACATCTCCCCATTTCCTCCACCCCCTGCCCTGGCAACCACTAATTCTACTCTCTGCTTGTATGAGTTCATCTGTTTTAGATTCCACATATATGTGAGACCATACAGTATTTGTCTTTCTCTGTCTGACGTCCATCAGCTTCTCTATCTGCTTGGGTCTGCCCTAAAACATCATCAGTCTGGGCATGGAAGAACCCATTCCCCTGGCTAGGGTTTTCTCAGGAACTCCACATGGCATCCACAGTCAGAATCCTTGACTTTCTGATCCTAAGATGCCTCTTTCTTAGAGTGTGTTATTCACTGTGTATTTCCCGAGCAGAGGCTACGGGGTAGGCCCCATGGGAATGCTATGAAGGATCAGACGTGAATTCTGTTTTGAAGAGCCTCCAGAATAGAGTTTGAGATGATATGACTCAACAACCAACCCAAAAAAGGAATCTCTGTAACAGTACTTCTGTCCTCTGCCTGGATCTTTACCAGTTTCAAAGAAGGGCTTTCCACTGCAGAGCAGTTTGAATTGTTAGCGATATTTCCTTATTTAAAGCTGAAATCCATTTCTCTAACACTTGGTCCTAGCTTGTATTGTCTGTAGCCAGACAAAACAGAGTATTACCCTTTCATGGTAGCTCTTAAGACTTCTTAAAACAGCTCTCATAGTCCTTCCAGTATCATCTTTCCTCCAGTTTTTAATGCAATTTTCTTCACATGTCAACATCACTCTCCTCTGTATGTTCTCTTGTTCTGTGATGCCTTCTTTGCGTAATAAAACTCAGAAATAAATTCAGTATTCTAGGTGTGATCTGACTATCAGGAATAAAGTGGGAATATCATCATCTCTCATGATTTGAACTTTAGACATTAAATGCAGCATCTTTATTTTTTAGGAGCCCTTCATTGACATTTCTTTTCTATGAGCCTGACTCCTCTAATAGAAGCTAAGAGCATCAAAGGCCAGCCACTCATTCCCCCAGTACTCCTTGCAAGAGTAATAGGGACTTCAGTGGGGTCCTGGGTGAGCCAGATGGCCACATTCTCACTGTGATGTGCAATACTCATGTCAGCAGCACTGTCCATACTATTACCGTGTTTGTGGTGTGATTTTGGCTATGTCTGTAGCTGTCGCCAAGTTCCTTTTACCCCAGACTATTTCCCTGAAAGCTAATGAGGTTGAACATATTTTCATGTGCTTATTTGTCATCTATATATCTTCTTTGGTGAAATGTCTCCTCAGGTCTTTTATCCGTTTTTTGGTTGGAACGTCTGTTTGGTATTTTTAACTGCTGAGTTTTTAGAGTTCTTTATATATTCTAGATCCTAGTCCCTTGTAGGCTATAGGGTTTTCTTTTAATACTTTCCACCACTCCATAGATTGTCTTTTCATCCTTTCCATGTGGGTTTACACTGAGCAAAAGTTCTTAATTTTAATGAAGTGCAATTTATTATTTTTGCCTTTTATGGATCATGCTTTTGGTGTCAAGTGTAAGAATGCTTTGCCTAGCTCTAGATCCCAAAGATTTCCTCCTATTTCTTTTTTCTGAAAGTTGTGTAGTATTACATTTTACATTTAAGTCTATGATCCACTTTGAGTTAATTCTTGTACAAGGTGTAAGGTTTAGGTCAATGATATTTATTTATTTAGCCTATGGATATCCAATTGCTCCAGCACCATTTACTGAAAAGATTATCCTTCCTATTACACCTTTGTCAAGAATTAGTTGGGCATATTTGTGTGACTCTATTTCTGAGTTCTTTGTTCTGTTTCATTGACCGATGTCACAATATCTTGATTACTATAGCTATACAGTGGGCCTTAATATCAGGTAGATTGATTCCTCCTTCATGATTCTTTTATTATTCAACATTGTTTTAGCTATTCTAAGGCCTGTGCCTTTCAACGTAAAAAATTTTTTAACATCTTTATTGGAGTATAATTGCTTTACAATGATGTGTTAGTTTCTGCTTTAAAACAAAGTGAATCAGCTGTACATGTACATATATCCCCATATCTCCACCCTCTTGTGTCTCCCTTCCACCCTCCCTTTCCCACGCCTCTAGGTCACATAAATTTTTGAATAAGCTTGTATATATCTACAAAAAACGTTGCTGAAATTTTTATGGAATTGCATTAAGCCTATATATTAGTATATATACTAAAGAATTGATATCTTTAGTATGCTGAGCTTTCCAATCCATGAACATAGTATGTATCTCCATTTATTTAGATTTGCCATCTTAATGGGTTGTTTGCCTTTTATATTTGAGACACAAGTGTTTTTTATTATAATCTTGATACAAGTCCTTGGCTAGATGTATGCATTGAAAATATTTTCTCCCAGTGTGTGGCTAACCTTTTCATTTTCTTTACAGTGCTTTTAAGAGCAGAAGAGTTACCTTTTGACAAAGTCTATTTTATTATTTTTTCCACTTGTAGTCTGTATTTTATATTTCCTATCTAAGAAATCTTTGCCTACCCTAAGACCACAAAGACTCCTGCCTGTGTTTTCTTTAAGATGTGTTATAGTTTGAACTTTTACGTTTAGCTCTATGATCCATTTTGAGTTAGTTTTGGTGTGGATGTGAGGCAAAATTTGTTGGAGTTTACAGCTTTTATATAGATATCAAGCTTTCCTAGAACCATTTGTTAAATAGGCTGTACTTTCCACATTGAATACTTTGACCTCCTTGTTGAAAATCAATTGAACATCTGTGCGTGGGTCTATTTGTGGGCCCTCTGTTCTGTTGCATTGACCTACTTGTTGATTCTTAAGTTACTCCCGTATTATCTTCATGACCATAGTTTTACAGTTTTACAGTAAGTCTTGAAATCAGGTGGTTTAAGTCCTTTCAAATTTATTCTTTTTTCCTCTACAAGATTGTTTTGGCTATTCTAAGCCCTTTGCAATTCTATATAAATTTTATAATCGATTTGTCAATTTCTACAGAAAACTTTGTGACGATTTCATTGGGATTGCATTGAATCTACAGATCAATTTGAGGAGCATTGACATCTTAACGATATGGAATCTTCTAATTCATGACTATGGTATACCTCTTTACATATTTAAATCTTTATTCATTTATCTTAACCTTTGTAATTTTCAATGTAGAGATATTGCACATCTTTTGTTAAGTTTATTCCTAAACATTTAATACTTTGATGTTTTTAAATGGAATTTTTTTCAATTTTATTTTCAAATTGTGTGCTACTACTATATAGAAATATAACAAATGGATAAATAACAAGGTCCTATTGTACAGCACAGAGAACTATATTCAATATCCTATGATAAACCATAATGGAAAAGTATATTAAAAAAGAATGCATAGGGCTTCCCTGGTGGCGCAGTGGTTGAGAGTCCGCCTGCCAATGCAGGGGACACGGGTTCGTGCCCCGGTCCGGGAAGATCCCACATGCTGCGGAGCGGCTGGGCCCGTGAGCCATGGCCGCTGAGCCTGCGCATCCGGAGCCTGTGCTCCACAACGGGAGAGGCCACAATGGTGAGAGGCCTGCGTACCGCAAAAAAAAAAAAAAAAAAAAGAATGCGTGTATGTATATATATGTATAACTGTATCACTTTGCTCTACAGCAGTAATTAACACAACATTGTAACTCAACTATACTTCAATTAAAAAAATAATAGATTTTTGTATACTGACATGGTATACTATGATCTTAATAAATTTACCTCCTAATTTATTTACTTATTTTTTTCTAGATTTCTTAGGGTTTTCTTTGATACATAAACAATTATGTTGTCTGCCATTTATTTCTTTTACTTGCCCTATTGCAATGGCTGGAATGTCCAGTATAACTTTGACAGAAGTGGTAGAAACATACCTCCTTATCTTGTTACTGGTATTAGGGGATTGATGTTCAATATTTACCATTGAATATGATGTTAAGTTTTAAGACTTTTTTGATATTGTTTATCTGAATGAGGAAGTGTCCTTTAACTCCTAATTTACTGAGAACTTTTATCATTAATGGCTATTGAGTTTTGTCAAATGATTTTCTATATCTATTGAGATGAACATATGTGTTTTCTCCTTTACTGTGGTGAATTATATTGTTTAAGTTTTGAAGGTAAAAAACAATCTTGCATTCCTCATATACACATCAATTGGTGATGATGTATTATCTTTTTAAAATATATTACTGAATTCAATATGCCACGGGTCAGCAAACATTTTTCTGTAAAGAACCAGATGTTAAATATTTTCAGTTTTATAAGCCATATGGCCTCTGTGACAACTATGCAACTCTGCCTTTGTAGTCAGAGACCATACGTAATTGAATGGACATGGCTGTATTCTGATAAAACTTTTATTTACAAAAACAGGTGGCAGGCCAGATTTGGCCTGTGGGCCATAGTTTGCCAACCTCTGCAATATGGCAATGTTTTGTTAATGATATTTGCATTTATTTTCATGAGGGAAATTTTCCTTTCTTGGAATGTCTTTGACAAGTTTTGAAATCAGAATTATGCTGGCCTCATTAAATGAGTTCAGCAGTGTTTCCTCCTCCTCTATTTTTCTGCTAGAGATTGTGTAAGTTTAATATTATTTCTTCCTTAGTGTTTGATGAAATTTACCAGTGAAACCATCTGGACCTGAGCTTCTTTCTCACGGAGACATTTATTTTACTACAAATTCTATCACTTTCATTGATTTAGGGTTATTTAGATTTTGTATTTCTTCTTGAGCCAGTTTTTGGAAGTTGTGTTTTTTAAGGAATTTTTCAATTTCTTATAAGTTATTGAAATTATTGGTATAAAGTTGTTTGTAATATTGAATTTTTAGCCTATGAATGCCTATAAGTTCTCTAGTGATATCTCCTAGTTTACTCTTTGATTGGGAGTTTGTGTTTCCTTTTTTTATTCTGGTCACTCTTGCTAAACACTTATCCTTTTTATTGTTTGCAAAGAACCAATTTTTTGTCTTCTTAATTTTCTCCTTTTTCCTTTCTTATGATTTTCTCTTTCATAGATTTATACATTTAGGATTTTACTTAATTTGGATTTAATTTGCTCTTTTTTTCTAGTTTCTTAAGGTTAAAACAGATCGTTGACTTTTAAACCTTTTTTTAATTTTCTAACATGAGCATTTAAAGCTATAAATTTGCCACCAAATAATGCCTTACTTGAAATCCATAAATTTTGAAATGTCATGCTTTTATTTTCACTCAGTTTAAATATTTTCTAATATGTGATTTCTTCTTTGGCCCATGGATTATTAAATCTGTTACTTAGTTTCTGAATATTTAGTGTTCTATATAGTTGTTCTCTTTTTGATTTCTAATTTAAATTCACTTTGGTCAGAGAAAATACTCTATACGGTTTGAATCATTTAAAATTTATTGAGAATTGTTTTATGACCTATAATATTGTCTATCTAGATACATATTCCAAGTGTATTTGAAAGGCATATATATTCTGCAGTTGGTGGGTAGAATGTTCTATGATGAGAAATTTGTTTGTATTTTTTTTTTTTTTTTTTTTTTTTTTTTTTTTGCGGTACGCGGGCCTCTCACTGTTGCAGCCTCTCCCACTGCGGAGCACAGGCTCCGGATGCACAGGCTCAGCGGCCATGGCTCATGGGCCCAGCTGCTTCGCGACATGTGGGATCCTCCCGGACCAGGGCACGAACCCGCATCCCCTGCATCGGCAGGCAGACTCTCAACCTCTGCGCCACCAGGGAACCCCTGCCTGCATCTATTTTTTGTTGTTATCATTGGTTTTCAGGAATTTCATTATGATGTGTTTGGTGTGGATTTCTTTGTATTTATCTTGCTTGAATTCATTGAACTTCTTGCACATGTGGATTTATAGTTTTCATCAAGTTTGTATAATTTAGGAGCCCTTATTTTCTCAAATAGTTTTTCTGCACACTGGCTTTCAGGAACCACAATTACACGTATGTTAGAACTGTTTGATTTTGTTCTGTAGGTTGCTGATATGTGGTTCATTTTATTTATCTTTTTAAAATCTTTATGCTTTGTTTTGTATAGTTTCTATTGTCATGTCTTCAAGTTTACTGGAAGTTTAATTCTTTCTTTTCAGATGTCTAATTTGCTGTTAATTCCATCCAGGGTATTGTTTTTTCCAGATATTTTATTTTTCCTCTGAAGAAGTTCCATTTGATTATCATAACCATTTCTCTCCTCACTATGTTCATATTTTCCTTTATGTTCTTTTTTTAAAAAATATTTAGCTATTTATTTGGCTGTGCCGGGTCTTAGTTGCAGCACACAGGATCTTTGTTGTGGCATGCAGGATCTTTTTTCATTTGCGGCACGTGGGATCTTTGTTGCCATGTGTGGGATCTTCATTGCAGCATACGGGATCTTTGTTGCAGAATGTGGGATCTTTGTTGCAGAATATAGGATCTTTAGTTGCAGCATGCAAACTTTTAGTTGCGGCATATGGGAGATAGTTCCTTCATCAGGGATCAAGCCTGTGCCCCCTGCATTGGGAGCACAGAGTCTTAGCCAGTGGACCACCAGGGAAGTCCCTCCTTTACATTCTGTTTTTTTATAAAGACATTAATTGTTTTTATCTTTTTAAAAAAATATTTATTTTATTTATTTTATTTTTGGCTGCATTGGGTCTTCATTGCTGCATGCGGGCTTTCTCTAGTTACAGTGAGTGGGGCTACTCTTCGTTGCAGTGCACGGGTTTCTCACTGCGGTGGCTTCTCTTGTTGTGGAGCACAGGCTCTAGGTGTACAGGCTTCAGTAGTTGTGGCACACGGGCTTAGTTGCTCCGCAGCATGTGGGATCTTCCCAGACCAGGTCTTGAACCCGTGTCCCTTGCATTGGCAGGCGGATTCTCAAGCACTGAGCCACCAGGGTAGGCCCCTCCTTACATTCTTGAATGTCATTATAATAGCTGTAACAGAAATACCATATAATTGCATTATTATTGTTTAATTTTTAAAAATATATAAATGTATACCTTAAAATTGGAAAAAACTTTTTCAATCTTTACTTGTCCATATCTTCCTAAATCTTCTTCCCATGCTCAGAGATCGGTAGTAGTAACATTTTAATGTGCATACCTGAAAATTTTTTCTGTGCATTAACATATATATATATATATATATATGTTTTCACTCAAATATATAGTTATCTAAAACATAAATAGGATCATCCTATACACATAATGTTTTGCAGTTTGCTTTTATTTTCCCAAAAACGTATCTTGGGAAACTTCTCATGTTAATATATGTAGATTTATATCAATTACGTTATCAATTTGTGTTTCATGATTTTAAAGTCACAATTTATTTAATTATTGGCATATTTAGATTATTTCTAAGTTTTTGCCATTGCAAAGAGTAATATACTCCCTTGTAAAACATCTTTGTACATAGTTATTATTGTTTCTCTTACTACGACTAACAGTTTGCATTTATTGTGTGATTACTATGACCAAACAGGTTTTTAAAGTATCATTCTTGTTACTGTGTTGAAAAGGAATAGGGAATTAGGTGCAACTAGGGAGACCAGTTAGAAGGCTATTGCAATACTCTAGGTGAGGGATGATGGTGAGAAGTGGTTGCACCACAGATACATTTTGAAGGTAGTATCAGCAAGATTTGCTGGTGGGGTGGATAGGGAGTGTGAGAGAAAGGTAGGGATAAAGAATGACTCCAACGTTTCTGGTCTTGTGTAACTAGAAAGGATGAAATTCTCATCAGCTGAGATAGGGAAGACTGTGGGAAGAGCAGGCTTTGGGAAAGTCAGGGGTTTGATTTTTGATCTGATAAACGTGAGATAACTACTACACATGCAATTACAGCTGTTGTATATACAAATCTAGAGTTTAAGTGAGAGGTATGTATTGGGAGTTATCAGTATATAGATATTATTCAAAGTCATGAAATTGGATGAGATCACCAAGTGATTAAGTGTGGATTAAAGAGGAAACACACTCTCTCTCTCTCTCTCTCTCTCTCTCTCTCTCTATATATATATATATATATATATATATATATATATATATATATTGGTGGAAAGTTAGGAGAAGCTATATAACTAGCTGCCAGCCAAATGCTATTACAAGTCAGAAGTAATTCTAGGTTTATTCTGACGTTAGCTTTTGTTCCTTTGTGAATCAGTATATGTGGAGGAAATAGTACACATTTGTGGTTTTATACTGAATTAATAAGCAGTATATTACTAGGTGCAATTTTTAAAAAAAAATTACACATGTAATATACAAGTGCTGGAAGACCCACAGTAAAGCAATAATTGGTTTCAGATTGGGTTAAGGGGGAATTTTCTGAGAGGTGAAAGCATCACCATATAGGGAGCTAAGTCTTTAGTAGATGTGTCAATAGTTCATTCCTTTTTATTTCTGAATAGTATTACATCACATGGATATACCACAATTGGCCCATACACTTCCTTTTTAGGTTCTTCCAGTTTTTGGCTATTATAAGTAAAGCTGCAGTGAACATTCATGTACAAGTCTTTGTATGGACATATATTTTCTTTTCTCTTTGGTAAATATGTAGACGTGGAATGGCCAGGTCATATGGTAGATGTATGTTTAACTTTTTAAGACATTCTGAACTATTGTCCAAGGTAACTGTACCATTTCACATTCTCTCCAGCAGTATATGAGAGGTCCAGTGCTACACATACTCATCAACACTTCGTATGGTCAGTCTTTTCAACTTTAGGCATTCTTACAGACTTGTGGTGGTGAGCATCTATTCATGTGATTTTCTTTTTTGCCATTGTTTATGTCTTTTTTGGCTATGTGACTGTTTAAATCACTTTTTAATTTTTTATTGGGTTGTTTGATTCCTTTTTATTGCGTTTTGAGAGATCTTTATACAATATCAGGTCAAGTCCCTTATCAGATATATGACTGGCATATATTTTCTCCAAGACAGTGGCTCGTCTTTTAACTCTCTTAACAGTGCCTTTAAAAGATCAGGAACTCTCCCTAAAATTTAGCAATCCATATTACTATAAGCATTGTATACAATTTATTTCAAAAAGAAAAATAAAAAGGATACAGATACTGAAAAAAAAAAAGATCAGGAGCTCTTAATTTGGATGAAGTCCAAATTAAGATAATTTTAACATATTTAAAAATTGATGAATAACCCAAGTTAATAAATATTTTATCTTTTTCCCTTGAAGTTTTATACTTTTAGGTTTTTTTTAACATCATTATTGGAGTATAATAGCTTTACAATGGTGTGTTACTTTCTGCTTTAAAACAAAGTGAATCAGCTATATATGTACATATATCCCCATATCTCCACCCTCTTGTGTCTCCCTCCCACCCTCCATATCCCACACCTCTAGGTGGTCACAAAGCACCAAGCTGATCGCCCTGTGTTATGTGGCTGCTTCCCACTAGCTATCTATTTTACATGTGGTAGTGTATATATGTCCATGCCACTCTCTCACTTTGTCCCAGCTTACCCTTCCCCCTCCCCGTGTCCTCAAGTCCATTCTCTACGTCTGCATCTTTATTCCTGTCCTGCCCCTAGGTTCTTCAGAACCTTTTTTTTTCTTTTTTTAGATTCCATATATATGTGTTAGCATATGGTATTTGTTTTTCTCTTTCTGACTCACTTCACTCTGTATGACAGACTCTAGGTTCATGCACCTCACTACAAATAACTCAATTTCATTTATTTTTATGGCTGAGTAATATTCCACTGTATATATGTGCCGCATCTTCTTTATCCATTCATCTGTCAAAGGATACTTAGGTTGCTTCCATGTCCTGGCTATTGTAAATAGAGCTGCAGTGAACACTGTGGTACATGACTCTTTTTGAATTATGGTTTTCTCAGGGTATATGCCCAGTAGTGGGATTGCTGGGTCATATCATAGTTCTATTTTTAGTTTGTTAAGGACCCTCCATACTGTTCTCCATAGTGGCTGTATCAATTTACATTCCTACCAACAGTGCAAAAGGGTTCTCTTTTCTCCACACCCTCTCCAGCATTTATTGTTTGCAGATTTTTTGATGATGGTCATTCTGAGCAGTGTGAGATGATACCTCATTGTAGTTTTGATTTGCATGTCTCTAATGATTAGTGATGTTGAGCATCCTTTCATGTGTTTGATGGCAATCTGTATATCTTCTTTGGAGAAATGTCTGTTTAGGTCTTCTGCCCATTTTTGGATTGGGTTGTTTGTTTTTTTGTTATTGAGCTGCATGAGCTGTTTATATATTTTGGAGATTAATCCTTTGTCCGTTGATCCGTTTGCAAATATTTTCTCCCATTCTGAGGGTTGTCTTTTCATCCTGTTTGTAGTTTCCTTTGCTCTGAAAATTCTTTTAAGTTTCATTAGGTCCCATTTGTTTATTTTTGGTTTTATTTCCATTACTCTAGGAGGTGGATCAAGAAAGAGCTTGCTGTGATTTATGTCAAAGAGTGTTCTTCCTATGTTTTCCTCTAAGAGTTTGATAGTGTCTGGCCTTACATCTAGGTTTTTAATACATTTTGAGTTTATTTTTGTGTATGGTGTTGGGGAGTGTTCTAATTTCACTCTTTTACATGTAGCTGTCCAGTTTTCCCAGCAATACTTATTGAAGAGGCTGTCTTTCCTCCATTGTATACTCTAGCCTCCTTTATCAAAGGTAAGGTGACCATATGTGCGTGGGTTTATCTCTGGGCTTTCTATCCTGTTCCATTGATCTATCTTTCTGTTTTTGTGCCAGTACCATACTGCCTTGATTACTGTAGCTTTGTAATATAGTCTGAAGTTGGGGAGCCTGATCCCTCCAGCTCTGTTTTTCTTTCTCAAGATTGCTTTGGCTATTCTAGGTCTTTTGTGTTTCCCTGCAAATGGTGAAATATTTTGTTCTAGTTCTGTGAAAAATGCCATTGGTAGTTTGATAGGGATTGCATTGAATCTGTAGATTGCTTTGGGTAGTATAGTCATTTTCACAGTGTTGATTCTTCGAATCCAAGAACATGGTATATCTCTCCATCTGTTTGTATCATCTTTAATTTCTTTCATCAGTGTCTCATAGTTTTCTGCATTCAGGTCTTTTGCCTCCTTAGGTAGGTTTATTCCTAGGTATTTTATTCTTTTTGTTGCAATGGTAAATGGGAGTGTTTACTTAATTTCTCTTTCAAATTTTTCATCATTAATGTATAGGAATGCAAGAGATTTCTGTGCATTAATTTTGTATCCTGCTACTTTACCAAATTCATTGATTAGCTCTAGTAGTTTTCTGCTAGTATCTTTAGGATTCTCTATGTATTGTATCATGTCGTCTACAAACAGTGACAGCTTTACTTCTTCTTTTCTGATTTGGATTCCTTTTATTTCTTTTTCTTCTCTGATTGCTGTGGCTAAAACTTCCAAAATTATGTTGAATAATAGTGGTGAGAGTGGACAACCTTGTCTTGTTCCTGGTCTTAGAGGAAATGGTTTCAGATTTTCACCATTGAGAACGATGTCGGCCGTGGGTTTGTCGTATATGGCCTTTATCATGTTGAGGTAAGTTCCCTCTATGCCTACTTTCTGGAGGGTTTTTATCATAAATGGGTGTTGAATTTTGTCAAAAGCTTTTTCTGCATCTATTGAGATGATCATATGGTTTCATTCTTCAATTTGTTAATATGGTATATCACATTGATTGGTTTGCATATATTGAAGAATCCTTGCATTCCTGGGGTATACCCCACTTGCACACGGTATATGATCCTTTTAATGTGCTGTTGGATTCTGTTTGCTGGTATTTTGTTGAGGATTTTTGCATCTATGTTCAGCAGTGATATTGGTTGTAGTTTTCTTTTTCTGTGACGTCTTCGTCTTTTTTTTTTTTTTCCTTCAATTTGTTAATATGGTTAATCACATTGATAGATTTGCGTATATTGAAGAATCCTTGCATTCCTGGAATAAACCCCACTTGATCATGGTGTATGATCCTTTTAATGTGCTGTTATGTGGGATCTTCCCGGACCAGAGCATGAACCCGTGTCCCCTGCATCGGCAGGCGGACTCTCAGCCACTGCGTCACCAGGGAAGCCCCTTTGTCTGGTTTTGGTATCAGGGTGATGGTGACCTTGTAGAATGAGTTTGGGAGTGTTCCTCCCTCTGCTATATTTTAGAAGAGTTTGAGAAGGATAGGTGTTAGCTCTTCTCTAAATGTTTCATAGAATTCGCCTGTGAAGGCATCTAATCCTGGGCTTTTGTTTGTTGGAAGATTTTTAATTACAGTTTCAATTGCAGTGCTTGTGATTGGTCTGTTTATATTTTCTATTTCTTCCTGGTTCAGTCTCGGAAGGTTGTGCTTTTCTAAGAATTTGTGCATTTCTTCCAGGTTGTCCATTTTATTGGCATAGAGTTGCTTGTAGTAATCCCTCATGATCCTTTGTATTTCTGCAGTGTCAGTTGTTACTTCTCCTTTTTCATTTCTGATTCTATTGATTTGAGTCTTCTCCCTTTTTTTCTTGATGAGTCTGGCTAATGGTTTATCAATTTTGTTTATCTTCTCAAAGAACCAGCTGGTAGTTTTATTGATCTTTGCTATCATTTCCTTCATTTCTTTTTCATTTATTTCTGCTCTGATCCTTATGATTTCTTTCCTTCTGCTAACTTTGGGGGTTTTTTTGTCCTTCTTTCTCTAATTGCTTTAGGTGTAAGGTTAGGTTGTTTATCTGAGATGTTTCTTGTTTCTTAAGGTAGGATTGTATTGCTATAAACTTCCCTCTTAGAACTGCTTTTGCTGCATCCCAAAGGTTTTGGGTCATCGTGTTTTCATTTTCATTTGTTTCTAGGTATATTTTGATTTCCTCAGTGATCTCCTGGTTATTTAGTAGTGTATTGTTTAGCCTCCATGTGTTTGTATTTTTTACAGTTTTTTTCCTGTAATTGATATCTAGTCTCATAGTGTTGTGTTTGGAAAAGATACTTGATACGATTTCAATTTTCTTAAATTTACCACATTTGATTTGTGACCCAAGATATGATCTATCCTGGAGAATGTTCCATGAGCACTTGAGAAGAAAGTGTATTCTGTTGTTTTCGGATGGAATGTCCTATAAATATCAATTACATCCATCTTCTTTAATATGTCATTCAAAGCTTGTGTTTCCTTATTTATTTTCATTTTGGATGATCTGTCCATTGGTGAAAGTGTTCCATAGAAAGTCCCCTACCATGACTGTGTTACTGTTGACTTCCCCTTTTATGGCTGTTAGCATTTGCCTTATATATTGAGGTGCTCCTATGTTGGGTGCATAAATATTTACAATTGTTATATCTTCTTCTTGGATTGATCCCTTGATCATTATATAGTGTTCTTCTTTGTCTCTTGTAATAGTTTTTATTTTAAAGTCTATTTTGTCTGATATGAGAATTGCTAATCCAGCTTTCTTTTGAATTCCTTTTGCGAGGAATATCTTTTTCTATCCCCTCACTTTCATTCTGTATGTGTCCCTAGGTCTGCAGTGGGTCTATACAGCCAAAATCACACAAAAAGCATACACATATACACTCACAAAAAGAGAAAAAGGAAAAAATTATGTTTATCTTTTGGGAAGTCTGAGGTCTTCTGCCAGCATTCAGTAGGTGTTCTGTAGGAGTTGTTCCACATGTAGATGTATTCCTGATGTATTTGTGGGGAGGAAGGTGATCTCCACGTCTTACTCCTCTGCCTTCTTGAAGGTCTCTTGCCATTGCCTGCAGTCTGTCCCTCGGTTGTCACGGCTGTCCATCGGTCCCACAAGCCTCAGAGGGAGGACGAAATAGGTGTCCCCGTGGCTGGGACAGGCTCTCAGCGAGGTGATGGGAAGGACCTGAGTGAGGAGCCGAGGCAGCTACAGCCACTCCTGCAGCAGATGCCGCTGATTCCCCCAGGCCGGAGGTGTCGGAGAGGCCATGTCCTCGGGATTGTGGCACCCAGAGCGCAGCGCTTGCCTCTGGTGCGGTGGCTGAGTGCCAGGATGTGGCGGGCTGGGGCTGCAAGGCCTACATTTAGTTTTGTGATTTAATTTTTTACTTGGTATGAGGTATAGATCAAAATTTATTTATTTATTTTTACATACAGGTATCTAATTGCTCCAGACCCCATTGTTGAAAAACTATTTTTTCTCCTATAATCTTCCTTTACATCTTTGCCTATCATCAGTTGTCTCTATATACATAATGTGTGGGTCTATTTCTGAACCCTCTATTCTGATCCATTGATTATTGTTGCTTTATAATAAGTTTTGAAATCAAGTAGTGTAACTTTCCAACTTTGTTCTTCTTTTAAAAGTTCTTTTGGCTATTCTAGATTCTATTTCTGTATGAATGTTAGACTTACCCTATCAATTTCTATAAAAAAGCTCTTCTTGAAGTTTGATTAACATGGTGTGAAATCTGTAAATGAATTTAGGAAGAATTGATATCTTAATATTGAGTCTTCCAACTCATGAGCAAGGTTTATATCTCCATTTATTTCATTAATTTCTCCATGCAATGTTTATAGCTTTTAGTGTACAGATCCTGTTTTGGTATAATTGTAGGTTCATATGGAGTTGTAAGAAATAACAGAAAGATCCCAGTATACTCCTTACTCAGTTTCCCTTAATGGTAATAATTTGCAAAATTATAGTACAGCATCACAACCAGGAAATCGATATTGATACATCTACCATATTCAGATTTCTCCAGTTTTACATGTGGTATATGTGTGTGTGTGTGTGTATTTAGTTATACAATTGATCATATGTGTAGATTCATATGAAGACCACCACAGTCAACATATAGAAGAGTGCCATCACTACAAGAATCCCTCCTGTAGCCCCTTTATAGGCACACTCACTTCCCTCTCCCCCGAGTTCTGTAACCCCTTGCAACCACTAATCTCCATCTCTGTAGTTTTGTTGCTTCAAGAAAGTTATATAAATGGAATCATATGGTATGGAGCCTTTTTGGAATTTTTTTTTTACTTAGCATATTCTCTGGAGATCCATTCAAGCTGTTGTGTATATCAGTAGTTACTCATTTTTTATTGCCGAGTAGTATCCCATGGCACCATGGTTTGTTTGACTATTCACCTATTGAAGGACATCTGGGTTGTTTCCAGTTCCCAAACTAGTAGGAATAAAGCGTCTATGAACATTTGATTAAGGGTTTTTGTGTGAGCATAACTTTTCCATTCTCTGGGATAAATGCCCAGGAGTGCAATTACTGAGTTTTATGGTAATGGCATGTTCAGCTTTGTTAAGAAACAGCCATATAATTTTTTGCAACATGGTTGTACCAGTTTACATTCCCACCAGCAATGTATGAGTGATCTAGTTTCTCTGTATCCTTGACAGCATTTGGTGGTGTCGCTATTTTTTATTTGCCATTCTGATAGGTATGTAGTGATATTATGATTTTAATTTGCATTTCCTTGATGGCTAATGATATTGAACATCTTTTCATTGCTTTTGTCATCTTCTGTAAAATGTATGTACATGTCTTTTGCCTATTTTGTAATTAGGCTGTTTTTGTTTTGTTTTACTGTTGAGTTTTGGGAGTTCTTCATACAAGCTTTTGTCAGGCATGTGGTTTGCAAATATTTTCTTCCAGCTTGAGTTTTCATGGTCTTCTCAGGGTCTTTTGAAGCACAAAAGCTTTAAATTTTGATGAAGTTAAAGTTTAAAATATTTCCCTTTGTTGATCATGCCTTGGATATCAAGTCTAGGAACTGTTCACGTAGTCCTAGGTACCAAAGCTTTTCTCCTATGTTTTTATCTAAAAGTTTCATAATTTTCCATTTTCCATTTAAGAGCATGATCCATTTTGAATTAATGTTTGCATAAAATGTGAGGTGTAGGTCGAAATTTGTTTTCCCTGTGGAAATTCCTTTTTGGGGAGCTTTTAAATTATGAATTCAAATTTTTTAATGGATTATAGGATGGCTCAGATTGTCTATTTCATATTGGTTGAGTTTTCAAAACCATTTGTTCTGGTTGCCAAATTCATGAGTGTGAAATCATTCATATTCCCTTATTATATTTTTACTAGCTGTAGAACCTATAGTGATATCCCTTGCTTTATTCCAGATGTTGGCAATTTGTATTTTCTTTTTAAAAAAATCTTTATCAGTCTTGTTAGGAGTTTATTAATTTTAATAATCTTCCAATAGAACCATTTTTCATTAATTTTCTCTATTTTCTTTTTTAAAATTTTCTCTATTTCTGCAATTACACTCATCCCTCAATATCTGCAGGGGATTGATTCCAGGACCCACCCCCCCATACCAAAATTTGCCAATGGTCAACTCACGTCCCTTATATAAAATGGCTTTTTGTACCATCAGCCCTCCATATTCCACAGATACTTTATCTGTGATTGTATCTTTATCATTTCATTGTTTCTGTTTGCTCTGGTTTATTTTGCTCTTCTTTTTTCCTAGTTTCCTGAGGTGGAAACTTAAATTATTGATTTGTGACCTTTACTTGTTTCTAACATAAGCATTTACTTCTATAAATTGTCCTCTCTGTACTATTTTGGCAGCACCCCACAAATTTTGAGATGTTGTAATTTTCATTCATTTTTATAGGCCTCTGATAACAAAACTAGATAAAACAGTACAACCAAAACAAAACAAAATGACAGACCAATATCTTGAACGACTCTATGCACAAAAACCCTCCACAAAATATTAAGCAATTGTATCCACCCATGTATAAAAATAGTTATATACCGTGACCAAGTAGGATTTACTCCAGGTATACAAGACTTGTTCAACATACAAAAGTCAATCAATGTGATCCGCTGTGTCAACAGGCTAAAGAAAAAACAATATGATTTAAGAAACTCATGGGAAAAAAGATAGTTTCTTATATTTACCTATTCCACTGTTCTTATTTCTTTTCTGAAATTCCAAACTTTCTGTCACAATTTCTTTCCGTTTAAACATCTTCCTAAAACCATCCTTTAATGATAACTTTTTTGGGGAACAGATTCCTAGTTTTCCTTTGTCTGAGAATGTCTTTATTTCACCTTTATCCCTAAAGAAGATTTTCATAGAATATCGAATTTGTGGTTGACTAGCCCCACCTGGCACTGTGGGGTGGGGGTGGAGGCTCATATCACTGCCAAACTCTGTGGTGTCACCAGTATTCTCCCCTACATTGTTTAACACTATGAACTTTGAAAAGTATTTTCCTTTTTATAAAAATTGAAAATAGTTGACCTACAATATTATGTTTCAGGTGTTCTACATAGTCATTTGACATTTGCATACATTATGAAATGATCACCATCATAATCTAGTAACCATCTGTCCCCATACAAAGTTATTATAATATTATTCACCACATTCCTTATGCCATATATTATATCCCTGTGACTTATTTATTACGTAACTGGAGGTTTGTACTTCTGAATTCCCTTCACCTATTTTGCCCCCCCCCCGCTGGCAACCATGCATTCATTCTCTGTATCTATAAGTCTGTTTTCATTTTTGTTTTGTTTGTTTTGGTTTTTAGATTCCACATCTAAGTGAAATCATACAGTATTTGTCTTTCTCTGTCTGAACTTTTAATTTACATAAACTCATGTGATTTCTACCCCAGAATTGATATCGTTACCCCAGTTTTACATATGAGGAAATAGTTTGCTGACATATTAAAAGAGTTGCTCAAGATAACACAAGAGTAGAAAGTGAGAGAGACAAGAGAACCTACATCTTTCACCTAGAAGTTCAAAGATTCCTCTGCTCTGGGACACCACCTCACTTCATCTTCATGGCCAATCAGTTTCCAGATCCCACCATTTCTTCTTCTTTTTAAAAAAATTTTTATTGGAGTATAGTTGATTTACAGTGCTGTCACCATTTCTTCTTTTGCTCTAACTCTTGGATTTGTCCCCTCCTATCCATTTCTGTTGGCCACTCCTTTTCACAGATCTCTATCACCTCATCTCTATCATCTCTACCACCTGGATGGGCACAGTAACCCCTTAGGGAGGGCTTTGACAATTGACAATCGAGTTGCTACCATCCTACTCTGAAATCTTTTAACTATATCTGGAATAGTTCACATCACCTATTTAGAGGCATACATGCCAAAAAGTCTGGCTGCTTCCAGCTCTCCCCAGTATTGCTGACACTGGTGTATATATCTATATTTATATTTATATTTTTATATTTATATATGTTTATATATTTATTCACCAGGTGTCTATACAGATATTCTGTGATTCTGTGATTGTAGAAATGAAAAGGGCCTGAATGACTAAATGACGACCACAAAGGTGCAGTAGGGAGTGTTTTGTTTTGAGCTGAGTCATTCTGAACCTTTGGCCTCTGATAGTGGTTTAGTCAGTTAGCTGTTTTATACCTCTTTCCTTATGCCCAGCCCCATTTCAATTTCGAATTTTCTAGTATCACTTAACTCACTTCTCTTTAAAAGCTATTTTGTAATAATGTGTCATTTATATGTAAACTTATGACCTTTTCTTGTTTGCCATAAAAGAATGCTCATTGGTATGTATCAGCTGAAATATGGTTTTTGTCATTCTACTAAGAGGTAAAGAGTCACTAATATGGTCTCTAAGTCCTAAAAGACTTTAATATTTCTTTGCTTATCTTTGATCAACTTGGTTATAGGACTCTAATTATATAAAAAATGTAACTATCATAATGTCAACCACATTTAACCTTCTTGATATCCCATGATTCTTTGCACTAAGGGCGTAAGGCCAGGTCTTTGCTGACTGCTTGATAACTGAATGAGTGATTATTCTCCTTGTTAATGGACAATGATATAGAAAACTCTTCAGTATGTACAGAATATTAATGAGAAGCTGCACAAGCTGAGATAAGACTATAAGATGCTGCAAGCAATCACTTATAAGAACATTATAAAAAATATTACTCGTCAAGGATGTAGCCAGACCCAGGGTCTCTGTGTGACGAATGAGGAGGAAAAGGGCGAGATACAGTCCTACTGTGAATGACGGAGTAATTCACAAACAACACTTCTCTCATGGTTTCTAATATTGAGTTTTCCATTTAAATTAAAAAAAAAAAAACTTTGTGAGATAGCACTGCAGATTGTGAAATGGGGAAGGGAAATATCTTGCTTCCTTCTCAGCCTCTGTAATCCTTTCTGTGCCGGCTACAGTGTGTCAAGTATCTGTCCTTCATGAAAAATACCACCAAGATGACTTGCTGAAAGAAATTTCAACCAACTCCAAGAAACTGACCCAGACACAACACTGTGAATTTCCTCAATTTTGTTTTCAGTTTGGGATATTGTCTCTAATTGGAAAATTTAGGAAAGCCATTTTTGTAGTCTGCATTTCTGGATGATATACTAGAAAAGGGGGAATGTTCATTGGGTATTGTTTAATTCTCCACTTCAATTCACTTGGGCTCTGTAAATAGGATCTCTGAGTCAGTTCTAATGGACACATGGAATGTCACAGCCACAGGGGGCTGAGAGATCATTTAAGCCTGTTTTTCTCAACTGAGTAATGTAGAGATCACTTTTAAAGGAGGAAAAATTCTTACTAATCCCCAGTGTTGACTTAAATTATTTTCATAATGCTATTAAAGTAAAAGTATAATAATATAAATGAAGTGAATAATATAACATGTAATATATTTATATATAAATATATATTTTAAGTAATACACATAAAATTAGGTATAAACTCCTCATACGTAGTACACATGTGACAATTCCCTTCTCCCACTCCTTTCTTCTAGTCAAAGAAGGACACCTGCATCCTATACAGCGCTTTTTAAAAAAAATAATAATTAATTAATTTTTGGCTGTGTTGGGTCTTCGTTTCTGTGCGAGGGCTCTCTCTAGTTGTGGCGAGCAGGGGCCACTCTTCATCATAGTGCGCGGGCCTCTCACTATCGTGGCCTCTCTTGTTGCGGAGCACAGGCTCCAGACGCGCAGGCTCAGTAGTTGTGGCTCACGGGCCCAGTTGCTCCGTGGCATGTGGGATCCTCCCAGACCAGGGCTCGAAACCGTGTCCCCTGCATCAGCAGGCAGACTCTCAACCACTGCGCCACCAGGAAATCCCAATATACAGTGCTTTTGTTTGGCAAGAACACATCTTTTGTCTAACACGACCACCTTTGTGGGGTTTTTTGTCTAGCTTTTAACAATTACAACACTTGGTTTCCATTCAGTTGGTTAACACAAACCCATAAATGGGCAGAAAAATAGCATGACAGCACTGATTATAAGAATATACCTTTGGAAACTTTTAAATAAATTATCATAGAAATGAAAACACAAAATTAGAATATTCTAATAGCAATGGACAAACAATCTCCCATGATACATCTTCAGAGCCTAGTTTAAAAAACATCCATTTACAAAAGGAGAACTGTTAAAGTCATAAACAAGCCAAAAGTAGAGCTGGAAACAAAATCCATAACTGAACCAGTTTCTCGGAATTTAGTACAGCAAATTTTCTGCAAAGTGATACTGATTTTATTTGTATGATTTAAATGTATCCACTCTAACACTAAAATCAGAATAATGCCACTTCACGTTATCTCTCATAATGTTTGGAGTTTAATATCACTTAGGGATCCATGAAGCTTTGTCTATCTGCTGTTATTAGCTGTTTTCTTACTTGAAATCTTATTTGTTGTAACAATAGAATGATGTCTTATTTTTATGTCCATGCCATTAGTGTTCAAGGTATGAGGAACAGATGATAGTAGGAAATTTTCTGGAAAAAAAAACAGCTTAGGAAAAAAGATCAAGGCTCCTGGATGTACTACATTTGGCTAAGGCAATATGAGTTTAGATAGTTGGAACAGTGACAACTTCTAAGATTTGTAGGTAGCTGTTATTATGGAGATTCTAAATTCCACCTTTGGGGACAAAAAATAAAGGTCACTGGACGAGGAGTTAACCACATTTCCCCCCTTGACCTTTATTTCCCCACATGTAAGATGAGGCAGTGGGTTAAGTGATCTCTGAAAGCTTTCAACTCTGATAACTACGTGTTGTTATAAATCAACAGTTTAATTGCTGCCCTGCATTTTTAAAATAAATTTTATTTATTTATTTATTTATTTATTTATTTATTTATTTATTATTGGCTGTGTTGGGTCTTCGTTGCTGCGCGTGGGCTTTCTCTAGTTGCAGCGAGCGGGGGCTGCTCTTCGCTGCGGTGCACAGGCTTCTCATTGCCGTAGCTTCTCTTGTTGTGGAGCATGGGTTCTAGGCGTGTGGGCTTCAGTAGTTGTGGCTCACGCGCTCTAGAGCGCAGGCTCAGTAGTTGTAATGCATGGGCTTAGTTGCTCTGTGGCATGTGGGATCTTCCCAGACCAGGGCTCGAGCTCATGTCCCCTGTACTGGCAGGTGGATTCTTAACCACTGCACCACCAGAGAAGTCCTACCCTGCATTTTTTCACTTTATTTCATCCTATAATTTTGTTCTAGGTCTTGACTGAAATACAGTATAACTAAACAAAATACAGTTTGCTCTGAGCCTTTTTTGATGCCCTTAAAATCAGAGAGATATAAAGTGTTTCATGCTGCATAATTACATAGATTGATAACAACTTCATTGGATTCAATTTTACTTGATAGTCCTTATATTTTTTTTATTATAAAATTTAGCTTAATTATAAGTTTCAAGCAAAATACCCTGGTGTACATGTATAGAGACAGAGATTACAGAAATAATTTGTTGCTGTCACCATCAAATGACACATGCAATGATGTTTATGTGACATCTTGAAAGATGGATAGGATTTGGAAGGCCAGTGGATAAAAACAGAGGGCATTCGAGGCTGAGGAGGAGGCTGGCCAGATGAGCCTGGCATTTTCATGGAACAGTAAAGAACAAGGGAGTGGTGGCGAGAAGGGAGAAATTCAGCAAGACTTTCAGAGAGGAGCCAGGCTGCAGAGGGTCTTGGATGTCAGGCAGGGATTTTGAGCTTGATAAGCAGACAAAAGGACCCATCGGAGCTTTCTGTTGCCTGTGTGTAGATGTTCCCAGCTCAGTATTCAATAATGGGCCTGGGTCCAGTCCTGCCAGATCATTTGGTTTTGTTCATCCTTTGGGGTGATGTGCTGTTTCTTTCCTCGAAAGCTCCCTTAGTACTTTGTCCCTTCTTAGGGGTTGCTTTAGGTGACCTTGAAAAACCACTTGGCCTTTAGTTTCCTCATCTGTATAGTGAGGACATGAGGGTAGATCTGTCTCTCAGTCTCTTTCTTGCTTTGTCTCTCTCTTCCCTAAGACACTTGAGTGATGGTGTGATTTCAACAGTGAAGTGTCTCACTACAGCAGCTGTTATGTACCTGTGTGAAGGTGGCATGAGTGTAGTTTGGGAAAACAAATCCCATAGATGATTCTCCTGCCAACCTTAAAATCCATAAATTTTAAGTTTTTCCAAGCTCTGACATTCTGATTTACAGTGCTAGGTTTAAAAAAAAAAAAAAAAAAAAAAAGGTCAATTTGGTGACTTTGGAGAATATACAGGAAAAATCAACCATGTTTTTAACAGGATGCTTTTGACTGCAATTAATAGAATATCTAACTAAAGGTGGCTGAAACAATGAGGACATTTTAATATCTCACATCCAGAGGTAGGTTGGTTCTAGGGTTATCTAATTCAGTGTCTCAACCGTGCCATCAGAACTATTGTGTTTCTTTCATCTTTCTACTCTGTCATCCTCATCATCGCTAGCATGATGGTGTCTCCCCTCTTGGTTGCAAGATGGTTGCAGCAGCTCCAGATATCATATGCAGGAAAAAAATGTCCAGCGCAGAGGAATAAGGGACGTTTCTTCTTATTTTTTCTTTTAATTATGGAGGAAAACCTTCCCTAGCCAACTGCCCTTGGATTCCACTGGCCACATAAGCGATAGTCACATACTCACTTTTTAACAGCAAGAGAGGATTAGAATGTGGATATCTGGCATATCCAGCTTCTATAGTGAGAGGTAGTTCTGCTTGAATAGGAGAAAGGGGGAGGAAAATGGGTGTTAGGAAAGCAACTAATGGCTCCTGCCACATATGTTCTTTTTCCAACACTCATCTTAAGACCCCCCTCTTCCTTTATGTAGCCTCTGGCTAATTAAAGCTAAGTATTTAGCATAAATCAGGGCTTTTGTGAATTATCTGAATAATTAGAGTCATTGTAAGCCCAGGGCCCTTATTTTATTTCATCTAAAAGTTTAATGATAAATAGGCTTCCATTGCCCAAAATGAGCTTGTCTGGTTCTGAAACCGGATGTAGTTTTTTATTGAATTGGGCTTTAGGAAAATAACTTAAAATGTACAGGGATTGTGATAAAGAGCAGCTTAAATTCTCAATTTTTTTTTTTTTTTTTTTTTGCTTTACAAATCTCCATCAGCTACGAAAAATAAGAACAGATTAAAGGGGTATGTGAGTATTTAATGTAAACTTAGGAATATGTTGTTAAAAATCAGGAAAGAGTTTAGAGCTATGACCATGAATAAATTGTGAAATATCAGCTTACTTCTCTGCTACAACACTGACCTAAAGAAGCTTTTCAGTTTCCCCAGCAACCTCGCAGAGCATTAGCTTGCTTCCCTCAGAGTAAATTAAATGTGATTTTCAAGTACTACACTTCATTATTTCAGAAATCACAATACCTAGCAGAAATAAGAACATTTCATAAATCATATTGGAGTTTATTTTTAAGCCAGAGCAGAGAAAGTATTTATTTGGAAAGTGTTTTTTTTTCTTTTAAATTTACTATATTTCCAAGGACTTATAGATCATCTCCATGATGAAGTGGTAAATGGGACATAATATGCTTAATTTACTTAAAATACATTAGTGATTGCCCAATAATATTTTTTTTAAAAAGAGTTTTAGTTAGCCAGGACATAAGAAAGATAAAAGCCACATTTCAAATGAACTACCTAACTTCATGATCAGAAGCTCTGGAGGATAAAAATCATAATGCTAACAACCCTTTTCTAAAATCAAGTTCTCTTGTTCATGCATTCTGCCACTCGTGCCTGTTTTCCCAGACTTGGCACATATATTATGTATGTTTTATACACACATACACACACCCATATAGATGCATTCCATGCATTGTGTACCCCAAATTAGTATATTTCAATGTTTGGATAAGTCAACATCTGATTTATCTCCATATGTCATTTTTTTTTTTACATCTTAGTACTGAAATTGACATAACAGCTTATCTTTCAAACTATTTAGTGGACAGTTTTTAAAGGGCTTTTGAATTTAATCTGTGTCTGTTATAATACTTAGCCCAGTCTGCCTTGGATGGGAGTAATCCAAGTGGGTGACTGATTCCTTTCTAGATTGTGAGTAACTTGACAACAGAGAAAGTGTTCGGTTTACTATGCACCATCCATGGAGGCTAGCAAGGTGCCTTGTGTCAAGTAAGTCATCAATAATGATTCTTCAGTCAAATCACTTAATATGTAGCTAGAGCCAGGGCTTGCTTTCTCCAGAGCAGTGGTCTCCAGAGTAGACCCCTTTCACCCCTAAGGGTGTGTGTGTAAGGTGATTCATCTGCGAAGTAGAAAGGATATATTAAAACTTGTATTTACTTTGATCCTAACAAGAAATAAATGGATCTTTAATAATAGCTAATATGTGATTTACTAGAAGTTCAAGTATATACTTTAATGCATACAATGAAATATGCTCATATTAGGAGCGCATGTTCCGATTTTATCACGGATAATGATGACAGAAGTTTGGAGACCGCTGTTTCAGTTGTAGAATGTCCAAGTGGTTGATTTCCTTATGTTGGAGGCACACTGCTCTCCAAACCTTCTCAAACTGCTGGCAGGTGCCCCAAATTCTACCACATTGCCTCTTTCTTTAGCATAATCACGAGTGTAGACTTAGGAGTCAGATCTGGATTTGAATGCCACGTGCTTCCACTTACAGTTGCGTGACCTTGGATAAAATAGTTCACAGTTTTCTCATCTCTAAAATGGAGATATAAATGCCTACCTTACAGGGTAGTTGTGAGAGCTTATAGACGTACTAAGTAATTAATATATGGTTGAAATTCAGCAAATACAAGCTGCTTTCACTGTATGTTAAAATTTTAAACATGTAAGCTGTTGGTTATTAGTCATCAATCCTTTTGCATAAATGAGTTTGCGATTGTTTTATAATTGTGTAAGACACACATAACATAAAAATTACCATTTTAACCATTTTAAGGTGAAAATTCAGTGGTATTGCTGTGGTCTGAATGGGTCCCTCAAAACTCATAGGTTGAAATCCTGATCCCCAAAGATGATGGTCTTAAATGGTGAGGCCTTTGGGAGGTGCTTAAACCATGCCGGTGGAGCTCTCATGAATGAGATTAGTGTTCTGAAATCGCTTGCCCCTTTTACCATGTGAAGACACAGTGAGAAAGCACAGGCTATAAGCCAAGAAGAGGGTCCTCAGGAGAACACGACCATGCTGCTGTTTGATCTTGGACTTCCAGCCTCCAGAACTGTGAGAAATAAATTTCTGTTGTTTATAAGCTACCTAGTCTGTGATACTTTGTTTTAGCAGACTGAATGGACTAGGATACGCATTTAGTACATTCACGGTGTTGTGCAACCCTCATTACTATCTAGCTCTAGAACTATTTCATCACTACAAATGGAAACCCATACAAATTAAGCAGTCACCTCTTAATCTCTCCTTTCCCCACTCCCTGGTAACCACTAATCTGGTTTGTGTGTCTATGGATTTGCCTATTCTGGATATTTTATATAAATGGGATCATAAAATATGCACTCTTTTGTGACTGGCCTCTTTGACTTAGTGTGTTTTCAAGGTTCATCGACGTTATAGCATAGATCAGTACTTCATTTCTTTCTATGGCTGAATGATATTTCATTGTATGGACAGACCACATTTTGTTTATCCAACCATCAGTTGATGGGCATGTGGGTTGTTTCTACTTTTTGGTTATTGTGAATAGTGTTGCTGTGAACATTCGTGTATACATTTTTGTGTGGACATGTGTTTTTAATCCTCTCATGTATATAACTAGAAATACAATTGCTGGGTCACAAGAGCTGGAGCTTAAACATGCAGGCTGGGGTCTCCACGTGGGAGGACATGACGGTCCTCATGTAAGTGGTGGAGCTCGGAGAGGAATGTGAAGAGATGAGGGGTAGGCTGGGGACAAGGGCTTGGTCCTCCCCTCACTGCCGCATTCTGACTCAGTACTCCAGGAATTTGAAAATTCTCTATTTGCAACTGGTTTTCTGTAAAGTCGCAGGTGTTGCTGTTTCATTTTACGAGGCTTCTCAGGGCATATCTTTTTGCCTAGGGCACGTCTTCCAGGAGTCTAAGTGTTTCTCTTGGAAGATCCTCCTGATCCAGGGGAGGGGTCTCTGATTTTCATATTGCTACTAGAACATTGTCAGCCTGGGTTGGCTGGGTGCTACAAACCCGGAAGAAACTCGTGTCTCCGCCCTCCTTGTTCAGTGAGTTAGCCATTTGGTTGCATGTTCCATTCTCCCTGCCCATTCACATTGGCCTTGAATCAGAAGTCCTCTTGAATTGCAGCCCTAGGACTATGTTTCAGAGACAGGTAGATAAGTTGGATCATTCCACATTGATTTCTAAAAACCAATATGTTTTTCTTATTTGAGTAAAACTGCAAGTCCCACTCCAGCTATTATAAAATTACAACTCTGCCCTGATACCGTCAAACTGATATTTGGCTGAACATAGGGCCAGAAAAGGGCTTAGTTTGTTCTTCAATGTTCTAGACTCTCCTTTCTGCTGTCTGCACTCCCACTTAGGGTTACTGAAGTCACAGATCACTTTTTGTTGTTTTTAGATCATTTCCTATAACACAGCCTTGCCCAAATCCATGGATTTCTGAATTTGTCAATGTAAAATGGTATTTCCTTGACCTACTTAGGCCTCTTGCTGAATGCTTCCCAACTAGCCTAAGCTGGCCTTGAACGAATCTTCTATCCCTGACACTATCAATCATTAAAAAGGTGGTGCCGATCCGTTATTAATGCCAAAGACACATGTCTCATAAAGCAAAACAAGGTCAAATACAAAATAAATCACCTCACTTTTCTATTCATCACACATGTGTTTGGCCCCAGTCCTCAGCTAGGCTATGGGGATCTAGAAGATGAATGGCGTGAATCTCTGCCATAGACTCCTAGAGTGTCCAAACCAGGAAGGCCATTCAAGATTACGTCATTTAAGAGATGAGAGGACTACTACTGGTATTCTGGGCCAGCAAGTCTAGGCCAGCTCTCCTGACTTGTACTTTAATGCTTTCTACCACATGACCACCCTGTTGCCTGAATGTAACTCAGGGGGTTAAGATCTCTCAGTCATGAGACACCTTGGGTTATTTGCATATGCCCTGGGAGGCACATGCTCAAGTATGTGGGCAGGGCACATGTTCTAAGCCCTTTCAAGTCAGTGGTATTCTCCCTCTTCAAGCAAGCTGTGAATTTGGTGAGCTAAGTGTACTCTCGGTCACACTGAATCTGAACCAGAGCACCCTGGCACCCCGGAGTACCACAAGTCCTTTATAGTTACATGACCATAATTTCATGCCAGCACCAAGGAACAACAGTGTGATGCCTGGGAAATTTAAGAATTTGGCTTAGAGAGTATTTGAGAGAGCATAAGCTATCAAGGCAGTAAACAGTTCCACTCAAAGAACCACATGGGTGTGCAATAATTGTGCGTGTATTCCCAAACGCAGAGAAATAGTGATTGTGAGGCCGTTACCATCCACGTGCTTTGGCCTTTTTTGAATTTTTTTATCTCTTTAAGTGGACTGTCTAAAATATAGTGTTTGTCACTGTGCCCTGTCGCAGAATAGCTGAGAAATGGGATTCTAGCAGAACCTGCTTCTGCCTGCTGATGAACTATTGTTGAAGCCTCATGGAAAGTGTCAGGAGTGAATTCAGAGAAGAGGGAGGTCCTTTCTGTCAGGGATAATTAATGAAGGTTTTGTAGACAGGGTAGTATCTGAGCTAGATTTTGGAACTAATTGCACAAGTACAGGATGGAAGAGATGGCTTTAGCAACCCGTATGAAAAGGGGTTGGGGTTTTAGTCCATAGTAAGCCCGTGAATTAATGTCTTCCTTAAAACTTTCCCATACCTATACTGGGGGAACTGTGCTCAGTACTGGAGACTGGGGAGCCGAATCAGGCTTGGTCACACCCTGCAGATTCTCAGTTTAGTTGAGGAAGATAGCTAATAGATAGCTGTTATATATGTGAAACTACCTGCCCATTTGGCACCTGAAAGCAATCTGGAAGGCTTGGAGCACAGGGCTCAAGACAATATGTGGTGAAAATTGAGACTGGGGCCGTGGGCAGAGCCCCAATCATTTGGGGTCTTGTCCAACATTTTAAGGAGTTCATGCTTCATCATCTGTGAGTCATGAGTGCAAGATGTGATTGCCATATTTCCCCCATTTAAAGGTGCTTTCCTTTGCTTACAACTTGCATCATTGACCCCAAATGATCTCTGTTGGACCAGATAAAGTACTTCACATTAAATGTTTGCAGTTATCTCTCACTTTCAGATACATTGAAATGTAGAAATCATGAAACTCAAAATTGAGGAAATATAGTGAGTTGATGTTAGCCTGTATTAATTGAAGTTTAGAGACTGGAATGATGGAGATGTTCCTTGCTATGCTGATCATAATACACCTCTGTGCTTTTTCTGGTTCATTTTAAAAGGAACATCTAGACAAACTAAGTGCATTGGGGGAAAAGTGACAAGGCTAGAGAAGGACTCCACCATTCTCTATATGAAAAAGATACAGAAATCATCTGAGCTCCTGTGGTACTCCATACGTCATCCCTAGAGCTCTCTTGCCACTCTCAAGACCAAAGTTTATCTGTCTTCTCTACTAGACTCTTAAGTTTCATGAGGTAGGGAGTGCTGTTCTCTGCTGTGTCCCTAGCATCCGGCACAGTGCTTGTGCTTAAATTTGGCATTTAACACGTATTGAATAGATGAATTAGTGACTGAGAGGTTAAGGCTTGGAAACAGAGATGAGGAGAGAGAACTATTAAATCTTGGGAAGGCTGGCATGTGGAAGCGGTAACATGCCTGTTTCCTAGGGTGTCTTCATAAAATGAGGTCCAATAGACATAGAAAGAAACTATAAGGATACAGAATAGTCTCCAATAAAGGGAACTCTTTTCTTTTCTAGTCACCTGAAGACAAACTGAGTCAATATATACCGTGGCAGTTTTTCACCTTATTTGGGGCAATCTGATGAAAACCAAGGTCAGTATTCCCACACACAAAAAATGCGTATATATACATACAAACCTTCCACAGCCTGTTTGTGGCCCTCACGTTAAGGATCTCATTTCCACTGCTTTGCAGTTAACAGAGCACCTTCATATACATTATGTTAGGACTAGTGACACTGTGGGGGAAAGCAAGGCTGAACTGTGAAACCCATTGTGCAGGTGAAGAAAATGAAGCTCAGAGAAGTTAAGTCATTTGCCCGTGGTCACACAGCCAATAAATCCTAGAGCAGGGATGCAAGTCCAGATGTGTCAGACTCCAGATTCCAGGGTTTCTGCAGTGCACCATTGTTGCTTCTGTGTCCCTAGAAGTGTTCAAACAGGCTAAGTTACCTCTGGGCAGGCAGATAGAGGTGTTGTGAGCATTGACAGGGTGAATGTGAAATACTCGATAAATGTATAAAATACTTTACAGGTCAGAAAGTGCTGTGTGCGTGTCTGTTATCAGAGAGGCTATAGCGAATAGGAGGTACGGGGGTAGACTCTGGAGACAGACCATCCAGCTTTGAATCCCATTTTGGCCACTTAGCAGACACATGATCTTGGGCAAGTTATTTAACTTTAAGTATCAATTTCTTCATCTGTAAAATAAGGATAATAATAATATCTACCTTATGTGTTATTGAGAGGCTAAATATGAGATAATATGTATACATTTTATACATATTTTGTTTCTTGGCAGACAGGTGTTAGATTAGGAAAGACAGTTGGCAAATAGGCCCCTTCAGATTTAAATGGCAGATAACATTTAAATTGAAAGTGGGAACAAGGATGCTTAACACATACCTGGCACTTGGTAAGCACCTTCTAAACTTTAGCTGTTCTCAATAAATGATAGCTAGTGTTGAGGTCATTATTGTTATCATTTGAAGTAATTTTCATTTCAATAACACCATTAATCTCTAAGGAGGGAATCTTGCTTCTCACGTCCAGTGCTGTGAAGGAGTTTTTCTGTATCTTTCTTCAAGCTGTGAGGTGACGTGGATATGTGGCTTTAACCCACGCTACACTGGATGCTACCTATTTAGGTTTTGTTTTTTCTTCCTTTTTTTTTTTTTTTTTTTGCGGTACGTGGGCCTCTCACTGCTGTGGCCTCTCCCGTTGCGGAGCACAGGCTCCGGACGCGCAGGCTCAGCGGCCATGGCTCACGGGCCCAGCCGCTCCGCGGCAAGTGGGATCTTCCCGGACCGGGGCACGAACCCGTGTCCCCCGCATCGGCAGGTGGACTCTCAACCACTGCGCCACCAGGGAAGCCCCTGTTTTTTCTTTTAAGAGTAGGTATAGGGATTTAGAAAAACAGTGGAAATGATGACCGTAATTTATATGGTTTTAGTTGACAAAGAAGCTTATAATGAATATTTGTATTTTGACAATAAAATGATTTACTGACTTTTAACCCAGTGTAAAGCAGCTTCAAGAAAGACAGAGAGAGAAGTGCAGTCTCCCCTGAAAAGTAAGCATTTCATCACATTGGCTAAATGTTTAAAATGTCTGCAGAAGGCACAAAGGTATTCGTAGACTCTGTCAAGTAGGGTCACTTTTGGAATGCTGAGCATCAGGAGAAGAGTGGGGTAACAGCTAGTGAACTGGGGATTGGGCAAAATCCACAACGACATCCTACAGTAAACTAGAAGAAGCATTAGGTTTCCCCTGGTGATTTTGTCAGTGTCACTAATATCTGTAAATGTAAATTTTGTTTCTTGGCAGACAGGTGTTAGATTAGGAAAGACAGTTGGCAAATATGCCCCTTCAGATTTAAATGGCAGATAACATTTAAATTGAAAGTGGGAACAAGGATGGTTTGATAAAGTGACTTTAGGAGGGTTTCATCCTGTTACTTTTTCCAGCAATAGATTTTTCTAAGCTTTTTTCTTTCCTCCTAATAAAAGCAGGTGGCATGGAGTCTGGTTATGTGTGGTATTTTTTTTTTTTTTTGCGGTACGCGGGCCTCTCGCTGTTGTGGCCTCTCCCGTTGCGGAGCACAGGCTCCGGACGCGCAGGCTCAGCGGCCATGGCTCACGGGCCCAGCCGCTCTGCGGCATGCGGGATCCTACCGGACCGGGGCACAAACCCGTGTCCCCTGCATTGGCAGGCAGACTCTCAAACACTGCGCCACCAGGGAAGCCCTGTGTGGTATTTTTAATTATAACCCGGTCTATGTTTTTATACAATATTGAACTGTATTAGGCAAACTTAATGACAAAGTCAATTTAACTTACATTTTAACTATCTTTTCTTTTATAGGATTTGAGAACAATTCTTTTAAGTTTTGAATAAAGCTAACTACCAACCAAGATGTCAGATTTACCACGTGATGCTTTATTTTTTCTTCCCAGGTTGCAAGTTTTCTCAGATTTCCAAGCTTTCTCTAGCTCTGGTAAGGGAAATAATGGAAGGCAGAAAATGAATTTATATTTTATAAATGCAAAAAAAATAATAATGGAGTGGCGACTTAGAACTTCATGTGCTGGTTATGAAAATGATCACATAATATTTATCTTTCTATGCAAAGGGAGGTGGAAAGTTGAGGCAACTATTTAAGAGGGGGGAGAAGTCCCCTGTTTATGTCAAGTATTTTGTCTAAAGGTTTGCTTACGTCCCTCCTTGAGTGTCATGATCTGGGCACCCTTGATCAAGGCCAAGTTTACTTCTTCACTATAAGGTGAAGTATTCAGCTATGTTCTCTGAATTCGTGTCTTTCCTAACTCTATTTCAGTATTTCATCTGTATAGTGGGAATACTAGCAAAGCTCATAATAACTGCCTGCCTTCCTAGGAAAAATGCAGTCAGCAGACATTTAGGATTATAAAGCAACCTCTACAACGATGCCTCAGAGTGCAAGGTGCTAGTGTTTCTCCACCACAACCAAGGGAAGATATTTGGAATTAAAAGTACCTGACTTGGGGGCTTCCCTGGTGGCGCAGTGGTTGAGAGTCCGCCTGCCGATGCAGGGGACACGGGTTCGTGTCCCGGTCCGGGAAGATCCCACATGCCACGGAGCGGCTGGGCCCGTGAGCCATGGCCGCTGGGCCTGCGCGTCCGGAGCCTGTGCTCTGCAACGGGAGAGGCCACAACAGTGAGAGGCCCGCGTACCGCCAAAAAAAAAAAAAAAAAAAAAAAAAAGTACCTGACTTAGGCCTAGGTTTGACAAATCCTTGAGACCTTACTGTAATTAAGGGGACTGACGTTTGTGCTCCTCCATTCCTTCCAGTTACCAAATAGGGTTGTTTATTTTTTTTTTACATCACAAAAGAAAGTAAAAGTGTTGGAAATTAGTAAGGATTAACATATACACTCCTCTCTGTCATTTCTTATGCCTGATTGCCAAAGTTCTGCACTGACTCAAATGAAAGTATTGCCCAAAAGGTACAAACGTTGAACTTAATACATTATAGAGTCTATATTACACGCAGGCAGACAGTAGCTTTGGATCAGAGCTGTCAGCCATATGGACTGCGGAGGTATTTCCTCATGTTATTTTAATATGAAATAGTATGAGTGACGATCTAGAACAGAGACGGGATTGCTACTGAGGAGATTCCAGTATTACAAACAGAGGTGTCCTCTGCTATAGCTGCTTGCAATGATTTCTTTTTCTAGGGGATTGTACTTTTTCAATATGAAGATGATGATGGTCCAGAAAGACATTGATTGAGAGTATTAAAATAAGGTCCTCTATTTTTGTACAAAATAACGGGTGAAAAGATTAGCACTAAGGGATGAATGGGACCCCGTGCTTGGCCAGTAGCATAGTATTTTGTTACCTGGACTTATTTTTCTGTCTCTGTTGCAATTATTAAGCTGTACCATCACTGTCTTATTTTTTTTTCCTTTCTCCCCCGACCCAAATTTAATCCAATACACTGTTGAGTGGCGTGGGTAAGGTGGCTTGTCCACATCCCTTTAGGAGATTCTCGACAGGGACTTAGTCACAATTTCCTTTTTTTCAATTTGAAGAGGAGATGTGGGATAGCTTACTTTGGTGGTAGGGCAGAGGATCTTGTGGTCTGTTGTGCCATCCACGTTGGGAAATAGGCTAAATTCTCTTCAGCTTCCTATCATGCAATTCTGGAGAGTGTTGGCTGGATGCCCTAGATAGCTCTAGCCCCAGAGAGGGGAGGGAGTCAGACGTTAGTTACCTGCCCACCCACTTCTCCAACTGAGTCCTGTGATCAATAGTGTATCTTTCCATTCCACATGCAAAAGGCACTTGCCACTTGCTGAGAGAGGGCATTTGCCACTCTGCAGGGAGAGTCTCGGGGGTGGAGGTGGGAGGTCGTTCTTCGGTCAAGACCACCCAAGTATTTTCTGCAGTTTGGGGACTCAGCCAAGGATCCTGAAAAGGGGGAGGAAGGTATGAGGAAAAAGTGGTGAGGGATTTCAGAATGTCAGCCTGCGCTCACCTCGGATGTTCCCGGGGCAGTTGGTGTGGAATGTGGCATAGCTCTTAGGTACTTTAAGGTTGGGGAAAACAGCATGGGATTTGGAGTCACTGGGCCAGTACCTGAGTCCCCTCTGTGTGACTTGAAGCAAGTCGCTGTACCTCTCTTAGCCCTGCCAGTTTCACAGGGCTATGGTGAACATCCAATCAAACAATGAACTTGAAAGCATTTTCTGAAACCACTAAACCCTAAATCAATGTTACTTACTTGTGTGAGAGCTCAGGACTGGAAATGTAGATGTGAGCCATCAATACAAATGTGGGAATGAAAGCTTGCAGGAAGTCTTAGGAGATTTTCTGAGTCAGTTTAACTCCTTAAATTAACGGATTTCGTAAACCCAGATTTTCTCATATCAGTTTTACATCTCCTGTTGTTGACCTTCTGCCCTTGATGGTGAATTATGGCCTTCCAAAGCCATAATCCTGGCAGGTAGGCTCTCCATTGATCTGTCCAAAAAGAGACTTGTGCCGTTCAGCCCTGCCACTCCGTCATCTAACTGTGTGGGGCATCCCTTCCTGACCCTCCAAAGGGAAGCTGCCCTGATACCTGAAAGAACTTGCCCGGCACCGTGGGCACCAGGGAAAAATCTGCTCCACAGAGGGGTTAGAGATCTAGGGAACTCCAGTCATACTTGGATAACGAAGGCAGAGATTCCCACCTCAATTGAAGGCGTCTGAGGAACAAGGGCTGTGGCTGAGGAGGGGATGGCTGGAGGGGGAGGACAGTCCCGCTGGGGTCCAGGTGCGGGGTGGGGGGAAGAATGAAGAGGAGATGGAGAATTAAAATTCACTTTTACAGTTCTAAACTTTCCATTTGGCTCTTCCTTATTTGGGATGTCAATCTTATTTTCAGTATGTTAAATAAATGATTGGGGATGGGGGTAGGAGGCACTGAAAAAATATGAACTACAACTATTAGATGAAATTGTCTACAACATATAACTTGAAACACTTGTTTCACTTCAAACTTCGGCTTTCATCACATAGCATGCAGTGGTTCGTTACGTGATTTTAATGTCAGCTTTCTGAAAATATCATAATCCATAATGTAGATTAAGTATTTAAAATTGCCAAGCAGGGAGGGTCTTCTGTGAGAAAAACCAAACCAAACCAAACCTGGGACACACTAGTGAACTGCAATAAAGGCTGTAGCTATAAGTACGGATACTTAGAAATAAGTTAGAGGACTAGCTATTATATTCCCTGTCATTTTTTACATACTGTGAAGATTCAGAGTGGTATTATTTCGCAGGCAGTATTATTTGGAGGCAGGTGTTAGACATGCAATTATTATAAAGACTCTGTGAAGAGGATGACCACATGATACAAATTTATCTTTATTCTGATATAGTTTACAGAGTTTTCTTCTGACAAATTACACTACACTTTGTGGAAAGCTTATATTTTGTGTGAGTGGGAAGGGTAAGCCTAGTTGCATGCTAATGAGGGAGACAAAGTAGCCTCACTCTTATTTGCAACTGGCCCAGACCTTTCCATTAACAAATTAAAATCTGTTCAAATTTATTTACTAATATATTAGGAGAAGCTTCAGGCTAACCCCTTGACCTATATTATATAGCAAACAACTGTAGCAGTGAAAATAATTAATAGCATGTAATGCACCTCCTGTTTATTTCTTCTTCATGCCCAGGGGTCAGCTGTATAGTGGGTTTGCCATCTGCATTCGGTTACAAGGGTATATTTACTTAAAAATTATTAATTATAGTTTTAAATGGCTTTCCTTAATTGCAGTCTTCTTATTCAAGTGTGATACGTATCATATATATGCTTTGTGTTTATTGGTATATTATATCACCTGCTCCTGACCAAGTCTGAGAGGAGCCTATTCATTTGAAAATAATGTCTCCCAAAGCCTGCTATGTTGTTTGTGTTTACTACATAATCGTGAGAGCCATGGCTTTGTTCATCCTTATTATACCAACACTGAAACGATTAGTGTTCACTCACTATATCTAGGAGAAACCTTCTCTCAATTATCTTGTGGATCCTTATAAGAGAGGTTTGGTTGCTAATGGACCTGAAATTTGCAATGTGAATGTCAGGGTCTGCTGAGGCTTCCCAGGAGTAGATGAGTGGACTGGGCTTTGCTGACCTCTGCTGTCTATTTTAAAAGGCAGTGGTGCTTTTTCTCTCCGCAGAGAGTTGTTTCCAGGCATTATTATTATTTTTTTTTTAATAATTTTTCTGGTGGTGCTTTATTTTTTTATTATTATTATTTTTTTTAAGATTTTGGGGGCAGGAGTTTATTAATTAATTAATTTATTTTTGCTGTGCTGGGTCTTCGTTTCTGTGCGAGGGCTTTCTCTAGGTGTGGCAAGCGGGGGCCACTCTTCATCGCAGTGCGCGGGCCTCTCACTATCGCGGCCTCTCTTGTTGAGGAGCACAGGCTCCAGATGCGCAAGCTCAGTAGTTGTGGCTCACGGGCCTAGTTGCTCCGCGGCATGTGGGATCTTCCCGGACCGGGGCACGAACCCGTGTCCCCTACATTAGCAGGCAGATTCTCAACCACTGCACCACCAGGAAAGCCCCAGGCATTATTGAGAGTCTCATTCTACTGTAGAGCTGATCACAATTTTGAGCAATGGAAATGAAAGTGCTATTGGGATAGCAAGTGCACATAGATAGTACCAGAAGGACATGCTCTGTACCTTTCTTATCTGAGAGCCAAGCCCATGCACCTTTCACAAATATAATTCAAAATTTGAGGCCAGGAATTCTCACACATGCAACGCTATCCTTCTGTTGCAGTGTTTTCAAAATCTTTGCCAGAAAAATTTTCGGCATCTCACTGGTTCAGAATAATATCTCTGCTGGGATAGTTTTATGATGAGAAGGTCCTCCAGGTAAAACTAAGGCTCAAAGAGAAGAGGTGGAAATGGAATTCTAAATTTGGGGAATGGTTTGGGATACAGGGCTGCAGAGTACCTGGGAGAGTGGGAGGGAGATGGCTGATTTCTGTTTGACAAAGGTGAAAGGTGAATTTCCTTATGTTTATGATCCCAGGAAATTGCATCCTCCTTACTCTCTAAAATCCACCAGGTGAAGTTTTTTCTGGCTATTGTCTACCTGCTTGTGAACCTCAGAAGCAATCATAAATTGGAGTGATGAAAGGTGAGGGCAGGTTCTGATGAACTCTGTAGCATCCATCACGTCAGTATCCTCACATTTCTACACGCCAAAAAGTAGAGCCAGGGACTTCCCTGGTGGCGCAGTGGTTGAGAGTCTGCCTGCCGATGCAGGGGACACGGGTTCGTGCCCCGGTCCGGGAGGATCCCACATGCCACAGAGCAGCTGGGCCCGTGAGCCATGGCCGCTGAGCCTGTGCGTCCGGAGCCTGTGCTCCACAATGGGAGAGGTCACAACAGTGAGAGGCCCGCGTACCGCAAAAAAAAAAAAAAAAAGGAAAAAAAAGAAAAATGTAGAGCCAAAAAGAGTTGTTATTTTTCTTGTCTTCTTGAGCACAATCCTGTGGTAGGGTGAGACTAGGTGTTACGCTGTTTTCTGTTTCTGCATAATCCAGGCTGGGCAGATGCCTTGAGTCCCAGCAGCGTCTCTTCTATTTGTATAATATACTAGGTCTACCGAGATCTCCCAAATAGCCTGGGAAGTGGTGGCAGCAGTGGTTATCTGCCTGTTTCACAGATGAGCAAACAAGTACAAAAATTAAGTGGCATGGATAAAAGTTGCTGGATTGAAACGTGAGAGACGTAGAACAGAACCAGAACCCATAACTTCAAAGCCTTCAAAAAAGCATTTAGCTCTGGGAGGATTCTGAAATACAAAATCCCTCTGAAATGCACATCCTGCACTAGCACCATCTTCCCTGGAATCACCACCCCTTTCTTACTTTCTCTCCTTACCACCCTCCTAACTCTGTGTGCAAATTCCTGGCCAGTGCCTTTCATCCCTTTCCCTGCTACTCCTGTGGCAGCCACTACCCTTGATTCAAAGCCCAAAGAGCCACAACATGCCCCTTCCAGGTTTGGACCCATACTCCTCCTCTTCTGAAGTGAAATTAAAAGACTTGCTTATCCTATGAGAAATGAATCGTTTGATAATTAGAGTAAATTGCTGTGCTGATGCCGTAAGTGGAACTACTTTTACCTGTAAGCCTTAGGCCCTTTTTTCCAAATGGCTAACATATTCCTCCCTACCCATAGGATTAAGGTCCCTATTGAGAGGCGGCATAGGACTGTAGGCTCTTAGGTTGTTCCTTGACAGGTTGCAATCAGTCTTTTGATTGTTCTGATTAAGTGCTTTCTCTGCAGTAATAAACTAGAGCATTGTCCATAGTTCAGTGGTTTCTACCCTACGGGCTACCCCAGGCATTTACTGTGGACTGAATAATTAATATTTCAGACAATTAAAAACTGTAGTTTTAAAAAATGTATGTAAATACTGTTATGCCTAGTTAAATACAAATTGCTTTAAAAATAATACTGACTTTATAGTAACAGTTTGTCAGTTAAGAGTTTCTTAATGTACAGATACTCGTATCATGTGGAAATCAGTGAAATATTTCAGTGTTAGAATGGTATCCTAATATTTAAAAAATAGAGTATCTGTAACAAAAAGAAATGAGCTGGAACTCAGAGGAGCCAGGTTCTAATCTTGGCTCAGTTATAAATTCTGGGTCCGTTTGGAGCAAGTGAGTTGTTCTCCAGTCCTGTACTTTTCCAGTCTAATAAAAACTTTACATAGCACAGGGAACTATATCCAATCTCCTGGGATAAACCATAATGGAAAAGAATATTTTAAAAAAAGAACGTATGTATGTATATAACTGAGTCACTTTGCTGTACAGCAGAGATTAGCACAGCATTGTAAATCATCAATACTTCAATTAAAAGCAAACAAAAATTTGTTTATTGCTAAATATTTATTGTGATTCTGTTACACTGCAAACACATATTCAGTACTTATCAATATGCCATTCCTCAGCCTTTTAAACATTCACAGTGCCCCTGTGAGGTAGGTATTGTCACCTCTTCCTCCAGAAAAGGTTAATGAAGCACGTGGAAGGAAGGTATTTGTTCTTTTCTATTATTACATAATTTTTCAAAAAAGGTCTTTACTTCATTTAGCATTCACTGTGGCATCCAGTGAGAACTTCAGTTAATTTTATTTTTCCAAATAAAGTTACTATTTACTCAATCTTCTTATCACTTATTTTATTTTATTTTTGGCTGCAGCACGCGGCTTGAGGGATCTCAGTTCCTTGACCAGGGACTGAACCCGGGCTACAGCAGTGAAAGCCTGGGGAATCCTAACCACTAGACCTCCCTCTTATCACTTATTTTAAATTCAACCTTTATCATATACTGAATTCCTATATATACAGGATCTGCTTTGGGACTCTGTTTTCTGGTCCATTGCTCTGTCTTCCTAGTCCTGTGCTGTTTCATTATGTCAATGATTGTAGTTTAAAATCTTTTGACATTTTGTAAGGCATGTGTAACTTTTTAATTTTTCCTTAATATTTTCAGGAGATTAAAAAAATCCAGACCATTCTTGCCCATTTTCCTCTTCTGGATGAATAATTAGACTGAGATTTTCAAGTTTAATTGGAAAAAATATATTGGATTAAAATTAATTTGTGGAGGGACTTCCCTGGTGGTGCAGTGGTTAAGAATCCACCTGCCAATGCAGGGGACACGGGTTTGATCCCTGGTCTGGGAAGATTCCCACATGCTGTGGAGCTACTAAGCCCATGCACCACAACTACTGAGCCTGTGCTCTAGAGCCCACGAGCCACAACTACTGAGCCTGCACTCCACAAATACTGAAGCCCGCGTGCTGCATCTACTGAAGCCCATGCGCCTAGAGCCTGTGCTCTGCAACAAGAGAAGCCACCACAATGAGAAGCCTGTGCACTGCAATGAAGAGTAGCCTCCGCTCACCACAACTAGAGAAAGCCCACATGCAGCAACGAAGACCCAACACAGACAAAAGTTAAAAACAAAAAACAAACAAAAAACCAGCTAAAATTAATTTGTGGAGAACTGACTTTTCCAGACCATGGTAGGTGTCTTCATTTATCCTCATCATCTTTCATATGCTTCAGTAAAGTATTATAGTTGCATTAACGTAGGTCTTAAGCATTTTGTGTTAGGTTTATTTCTAGGCATTGTTGTTATTGCTTTTGTGGATACATAGAGCTAGTTTTTGAAGGAGGGAAAAAATTTGCATTTGGGGAACAAAAATAGCACAATTGAAGGCTTAGTGAAGAAAATAAGCATGTAGTGTCTGGGAGAAGGTATAAGGGTTAATATGGGTGGCTCTCTGTCATGTCCAGGATAAGTTTTACTAATAATACTTGCCTTACCTCCTTGATAGGGCTATTATGAAGGTTCTTAAAATGTGTGAAATATAGGAAAATTAGTCTTCTAGTCTAATGCAAATAAGCAGAATTGTTGAGGACAATTTAAATGTTAGATGAACACATTCTGACACCTTGTGGTCATTTAAGGGTATGTATGATGTTGGAATTCCATTGGTTGAACTGAAAGCATATGGATTGTTCACAAAATCATATTTAGAGCTAAAGAGGGGTCTTAGAGATAATCTAATCCAACCTTCCTGTTTTACACATGAGGAAAGTGAGTCACAGAGAGCAAATGGACTCTACTCAAGCTCACACAGCTTCTCCCCCCCCCCCCCCGTACGCGGGCCTCTCACTGTTGTGGCTTCTCCTGTTGTGGACGGAGCACAGGCTCCGGACGCTCAGGCTCAGCGACCATGGCTCACTGGCCTAGCCACTCCGCGGCATGTGGTATCTTCCCGGACAGGGGCATGAACCCGTGTCCCCTGTATTGGCAGGCAGACTCTCAACCACTGCGCCACCAGGGAAGTCCTCACACAGCTTCTTAGTAACAGCTGGGATAATTTTTTCTGACCTCTTGCCTATTGCTCTTTTTACTATATTATGTCCCACTTGCTGATTTTTTACAGTTATAGAAGAAAAGAACTAAAATAATATTTTCATAATTTTAAATTCCTGAGAGATATTGCTACATAATTTTGATGTCATCTCTGAGGAATTTAAATCATTTATGTATGTATGTGTCGGGGTGGTGGTGGTGGTGTTTTCTGCGAGTGTGAGGGAGAAATAGGGCTGATTTCTGGGTGTTCCTAAAGCTGGCCAAATTGTAAGCCCTAAAAGATTTAGTCATTCCAGCTCAGTGCAGTGGATCTACACAACACTTTGAACTTCAGGGACCTAGAATATTTTCTAAGCTATTCACAGTGTTTTCTTAATAGTCCAAGGAGATCTGTATCTTCCCGGAATGGGTCTGTCTCTCTATGCCTGCTGCCCTAAGTCACTGGAAGTAGAGCCTCAGCCTGAATGTAGTGATGGATTCAGAGCATAGCAGCTGGGGCCAATGGGTCACTGTCACTCTCTGGGGAAGAGAATCTGAATGGTGCATTTTCATGATCACAAGAGGGCTTCCATTGCTTTGCACAGATGTACTTCTCCACACAGGTTCAAGGAGCAACTCCCCCATGGTTCCCATGTACTTCTTTTCTGAGAAGAACTTAGAAGGGGCAGATTAGTGGGATGACCTCAGCCCTACCCATTGCAGTTGACCTTGGGACTGAAGCTGGCATTCGTCCTCTACCTCCTCTACTCTGCCTTCTAAATTCACCTCGCCCTCAGCTGTCTCCTCAGCAGGTCTCGTGGCTAACCTGGTGGTGTGACCCAAACCTTCCTTCTTTAATGGTTTGAACCCTTGGAAATCACACCCTTCTCAGTCTGGCCTTGCTGTACTTGTCCATTCACAATTAGAATGGGGCAAGGGTACCCAAGTGGATCACCTGGGTTCCACAGCTAATTCTTCCTACACCCCTGGTATAAAAGCAGTCCTACCTCCTTCTGCTGATAAGGGTCAATTATCCCTACCACTATCTCGACTCATCTTCCTGCCTGCTGGTCATTTGGCACAAAGAATAGTTTAATGGGACCCTTGCTGTGTTCCCTACCCTGGAAAGATTGTGCCCCCTTTGGGAAACAGGACCTATAACCCTGTTGACCTCAGAGTTGAGGGAACAGAAAGCATAAAATCCTTGGATGGTCACTGGGAGTACAGTTAAGTAGGACGACTACTACTTCCACTCCTTTGTTCTCAGACCTATGTGTTCTTCCTAGTGAGGAAATAGCACCATATTGAGGTCTTTATTACATACACTTCATTTCTCAGGATGGCACCCCATCCTTTCAGAGTGTTGTCCCCAAGCTAGTGCTTCAGCTATGCCTTTAGAAAGCCAATCCAGTTCTCCCTGGGACTGGCTGCTTTTGAATGGTGGGCTATGTTACATAACTAGTAGATCCCATGGTCATGGGTCCACTCCCACACTTCACTCATTGTGAATTGAGTCTTCTGGTTGCATGCTATACTCACATCCCTCTGCATTCTCTAAGCCCCAGGATAGTGGTGCTGGCTGAGGCTCTGCCAGCAGGGAAGGAAAACCCATTGCTGGAATAAATATCTATCCTCGTATGATTCACTGGCCCATCCAGAACAAGAGAGTTTGATTATAGTCTGTTTGAAACCAAGTGGTTAGTAAGTCTCTTTGAGGAATAGGACCATACCAGGAGTGGGGGTAGCAATATTCATATCAGACAAAATAGCCTTTAAAACAAAGACCATAAAGAAAAAATAAAGGTGGACACTATAAAATGATAGAAGGATCAGTACAAGAGGATATTACACTCATCAACATATATGCACCCAATATAGAAGCACCTAAATACATAAAATAAATACTAACAGACATAAAAGGAGAAATTGATGAGAATACAATAATAGTAGGAGACTTTAACACTGCGCTAGCATCAATGGACAGATCTTCTAGACAGAAAATCAATAAGGCAACAAAGATCCTAAGTGACACAATAGAACAGTTAGACTTAATTGATATTTTCAGGCCATTACATCCAAAAAAACCCAGAATATACATTCTTTTCAAGTGCATATGAACATTCTCTAGGATAGATCACATACTAGGACAGAAAACAAGCTTCAACAAATTTAAGAGGATAGAAATTACTTCAGGCATTTTCTCTGACCACAATGGCATGAAACTAGAAATCAACCACAGAAAGAGAAATGAGAAAAAATGATTGCATGGAGACTAAACAACATGCTATTAAAAAAAACAATGAGTCAATGATGAAATCAAAGAGGAAATTAAAAACTACCTTGAGACAAATGACAATGAAAACACAACTATACAAAATCTATGGGATGCAGCAAAAGCATTCCTAAGAGAGAAGTTCACAGGCCTTCCTCAAAAAACAAGGAAAATCTTGAATAAACAACCTAAGCTACCACCTAAAAGAATTTGAAAAAGAAGAACAAACAAAACCTAAAGTCAGCAGAAGGAAGGAGATACTAAAGATCAGAGAGGAAGTAAATAAAAGATTAAAAAAGCAATAGAAAAATCAATAAAAACAAGAGCTGGCTTTTTGAAAGGGTAAACAAAATCGACAAACCTCTGGCCAGGCTCACCAAGAAGAAAAGAGAGAGGACTCAAAAAAACAAAATAAGTAATTAAAGAGAAGAAATAACAACCAATATCCTAGAAATACAAAAAACCATAAGAGAATACTATGAACAATAATATGCCAACAAATTGGACAAGCTAGAAGAAGTGGACAAGTTTCTAGAAACATACAGTTCACCAAAACTGAATCAAGAAGAAATAGATAATTTGAACAGACCAATCACTAGAAGTGAAATAGCATCTGTAATAAAAAAAAAAAAAACCAACTCCCTGCAAACAAAAGTCCAGGACTGGATGGCTTCACTGAGGAATTCTACCAAACATACAAAGAAGAACTTATACTGATCCTTCACAAACTCTTCCAAAAGACTGAAGAGGAGGGAACACTCCCAAGGTCATTCTATGAAACCGCCATCACCCTGATACCAAAACAAGACAAAGACACTACCAAAAAAGAAAATTACAGACCAATATCTTTGATGACTATAAATGCAACAATTCTCAACAAAATATTAGCAAACCAAATCTAACAACACATAAAAAAAGATCATACACCATGATCAAGTTGGATTCATCCCAGGGTCACAAAGATGGTTCAACATATGCAAATCAATCAGTGTGGTACACCACATCACCAAAAGAAAGGACAAAAACCACATGATCATCTCAATAGATGCAGAAAAAGCATCTGATAAAATTCAACATCCACTCATGGTAAAATCTCTTACCAAAGTGGGTATAGAGGGAACATATCTCAACATAATAAAGGTTCTTTATGACAAACCCACAGCCAACATAATACTCAATTGTGAAATGCTGAAAGCTTTCCTGCTAAAATCCGAACAAGACAAGGATGCCCACCCTCACCACTTCTATTCAGCATAGTACTGGAAGTGCTAGCCACAGCAATCAGGCAAGAAAAAGAAATAAAACGTATCCATATTGGAAGAGAAGAGGTAAAATTGTCATTATACGCAGCTGGCATGATACTAAATATAGAAAACCCTAAAGAATCCACACAAAAACTACTAGAACTAATAAACGAATTCAGCAAGGTAGTAGGATACAAGATTAACATACAGTAATCTGTTGCATTTCTTTACACCAACAATGAAATATCAGAAAAGGAAAGTAAAAAAGAAAAATCCCTTTTAAAATTGCATCCCCCCCACCAAAATAGAATAAAATACTTAGGAATAAACCTGACTGAAGAGATGAAAGACTTCTACGCTGAGAATTATAAAACATTGATAAAGGAAATTGAAAATTATTTAAAGAAATGGAAAGATATCCCATGGTCTTGGATTGGAAGAATTAATATTGTTAAAATAGCCATACTACACAAAGAAATCTACAAATTTAATGGGATCCCTCTCAAATTACCTGTGACATTTTTTCACAGAACTAGAACAAATAATCCTAAAAGTTATATGGAACCACAAAAGACCCAGAATTGCCAAAGCAATCCTGAGGAAAACAAACAAAGCTGGAGGTATAACCCTACCAGACTTCAGACAATATTACAAAGGTACAGTAATCAAAACAGCATGGTATTGGCACAAAAACAGACATATAGATCAATGGAACAGAATACAGAGCCCAGAAATAAACTTACAGTCAATTAATACTTACAGTCAATTAATCTTTGACAAAGGAGGCAAGAATATACAATGGAGAAAAGACAGTCTCTTTGGCAAGTGGTGTTGGGAAAGCTGGACAGATGCATGTAAATCAACGAAGTTAGAACACTGTCTCACACCATACACAAAAATAAACTCAAAATGGCTTAAAGACTTAAATATAAGACAGTACACTATAAAACTCCAAGAAGAAGACATAGGCAAAACATTCTCTGACATAAATTGTAGAAATGTTTTCTTAGGTCAGTCTCCCAAGGCAATAGAATTAAGAGCAAAATAAACAGATGGGACCTAATCAAACTTATAAGCTTCTGTACAGCAAAGGAAACCATAAACAAAATGAAAAGACAGCCTATGGCCTGGGAGAAAATATTTGCAAATGATGTGACTGACAAGGGCTTAATTTCCAAAATACACAAACAGTTCATACAACTCAGTAACAAAAAACCCAAATGACACAATCCAAAAATGGGCAGAAGACCTAAATAGACATTTCTCCAAAAAAGACATACTGATGGCCAACAGGCACATGAAAAGATGCTCAATATCACTAATTATCAGAGAAACGCAAACCAAAACTTAAATGAAGTTGCACCTCACACCAGTCAGAATGGCCATCATCAAAAAATCCACAAATAATAAATGCTGGAGAGGGTGTGGAGAAAAGGGAACCCTCCTCCACTGTGAGAATGTAAATTGGTACAACCACTATGTAAAACAGTATGGAGGTTCCTTAAAAAGCTAAAACCAGAGTTGCCATATGATCCAGCAATCCCATTCCTGGGCATATGTCCAGAGAAAACTCTAATTCAAAAAGATACATGCACCCCAATGTTCAGAGCAGCACTATTTACAATAGCCAAGACATGAAAGCAACCTAAGTGTCCATTGAAAGACCAATGGATAAAGAAGATGTGGTACATATATAAAATGGAATACTACTCAGCCATAAAAAAGAACAAAATAATGCCATTTGCAGCAACATGGATGGATCTAGAGATTATCATACTAAGTGAAGTAAGTCAGACAGAGAAAGACAAATACAATATGATATCATTTATATATAGAATCTAAAGTATGATACAAATCAACTTATATACAAAACAGAAAAAGACTCACATAGAAAACAAACTTATGCTTACCAAAGGGCAAACAGGGGAGAGGGATAAATTAGGAGTGTGCGATTAGCAGATACAAACTACAATATATAAACTAGATAAATAACAAGGACATACCATAGCACAGGGAACTATATTCAATATCTTGTAATAAACTGTAATGGAAAAGAATCTGGAAAAGAATGTGTGTGTGTGTGTGTGTGTGTGTGTGTGTGTATGTGTGTGTAACTGAATCACTTTGCTGTACGCCAGAAACTAACACAGCATTGTAAATCAACTATACTTCAGTAAAAAATTAAATAAATAAATAAAATATATCCCATGTTCCCTTGTGATTTATTATTTGACATTTGACCCGTGGGTTCTTTATAAGTGTTCTATGTAATTTCCAAGTAGTTGTGGATTTCCCAAATTTTCTTCTGTTCTGGGTTTCTAATTTAATTCCATTTGGTGAACATACTTTGTATAATTTCAGTTCTTTTAAATTTATTGAGATTTGCTTCATGGCCTAGTGTATGATCTATCCTGAAGAATGTACCATGTGCACTTGAAAATGTATACTGTATTCTGCTGTTGTTGGGTGGGGTGTTCTCTGGATGTCTAATTTGTTGATGATATTATTCTAGTCTTCTATATCCTTGCTGATTTTCTGTCTATCAGTTATTCAGAGGAGGATGTTGAAGTCTCTATTACTGTTGAATTGTGTATTTCATCCTTCAGTTCTGACAGTTCTTGTTTCATGTATTTAGAGGTGCTAGGTATGTATTTCCTTTTTTTTTTTTTTGTGGTATGCGGGCCTCTCACTGCTGTGGCCTCTCCCGTTGCGGAGCACAGGCTCTGGACGCGCAGGCCCAGCGGCCATGGCTCACGGGCCCAGCCGCTCCGCGGCACGTGGGATCCTCCCAGACTGGGGCACAAACCCACGTCCCCTGCATCGGCAGGTGGACTCTCAACCACTGCGCCACCAGGGAAGCCCTTATTTCTTTTAATTATTATAGCTTCCTGATGGACTGACATTTTATTATAAAATTATTATTTATAAACTATTATATAATGTTCCTCTTTAGTAATTTTTTCTTAAAGTTACTTTTTGTGATATTAGTATAGCCACTGCAGTTCTCTTTTTGTTGCTGTGTACATGGTATATCTTTTTCTGTATCCTTTTACTTTCAACCTATTTGTGTCTTCATATCTAAAGTGTGTCTCTTGTAGAAAAAATGTAATTGAATTGTATTTTAAAATTCAGCCTGAGAATCTGCCTTCTGATTTATGTTTAATCCTTCTGCATTTGATATAATTATTGACATGACTGGTTTTATCTTTGCCGTTTCGCTACTTGTTTTTTTTTATTTCAATTATTGTACTTTGAGGTATAAAATAAGCTACAAGGATATATTGCACAGCATGGTGAATATAGCCAATATTTTATAATAACTATAAATGGAGCATAAATTTTAAAAATTGTGAATTACTATATTGTGCAACTGTAACTTATATTGTACAGCAACTGTACTTCAATAAACAAATTATTGTACTTTGCAACTTCTTTTTAAACATTTCTATCTTTATTTTTTGTCTGATGGCTAATTATCATGATATTTTCATTAATTCTTTAAACAGTGTTTCCTTTAATTCTCTGTAAAAATATTTATAATAGCTGCCTTCAGGTTTTGTCCATCTTCTTGACCCATATAAATATGTTCTATTGGCCACTTTTGTTCCTCTTTATGGGGTGTTCTTCCTTGTTTCTTTTTTGTGTTTTGTAAGATTTTGTTGAAAACTGGGCATTTTAGTTAATACTCTCACTGCTGTGGCCTCTCCCGTTGCGGAGCACAGGCTCTGGACGCGCAGGCCCAGCGGCCATGGCTCACGGGCCCAGCCGCTCCGCGGCACGTGGGATCCTCCCAGACTGGGGCACAAACCCACGTCCCCTGCATCGGCAGGTGGACTCTCAACCACTGCGCCACCAGGGAAGCCCTTATTTCTTTTAATTATTATAGCTTCCTGATGGACTGACATTTTATTATAAAATTATTATTTATAAACTATTATATAATGTTCCTCTTTAGTAATTTTTTCTTAAAGTTACTTTTTGTGATATTAGTATAGCCACTGCAGTTCTCTTTTTGTTGCTGTGTACATGGTATATCTTTTTCTGTATCCTTTTACTTTCAACCTATTTGTGTCTTCATATCTAAAGTGTGTCTCTTGTAGAAAAAATGTAATTGAATTGTATTTTAAAATTCAGCCTGAGAATCTGCCTTCTGATTTATGTTTAATCCTTCTGCATTTGATATAATTATTGACATGACTGGTTTTATCTTTGCCGTTTCGCTACTTGTTTTTTTTTATTTCAATTATTGTACTTTGAGGTATAAAATAAGCTACAAGGATATATTGCACAGCATGGTGAATATAGCCAATATTTTATAATAACTATAAATGGAGCATAAATTTTAAAAATTGTGAATTACTATATTGTGCAACTGTAACTTATATTGTACAGCAACTGTACTTCAATAAACAAATTATTGTACTTTGCAACTTCTTTTTAAACATTTCTATCTTTATTTTTTGTCTGATGGCTAATTATCATGATATTTTCATTAATTCTTTAAACAGTGTTTCCTTTAATTCTCTGTAAAAATATTTATAATAGCTGCCTTCAGGTTTTGTCCATCTTCTTGACCCATATAAATATGTTCTATTGGCCACTTTTGTTCCTCTTTATGGGGTGTTCTTCCTTGTTTCTTTTTTGTGTTTTGTAAGATTTTGTTGAAAACTGGGCATTTTAGTTAATATATTGTAGGCAATACGGATTCTCATTTCCCCTCTTGGAAGTTGTTACTGCTTTGTGTCTTTTTCTGTTTGTTTAGTAACTTGCCTGAACTATTTTTTTGGGGGGGGGGTCTGTTTCCTCTACAGTGTCTCTGCCCAGTTGTCTTCATTCTTGCTTTCATTTTTAAGCATGGCTTCCTAGGAGCTGTGACTGGATTATTACGTATAATGGTCAACCTGAATCTTTACACCTGCAATAGCATTCCCCTCCTCTAGGACATTTCCCAGGTCAGCACTGGGGACTCTTTAGCAATTGCACCACCACTATGTGCCAGAGACCATCCATATGTTCCATCTACCAACCAGGATGGTGTCCGCTCCCTCTACTGGATAGTGAGTGAGCCAGTCCTAAATCCCCATCTTATTGCCTATCTTCTCAGACCACTCTTGATATCATTTGTGCAAGTTCAGGTCCCAAAGAAGCAGGTGCCAAGACGGGATTAAACATGAAAAGGGTTATTAGGGAGACTGCCTGTAAGGGAAAATGTGAAGGTTGCCAGAGGAGGCTGGGAGAGCTGAAAGATCACAATGCAGGTTGACCCTTGCCAAGGTGATGGAGAAGGAAGGAAGAATGATTGAAAGAAACTTTAGACTCAATGTAGTTTTAAGGAAGTTTGGCAAGGCCAAATGGTTGGGGGAGTGGGGTGGTCCTTGAACTAAAGTTGGCTGTCAGAGGAGTCCTGCATCTCCCAGGAACGGGCCTGCATTCTAATCCCTGCCTTGTTCAGTCACTGTCTAGGAGTAGCTTATGGAAAGCTTGGCTTCAGTGCAAATTCAGTGGTAGATTTCAGAGCACAGCAGCTGGGACGGTCAGTGAAATGTACTCCGTCAGAGTTCTGAGAGGCACAGTAAAGAGAAGAGATTTCATGGCTACCGCATTTATTCTTTATTTTCCTTTTAAAAATAGCTTCTCCAACTTTTCATTTTTACTTATTCTCTTATTTTCAACACATCTTCTTTCTTTCTTTAAAATATTTTTATTGAAGCATAGGTGATTTACAATGTTGTGTTAGTTTCAGGTGTACAGCAAAGTGATTCAGTTATACATATACATATATAAATCTTTTTCAGAATTACTAGTCTTCTTTTGTATTTTATAATTAATATTTAAATAAAGTGTTACTAATTCTTGAGTAGTAAAAGTGGAAACAAACTGGGTCAGAAAAAAGTGTGAAAGGATAAAGGTGTGAACAGTGGAATTTCAAAGATAAAAGTGTGAACAGTGGAATTACAAGGGACTAATATATGCTGATTGTCAAGAAAGGATGTTGAAGTTTGAATTTTAAAATTGTTTTCCCACCGTCCTCAAAAATTATGAAGAATGTAGAAAAAATTTACCCTATGCTAGAAATAATATTTAAAATATTTTTTCTATAGGGTACGACAAGGCCCATCTTCTTCAGTAAATATCCATTTTTTCTTTGTTTCTTGGGCCTTTCTGTGTATGACTTGAATCGTCAGAGGTAACCTGTGCAAGGCTCAGTTAATGTGTCTTAACAGTGCCCTTCACTACCTAATGTTTTGACTTCAGGTTTTCTTAAACAGGTAACCAGAAATCTTAGAACTCTTACAAAATCAGGTTTATATGATCATATATGTTGCATTCTTATTGCTATTGTATGAAGAATACTTTTATTACAGGCTTGCCTCTAAGATAGGAGTCTTTTACTGGGGTGAATGTTTTCCCTATCATCCCCTGATGTTGTTTGCACAAGGATGCACTTAAGTGGGCTTGGATCACGTTTCTTTATCAGATGGAGGCAGTTGGCATGAGTGGAAGAACTATCTGTGTTGTAACATCAGGAATAACACCACATCAATGTGCAAGTTTATGGGAAATGTTTTGTCTAAGAAAACAGTTTGCTCACAGAACTCTGTCTTAGATACTTGGAATTTCTCTGCAAAATGAAGCAAGCAAATAAATAAGCTGTTTGTTCCCCAGCATAATTTGATGAAAATTGCTCCATTTCTGGAGGTGTGGCACTGAATATTAATCTTTATTATTTTTAACTGCATCAGATCCCATTTAGCATTGCTGTTGAAAATCAAATTATCATTGCTAGCTTAGCTTTCATGTAAACTTGAATCTGACAAATTGAATGGGTAGATTTACTACTTGAAAGAAAGAACTTTTTTAGTACCTTCTCAGTTTCTGTGGACACATCTTTGTCCTCCCAGCTGTCTTCCTCCACTACTGATAATGTTTTTTTTTAACATTTTGATAGAGCCACGTAAATTGAAGTCTTTCCTCAAGCTGCTCACGACAACTAGACATATTGATATGTATGAATTTAGGAATAAATTTTAACTGGGAACCATCATGTGTTAATCATGTGACTATTTTACCGAAAAGATGTATAACCATCTGCATGAGTCTCTAAGTCACTCGTGGGTGTGGGTTAGTAGGAAAGGAGGGTAGAAATGAACCTTTAAACCATTATAGTCAGTTCTCAAATTTATGTGCTGATAAGTAAGAGAGGAGTGGCTCTGATAATCCCAGAGTGGATCATCTAACAGCTGTTTCTCTTTGATGTGGAAATGGATAATGGAAATTTTTATTTTTTCCTAACATACTGACCTTCTTAGTTCTGTTTATGTACTAAAAACTAATTTTTGACTTAGCCTATTTGTTCCAAGGGCCAGGAGTGGGAGGAGAGAAGGCACTCCAGAAGGATGCTTGTTGATGGGAAGAATTTGGACTGTATTAAACATTGTTAAAGATACTCAAGAAATTGGGTAAGCCACATATGGAAACTGTGAGAGAATACTGTAACTCAGCTCCTTAATTGAACACTGAATGATCAAGGGGATATTCTTTCAATTTAAATTTTAAAGAATTACTTTAAAACACTTTATATATGTTTTGATATTTGTGTGCCCTTCTGAATAAATCGAATCAGTGCAGATTGAGATAATCCAGATATCTAAATAACCAAACTAGATAACCCCAAAATAAGCATTCCAGTTACTTTTTCTCTGAGTAACAAGTTTTAAAAATTTTATTTTCCACCTCATTTTGCCTACATTTGCTTATTTCAAATTAGTCCTAAAATGGCTACATGAAAAAATAACTACTACACTTACATGTCAATATCGTCCTTTTTTTCTACTTAATTGTAGTGGAATGAAAAAGTTTGTTCTTCAAATTCTTTATGATGTGATGTATTTGAATAGTGGAGTAGGAATCAGAATATGTGGGTTCTGTTCCGAGTTCCACCTTTTCCTGCTAGTAATACGATGATACATCACTTTGTCTAATACTAATTTCAACTTGATAATACCACTTGAAAGAGCTTGAGCCTGACCACAAGCTTGATATGTACAAACAGTGTGATCTACATTCAAAAAAACTTCTAATATTATCACAGGCTGGGCTGAGAAGAATAAGTATCTAGAGAAAAGAAGAAGGTGGTCATCCTTTTCTGATCTGCACTGTTAAGACTTCAACTGGAATAGTATGCTCATTTCATGACACCACATTTTGGGTAAGTTGTTGGGAAGATGACCAGCATCTGGGACAGTGGCTTTCAAAACTTTTTTGATGACCCATGATAGGAAATATATTTTACATTACAACCCAGTATATGTGTGTGTGTGTGTGTGTGTGTGTTGTGTGTCTGTGTAATAGAAAAGTGTCATAAAACATTTAACACATGTGACACAGTCTGATATTTCTATTCTAGTAAGTTGTATTATGTTCTGATTCATTTTTAAACAATTGGTATCATGAAGCAACTCAGGAGCACGTCCCCACATTTTGGAAAACGTTGATCTGAAATATTAATTTAACTATAATAATTTAGTGATTCTTATCACCATCATCATTAGTTGACACTACATAACACCTTAGTTAATATGCAATTGCTTATCTAATGAGTAGTGTGTGCTGTTTGGTGCAAACTTATATATTGCAAAAAACAGTCATTGTACCTATCAGAGAAATGCAGGTGGCTGGCTACATACACAATTAAAATTACTTTAGCAAGAGCTGGTCCATGTGGAATCACTGCTTAAAATGAAAAGGAAAGAAAAGAAATTATCATGATAATTTTGTTTTAACTTTGCGTATCAGTGACATATTTGTCAATCATATTGTTATTCCCATAGGGGAATAGAAAAGAAAATCAGATATACCTAAAGAAATCAGAAATGCTATTTTAAGCAAATAAAACAGAACTAAGACTAGATTGCACAGTCTGTGTAAACAAATACAAATTAAATACCTACGGAGTGCCTGGCTCCCTTATTTCATCTGCCTCCTGTGCTTAGTCAAAGCACCTCTCTCCCATATTTTAGAGAATCTGAATTCCTGACTCGGTGTGATACTTATAATCTATTTGGTTGAAAGAAGAGTGGCCATACTTTTCTGATTAAATGATGCATTTATTGTCTTAATTTGTGTGGTACTGTATAAAAGGGAATTGATTACAAGGCTATTTGTGGTTGAGTTTTATAAATCCATATTCCCTATATTCCATTTGATGTATCTTTTAGGTATAGCATATGTTATATCATCATCTCTCTGGATTTTCATCTCTTGGATAGCACTCATTTTTCATTATACCTGGAATTTAAAAAAAACAGAGATTATTGTTGGTATAAATTGAATAAAAGAGCAACAAGTGATATCACCATATTACTCATTCATTCCTTAAATCTGACAACCTGAGTTTACTGTCCTTAGCCCCACACTTTACCTTCCCTCACTTTCTGTCCCTTCACTGGTACAGCATGGGGTAGCTCAGCCAACTAGAGCTGAAAAATGCCCCGAGGTTCATGGCACCAATAGAAAGGGAGAGTGGCCTGATGAAAATGTCACAGGCTGTGAAAAGCAACTATAGTAAAATGTTTAATTTTAGTATCTAGATGATGGGTGTGTTCAACGTACAATTCTTTCAATTTTTCTGTACATGTGAAAATTTTCATAATAAAATGTTAGTGAAAAAAAAAAGAAGAGTGGTTTAGGTAAGATAGGGCCTGAGAATTGACCACGAAATGGTAATATGAAGGTAATCAGAGACGTTAGCAAGAGGAGTTTTGATGGAGTGGTGAGGATGCAAACCTGACTGGAATGAGTTTAAGAGACAAGGGGAGGAAAAGAACTGGAGACAGCGAGTTTGAGCAGCTCTTTTGAGGAACTGTTAAGGGATAGGAAATTTACTGTAAATGGGGCAGCAGTGGGAGGGTGCTGAGGGAAAGAGAT